>NW_017729011.1:23790660-23811987 GCF_001723915.1 Gavialis gangeticus
CTCCCCCTTTCCCACCCCCCCTACAGACCCTGTGGTCTAGCTTCCCCGCTGAATCCTATTCCTATCACACAAAGGGAAACATTACCATTTGGAAATTCAAACCCGAAGGAAACGGAATAGAATTTATTCCCCCCCCATATATCCCCATTTCATTTTACAGATTTTAAATTATAGTTTTAAATAGAAGCTGAGAATGCGCCATAAAAATGAGCATTAAATCCATCGTAGCGATGGTGCCTGCTTTATACATGATGGGTGTACACCATCGTTTATTTCATTTACATTTCAATCGAACAATAGATTTGCAAAGAAAATGTCTAATACAGACGTAAAAATATTCACACTAGAGCTTCACAATCGGTTGTACAATTGACAAACAGGCCTCTTTTCCCAAACTTTCCAGCTAAGCAAATTTATAAAATGTAATCAATGCAACAAGAAAAAAAATAACATTTTTCTTTAACTTCCAGGGAAAAGAATATGCAGTAAACAGTATAAATGCAGACAGCAGATGCTGCAAGCTAACCACAATACTTCTGAGTGGCTGTACAGTGGGTATGTGCAGTACAAATAAAAGCCACATGTGTTGTATCACAACTACAGTATAATGTACTTGTTTGCCCAGCTAAGAAAATGCATGCATTTTCATGCCTCGGATTAACTGAGACCTACTCTGGATAAATTGATGGGATATGTGCAAATGACCTTGGCTTTTGGCAGTAATAAATGCAGCCAGGCTCTGTATAATTTCAAACTCTGTTAAACATGAACTGCTGATGAAGAGCTTCAGGGATAATCTTCCTTGAATAAAAAGTTGTCGCTCAAGTATTGGGAATTTTGATCATTTTTGCTTTATTTAGTTTTGTCATTGACACCTGGGGGTCACAAGTTCTCAGTGCATTCCCTTGCCAGCAAAAAGATGCACAGTGACCACTAGTGTCAAAGAGACAGCTGTCCATTTATACTGGAAAAAAGTGGGTCCTTTCAAGAGCACATTGACTGTGCTCTGCTCGCAGAAGAGGTCCCTACATTAGAGGGATTTCCTAACAAAAAGATTCAAACTAAACTATCAGTAATGGACTTTATGTACTGTATATCAATTTCTCATTTGGTTATGCTGTCAAATAGACTGTTTTATTTATTTTGTAACAGATTTGTAATGATGAAAAATATCTGTTCACAAACATGATCAAGATGCTGCTGTGTTTAAGGTTTATTTACAGCAGTGGTTAGAATTTGACAATTTGTACTTTAAAAAGAAAAACAGGCGCTACTGGACTGTTCTGGGTTTTGATAAAGGATTTTTAAACATTCCTTCCCCAGCTTTTTCTGACCATTGTGTGTTATTTATTTTGTACCTCACTAAGCCCAGTGCACTAACACACAAGAACAGCATTCAGCTCTTGAGCATAAGATTAAATTAAAACTTCAAGTCTGTTAACAAAGCACTAAATTTTTGGAATTAGATTTGTATAAAGAGCAACTGAGAGCTTATTTAACACAATCAGCTGTGTACAACTGCTTTCCTTATCCTGTGTCATACTTTAGTGCCACTATATATAACCTATCAAGAACCAATGCCAGTTTGCTTTGCAAAGAGTCTAACCTTTCCTTTGAAGGGTCTAGTATACATTCTAAAATGCAAAATCTGCATGAACACTAAGATTAAATTCCTTGTTACCCGATTACAGGAACAAAATTTCAGCAGCAGAGCAATCAGTCTGCTATAATCTATTTTCTTAAGAATGTACAGATTATTACTTTCTCACACAAGCATGACATATTGACACTATCATTAATCTTTAATTTAAGCCCCATGTGGAAAATTAGGCAAAACAAGGAATGAATCCAGGTTGTGAGGCAACACAATTGAACTTAGATATCGATACAATTTCTGTATCCCTGGCATGTGATATCCCTGCTGTACCTCTACAGGAAAAAAAGATGCTTGTCTGAGCAATGCAAAAAAGCCACTCTCTTCTCCCCAGTCTTCTATGGGCCTTTTTCTGACAGCATAATAAATTAGGCCAAAAAAATAAATGGGAGATACTATGGCCACACATGAAGATTAGTCACTATTTTCATGTCAGAAAATTAGCCCTTCCATTGCCCAAAGGCACCTGATTTGCAACAATACGTACAAACACATACTAGTTTGTGTGGGGTCAAGGGATGAAACTTTACCAAAAACGGAAAGCCAAAACTAGATTCCCAACCGTAGCTTCTTTGGGTCACGGCACTGGAAGGCAGTTTCATGGCAAGGTCACATAAGCAGTGTTAAAATTGTATGACAATGTTGGCACGCTATTAAAAACCCCACACAATTCTGTCTGCCATTCCAGATATCAAAGATTCAACACAAACTAGCCTCAGCCCAGAACTGACTTCTTTTCATATGAAGTATGTGGTCTTTCTAGAAAGCTACTGTATCATGGGACCTCCTGCTGCAGACAAGCCTATATAAATATGGTTGCTCTTAAGACATGCCAATAAGGTTGGCAAGAATATGTTAGACTGATGTAATTTTACTGGACAAACAGACAAATGTGTGTAAGCAGCTTATCCCAATCCCCCTCCAGCAGAGCACAACCAAGTTTTAAAAGTTGCAATTTTAAAATTAAAAAGTTAAGGTAAATACACAAGATCAATTTATGTAGTATATATTCACCCTCAGATCATGCTGAAGATGTTCTGTGGAGTTCTGGTGCACAGAGGGCTCTTTCCCTGAGGGCGAATAAGGACTTCTCAAACCTTTATAGTTTCTCTATTTTTGTAACAAAATAGCAATTTAAAATTTAAAAATCTTTTTAAAAAAATTACATCACCTTCAACATGGAAGATCTCACTGTTTAAATATCCATGAAATAGACATACTGGTTTGCATATCTTTTTTCTTTTTTTTGGAATTACATACAGCAAATAAAAGTATTTTGGAAGCGTTTAAAAAGTAATATAAATTCATATTTACAGAATGGTTTTGATAGAAAATATACAACAATCATATTCATGTCTAACATTCTATGTTAATTTGCAACATCAACAGGAAATAAGTTAAGGTGACAAAGATGGTCTTATTCTCATGCCTAATCATCTCAAGTTGCAAAGTGAAACAAAGTATCAGTCTCAGTAGAGCTGAGGTGGCACTGGCTATGGGGAAGATACAATAATAGCCTAAGGAAATTAAGAAAAGGCTACTTCACCATTATTTCTACAAACATCTCTTTACATTTAGTATTAAATAAATGTGTAAGATCTTCCATACTGATACCAGAATATCAAAACTAACCCTTGGGTTTTCAGGTATATTTACAACATAATTATTTCATGGACATGTTCATTAAGAGAGATATCTAACACCAATATTTACGTAGTCTAATCAACATCCCTCAGGGAAATGCTAACCCCCACCCCCCAGAAACGTGCACAAAACAGTTATCAAAATGTTATCTGACACATATCTGTGATTTTTGTAAAATAACAACTCAGACGACCAGTAACATGATCCTCTTTAAGCATTTTGCTAGCAGGAAAAGCCCTTACGTACAGTACACCTGGTGAAAAGTCAGCTTGGCTTAAAATATTCCAGTACAATTTTCAGAGTAAACAACTTCACAGAAGTTAATAAAAAACATAAAAAATGTAAAACTTGTCAGAAAGAAATAGAAGAGTACAAACAATAGGATATTAATCACCAGGAGAGAGGGTCTTGCTTTCATTTCTAAAAGGGTGACTGAATTTTTAAATGTCAGAGAAGAAATTATGCCCAGAGCTCTAGGTTGTCTGTGTTTATGAATATCTATATTAGTTGACATAATAGGATTTTCAGTCACAGCAGGGCACAAATTCATGTATTTTTCAGTATTTCTGAAGGTCAGATAATGCTATACTATTTTATTTTCAAGGCCTTTTGAAAATAAATGGATAATGAACAAGCAAAACTAAACCTGAATAAAAAGTTATGATTAACAGTATTTAAAAAGACAATGTAATGAGTGTCTAAAACCTCACTATTTAGTTTAAATAAAAAAAAAATAGCAATACCATCTTGTTAGTCAGTGCAAACACTACGTACAGGGTTTTCACAGGAAAGCCAAGAGCACCTGATACTTTTTCCATGTCATCTGGATTCTGTAAAAGCAGGTGAAGGATTACATTTAAAAAACAAAACAAAATTAAACAAAACCTACACTGTCAAATTAGTGCATAATCTGTCAATATGGTTAAAAAGAGTTCTGCATATAATTTGGAGAAATCAATACCTAGTACATTAGCTGAAGGACTTAGGCACTTGGTTTACTTATATTTATCTTTACTTGGACAAGTAGCCTGTGTATAAATATCAATACTACTAAAGCAGAAATGAGAAAACACGAACAATAAGAAATAAAAAGTTGCAACAGAGCACTGCATCACAGTCCTGCATATAATGCAGTAGTGCAAAGCTAAAGTGTGTTAACCCTGTAAAAATCTAGATTACAAATCCCTATTTCTCACTCTTCAAGCAGGAAACAATATTCCATGCAAAGTTCCACACCTCAAGAAAAAGCAGCTGCAACAAGATGCAAGTTCCTCTTTCATAAAACAAAACAGAGACAAATAAGTTAGTTTTACTTTCACTAGATGTATCACTGTAGGATCCTGCTAGTTTAAATAACTGAGTTGTTAATTTTCTACATAAGCCATTTTAAACAAGAATGGCTCAGTTACTGCACCAGATTGCTACAAACTCATAAAAAGCTGCTTTAAGCTTAAGTAAAACAATGTCCAGATTCCATTCATTTGTGGAAAGTGAACGCCTTATCCTAGTAAAGTAAGTTTATTTTTCAGAATGCTAATGCGAGAGGGGCTTGAAGTATCAAAGAGTCCACAGGAAATGGATGACCCCAATATTATTTTTTTTAAAAAAAATATACATTATATAATATATATTATATATATATATAAAAAGCTAGTGTAAATGCTTCCATGGCGTGGTCACAAGCTGGAAAGATGAATGAGTTTCAGCTGTTAACCATCTTGCCATTCACAGCTGGCTTTAAAAAGTTGTTTTTATCCTCAGACATAATGTGAGCAGTTTTCAAAATGAGGCTGCCAACACTGACTGATGTGCTGATGGGCAGGCAGCTTGCACTGCTAACAGATGCTGTGATGGGCTGACTGAAGCAAGAAGTTACGGGCAGGATTGCTTTCTGCTCCTCCCTGAGGGGAAAAACAAGTTATACAAATATTCAACTTCATGCAGAAACAGTAGTAAATAAACTGTGGGTGTTAAATATGGTAAACACTGAAAATAAATGGCATCTAGTGACAGAAGCAGAACGTGTTACTATGGAAGAATGTCCTCACAAAGTGACATGTAGATCATTTCATTTTCAAAGGCCAAATTAAGCTGTTAAAATAGTCTAGAATAGATCATTGCAGCAATGTATTTTAAATGTTCTTGGTACTAAAATGAATGCTAGTTAAAGCTTAATGCTAACCCTGTTGAGACTAGTTTTTCTAAACTCTGGTAAGTATAAAAAGAAGTTTGTTTTTACTGTATTTTGGGAACACATGAAAAATACTGGTTTTGGTAATTATGACTGCTTCCTTAGATAGCCAGAATGCATTAAAGTGCATAAAAACAATGTAACAATTTCTGTGGTTTTCAAACTGATGGACCAAACTTTTCTATTTTCTGTTTTAACACTCCCTCCCACTTTATCATGCACACATAATGCAGATGTTTCAAAAGGCGAGAGAGAGTAAGTGGTTCCTCTTTACATTCTCATGTCATTAACTATTCTGATGCTGCTGTTTCTCTAACACTCACAGAATCACAAGGTCTTCACCTAAACTTTGTCTCTTCTGCTCCAAAGGTTCCTTTTGGCGCTGCTTTAGTGAATGACCGTTCTCTACAGTTGTCCCATTGAGCAGCTGATCCTCTTGTGAACTGATACCTAGCTGTATGTCCAGGATCTCCTAAGGAAAGATGGCAGAATTCTCCATCAATACTGTCACTACCTGCTTTGGTAGAACAACTTATTTTATGTAGTGATTCTGGATCTCTTCTCTTTGCAAGGCTTTTTTATTTGTTTTGATTTCATATAAAATAATCGACTATTGTGTACACTAGATACCTTTTAACAAAATTTTTAAATGATCCCATTTACATTTACAGTTAATCCCCAACAAAACTTAACCCCAATTCAAAAAAGAAGAGCTCTGCCCAGACATCCTCCCCACCTAGCATGCATCATCATCAGGCCTCAAAAGCTCAGAGTCAAGGTCTTTTAGCAAGCCTTGAACTTAAACAAGCCCAGGCTATTCCAAAATGTGGACGCTGACTCCACAGAAGTGAACTCTTTCCTCACAGAGAAAATTTTCCTGGCAGCCTCTCCTGAAAATACTGAGCACGATCACTAATCATAACTAATCAGCAAAGAATGATGAAAGGCTCAGACTAGCCCACTACCTGTAGTTCTCTTCTTGCCACAAATCACCATTTGCATCTGGAAGCGGTACTGATAAACTGCCTAGAAGTCCATGACATCCTGCTATCCCAGGCAGGCCAAACACATTACTATACCTGGTTTCTATGTTAGTGTTTATGGGGTACTGTGTGGGCACATAGCATTTCTGTATGTTAAGAAAATGTCCCCTGAATCAGAACTTTACAGCTCAAATCAGATGAACAACTAAGGGGAAAACAATTACTAAAGAAAAATGGTGATAAAGGGCAGTAATGATGTGGAGGTCAGTGGCAAAAGAAAGAAATAGGTTTTAGGGTAACAAATGGGACAGGTGGTTAGTGAAAAATGAAGAGCTGTTCTCAACACGAGGGAAAGCAAACAAAGCACAAAGCTGAGAGTAGAAGTAGTAAAATCTACATTCTTCCTCAAATAGTTCTTTCCTCTGCATTATTCCTCCTGGAAATAAGCTTCACTCTCATGGTTTGCCAATAAAACTCAACGTAATTACAGTTCACAGGAACTCAGTACCATACATAACGAGTGAAAGCAAAAACAAAGGCATGGAAACTGGAAGAACCAGCATGTGTTATCCAATTCCTTAGTGATAGGGATCACTATTCCTTTAGAACATACGATTGCTTAAAAGAAAGACTATAAACCTTTTGTGTGGTATGAAACAAGAACATTGGAACACTGTGTGACTTTTCAGAAGTGAAGGAAATGTTTAAGGAGAAAGATTTGTGTCAAGAAGCCAAATATGAAAGAAAAAGAGAAGGTGGAGACAACAGGAATAATACAGAGGGAAATGACAGGTGTCTTTATCATTAGAAACTAGTCAATTAAAAGTGTCCTTTAAATGACCCTGTTTTAATATAAATGTTACTACATTTAAAGTCTATCTAGTGATTACATATTGGGAAAATGCAATTATTTCTGATACATAATAGCTACCAAAAAGAAAAGAAAAGAAATTTTGCCACTAGAGAATGTTCATAATCCCAGAGCAGTAGAAAGGTGGGGACAAATTTCTCTGATGAAACGGTGCCAAAAGAAGATACCCAAACCAATTTCTTATTAAAAAGTCCTTCACTTTACAAGGTCAAGCTTCTAAAAATAGCAGAACAACTAGTGGAAAGAACCCTGTGCCCATTTCAAACATGTAGCTCTTTTACATTACCTCTATTTGTTCACCCTGTCCATCAGGTTCGTCAGTATCAAGGGCTGAAAGCTCTAATTCAATGTCTCGATCTGGCTTTGTATCTGCACCGTCTTCAGTATAGTCACTCTGCCAAAACATTTAAAAAGTGCACAATGTAAACATTAAAGCAATGTTCACCTGCTGTATACACGGCTCAAGAATTCAAGTGAAGGTGGAAGGTACTGTTATAATCCAGATTCCTGAGATGTGGGAGAAGGGTGGGGTAGGAGAAGATGGGAGAACCACTTGGATACCAACAGTATCCTTGGAAATAGAGAGGATCCTGCTTACACTCCGAGTGATGTAATGAAGAGAAGAATGTGGATGTTGGAAAGTAATCTACACAGCTCACTGGTTGAGGTACTGAATTTATATTGCCCACAACTGGAGCAATGAGCAGAGATTGTGCAGAGACTGTATGGTCAGATCCTACACAAATCACTTCCTTGTCACTGCGTAAATGTTTGGAGCACTGATGGATGGTGACTCTTTCCCTCTTCCATGTCCAGGTTATCTATATATTCCAGTTATCTATAGAAAGAGCATCTATGTCCCCATGTATCTACAATTGCACGATAAAGCAGAACTCATTCCTATTAATTTCCTCCATTATTAAGCTCCTGTTTAACAAGAGGCAGCATAACAAATACATCTACTCGCTCTCAGAGAGGTAACCATTTGCAGTTGTAACAAATTCTTTGAACAGAACAGGTTATAAATATATTAAACTTTAACTTTTCCAAGCAAATGCCCCAAAACCTCAATTGTCTGTTTCATCCCAGTCACCCTTTTCTTTACCTCACCATTCCTCAAATCAATTTCCTTGCTTAAAAGATTTAAGGTAAGGCGACTGCCTTCATCTAGAGAACTCCACTTCTGTTGCATGGCTAGCGCATTAGCCTCCCTCTGAAGTAACAATGAATTACTTTTGGCCTGTGGAGAAAAACATAAACTACATGTACAAGCTACATATAAATCTTGTATTGTCAGACTGCTAAACAAGCCTCCCCACATACACAGCAGTTCTCTCTCTAAGCAATTCAGTATGCTCATCACCCACAAAATACTGCTCCACACTGGGGAAAAGCACTCTCTCTTCTCTGATCACAGGGACTGAACTTTTGCTAGGTGCCAGCAGAGGCACTTAGCTGGCATAGTGCTTTCTATCCGAACTGACCCTACTGAAATCAATAGGATTGCTCATGTTACTAAGCCTACACCTGGTATGGTATATAGGACCAGGCCCTAGCTCACCCTCTCTTATTAATCACTTAGCAATTGTAACATTTAATTTTCTAAAGCACAGTAAGATACAAGTCATAGGAAAGACTTTATATTGAATAAAGTTTTATGCATGGTGTAAATGGTCTTACCTGCTGTAGTTCAATACTCAGTAAATCTCCAGTGCTGGAATGCTTTCTGTGACCAGATAAATCTGTCACTATGAACCTATCCCTTAAAACATAAAGGGAGGCATTATTCTCAGATACAGCAAAATGTACATTTCCTTTCATCATTAACCCCTCAGACTTTGTTTTCTAACCATCCTATGCTTTTGGATAAAAGTGGTGTGCATCAAATAATACTTAACTCTTTTCCAACATCCCTTAGTCATGCCTTGCAACACACCTCTGAGGAAAGCAAGTATAGGGACACAAAGACAGAGAGGTTATGGAAATGGCTTAAGGACACTGATGAGCTAATATCACAGCTGACAGTACAACTCAAAAGTGCCTGATTCCCAGTCCTTTGATTAGGCCATTCCAGCTTGTTACTTCTACTAACGAGGTTTTAATGGCTAACTCATTTTAGCCTCTTTCTTCTGAAGCATAAGGCCACGAATGTAAAGCATTTGCTACTTTTAAAAATAAGTGTGTCTATTCAAGTCTCAGATATTTTTTCCACATGCCTGGAATGTTTAGAGTAACTAAATTGCCAAACAAAGTTCATACCGTTCTATATAGCGCGCTGATGAAGTGGAATCTGAGCCATAAGAACTCCATCTTGAATCAACAGCATTGACATATGGGACATAATCTATAACAAATTAACGTATAATTTAGTGTCTTCCTAGTTCTCATCACAGAATATGCATACACTGTAGTTCTGTGCATGCGCAGAGTTATCAGTAAGTCATAAAAATTATCCGAATGCTTTGGGGGCACCTGCTGTGGTAGTAACAACAAACATTTACTATACCTGATACACTTATGGGCTTAGTAGCACTTCCTTGGGAAGCAGTGGCTTGAATAGGGTCTGTTGTGTGATAACCTGTGCGAGATGATCTGGAGATTGCACCCCACTTGGAGATGATCGGTCCATCGCTAAAGGGAATGATGGGATCTTCTTCTTTTGCCCTTCTTTGAGTTTCAAACAAATGCACTCTCCTTTTAACATCTCCACTGTCCAAATCCTACAAGTTGAGGAGAGAGGGAAAAGGAATGCAAGGGACTGAATTTCCATTCAATCTGTCAGCTAATTCAGAAGGCCATGGTTATCAAAATAACCACTGCTGAACATGACTGCTCCTACAACTAGCAAGCTGGGAAGATACATAGCAACTTACATAATGGATTTTCAGTAGCTAACTGTCCATCAGAGAGCAACTGACAGTGAAGCAGGGCATATGGGGGAAAGGGTTTGCATATGAAAGGAAACTATAGTTTTGAAATATATATTGCTATCTATACATCTGTGTCTGTCTCTCTCTCTAGATAGATATCTGCCTATATCTAGATATAGATATACATAGATATCTATATCTATATAGATATACACACCGTATATATAGATGCGTACACACACACACACACATATCCGTATCTGTATATAGATATTGATATATATTTTAAAACTATAATTTCCTCTCATTGGGCACGTCTACACAAGACATACTGTGGACTAGCTTGTTACTACTCTGCAGTAGCCTCACTGGGCACAAACTGCGACTTGACACTACTACGCAGCAGTAACGAGATACTGAGCAGTAAGTGTCACTAGGCAACTGTGCTGGGATGCTACTGTGCAGTAACACTGGTTACTGCGCAGTCATTTAGTACTTGGTTATGCAAGTATTAAATGACTGCGCAGTAACAACTACACAGTAGGCGGCTCATGTAGATGTGCCCCTTGTGTAGAATATCTTCAAAATGCCATCCCTGCATGTTGCTCCAATATTCTTTCAAGCAGTTCTAGAACTGGAAGAAGGAAGGGTGGAGCTGGCAGAGATGCAGTTACCCTGGTGGTGGGGAATGTGCTAGCAGAGACCTCCCTGGATCGTACCAGAACAGAAAACAAATGCAGAGAAAAGCTTATTTATCAAAAACAAGGTCATCTCCCCTGCTATGTGGCAACTTGTTTTTATTCCGCAGTTTATTCAAGCCTCAGTAAATTTTGTGTACTCAGCTTCAGTCAGATAAAACAAGGTTATATTTTATTTTCATTCAGTTACGTTTCCCTACATTTTAAGTTGTTTATTTTATGAGGATATGTGCAACCCAATGACATTTTAACAGGCCCAGCCCTCCATTTTGGGAAACAACAGTAATGGAATAAAATGTTAGCTTTATGTAAGTGACCTATGTATGCACTGCAGGCAAGATTAACGTTCATGCAGGATATCCTAGTTCTACACAATGTGACGCAAGTTTTAGCCTTTTCATTTCTTCTCTACTGAAGTTCAGAATAAAGATTCTCTAAAATAGGGATAAACAAGCAATAGATCTAGTTAAACACCAAAAAAAAAAAGAAGAGTTTATTTCAGCAGTATGGACTATTTTGCTTAAAACTATCAGGAACCTTATTTATCCAGTGGAAACATCTGTCCTAAATTGAATATCTTGCCCACATTATTCTGGCAAGTCTGCTATACAAAAGTATCCAGACACTATTACACTATTTAGATAGCTCTGAAATTGGAAGCATTGTGTGTTTACTGGTAGAAGAAGAAACCACTGAGTGCAGTCAGATTTTATAAAATCTTCTTATTTATATGGCATCATGCTCGTCAATTCTTTCATTTTAATAAAAGAAGTCTCAAGAACAGGAGTCCTGATTTACTGAATTATAAACTGCTACATTCTTTATTAATTTGCAAATCAGGTATTGAAAAAGTTGTGGCCAACACAAAGCTTTATTTAAACTGATTTCCCAGAGAAATAATTTCTCTTAAGCCTAAAAGCATTAATTATTCAAAACACTGCATGTTTATTTCACTAAGAGGAAAGTCTGTATACATAGCTGGGGGAAACTATTCTAAACAGTTTAAAATAAGTTGAACTAATTTGACCTCCATTCATAGTATTTCAGTTTGTCAACATTTTTGATTGACAAAAACCTGGCAATCAAACACAAAACACTTGCAGCAAGTCCTATCAAAAAGAAGAAACTTGCAAAACAGCCATACCATTAACACAGTATTTGAATTGGCGATTACATCCTTGGGCTCTGAATCGATAGCATTTATGCAGGAGCCAATAGTGCCACAGGACCAGGGTGAGTAGTGGGAAAGATGGTCTTCTTCAAATTTAGTACCACTCAAGTCAGTAACACTCTCTGAAAACTTTGGAAAAGGAAAATAAAACAGAGGGAACTCAGCTTTGAAATGTTCATACAGGAAAAAAGAGGGTTCGGGGTTCTGCTACTAACAATTAAATCAAATCTCTTTAGGTAGTTTAAAGACTTACCTACCCTAGGGGTTTACATCAGTTTTAGCCATCAGTGACCAGCCACTGGTGCAGCTGCACCAAATCTCCATTGTGGACTGGGTAAACCAGTCTAAGCCACATTGTACTCCAGTGCTGTGTATTGCTTTTGCACAAGACTAAACTTTGTCAGGGTAAGTTTTGCCCACCAAAGCCACCGGATGAAACTAGTGGTGTTATATTAATGGCTAGTTTTCAGTGGTTGTAGCTGTAGTAAATCTTCAAAATAGAGCTTGAGCAAAATCCAGTTTTTTCCTTTGGTAAAGTATGTAAAGCAAATATTGGTAGAAATAAAACTCTTAATCTCCTGTTTGAATAAAGGCTAACCAGATCTGTGACCATCCTTACCCCTTAAAACATGTATTTATTATGACTAGGCTTAAAAAGTCATTTAATATTATATACTTTAAGCTGCTTTTAGATTCTGTGCATTTTCTTACATGTATAGAAAAGAAATACTCCAAGATTACTTTAGTCTTTATATCACAAATTCTTATACATTTATTTCCTAAACCGTTTCCCATTTTGCCACAATTGTATCACATATCTAGACAATATTTTACCAGGGCCTTATGCACCTTTTCATTTTAATATACACATTTTTGAGGACTCTGGCAACATATGCGACATGATTAAATCTGCATCATGTTTTAACGCATTAAGAATAAGACTACAAAACAGGGGTGTTCTTAATAGAAATGCATGCATTGTGCTTGACACAGAAACCTGAAGGTTCATAAAAGGAAGAAGCTCTTATCACATTTAATTACAAAATTGGCGTTTGTGAGCCTTCTGTTGGATGATTTGTGATTCTAACTAAATGTAAGTTCACTGTGAGGCTCTATACTAGGTTCTGGGCTATGATACAACAGTCTGAACGAAAAGTTAACATAATTCAATACTACTAAATTACCTTTATATTACCCTACTTAAAACAGTTGTTTCCTTTTTTTTGATTTCTCAGTGCATCAGCTTAATACCTCCATCAGGAGATATGCCCCTGCATTTGCAGGAAAAGGAACTCGATTCTAATAGAATTAAAGGTGATGAATGGAACATCCCTATTGCTTAAGTGTAACAAGTTAGTTTATTAAATTAGGAAGGACAAGTACCACAAACTCCTTGGGTTTCTCACCTCTGTGCTGAAGTCCACATTGAAGAGAGGAGAAGGTGGTGTTGGAGATGTTGCTGCCATAGGAAGCGTTGATGATACAAGAGGGGTTTTCTGTGTGTGGTATTGTGCCCATTGCTCTGGCTTTCGTCGTAACTGATCATCATAACTGGTCTTCAAGTGACCACAAGGCTCCTAGACCAAATAATAAATTAAAATTCAATCAGCAGGAAGGAATTAATGCATGAATGTTCAGCAGATTTGAGTTTCTCCTGATCTCTTAGCTGTCAGCACAAGTAAAAAGGCATAAAAATAGGTATGGGGCAAGAATGGGGAATGGCAAGAATTACAGCAGGGTGTTATAAGCATTCAGTGCAGGGGGGCAATTTCCAGGTTTAATTATGGTCTGTGGATTATGGGATACATTCAGGACTCCATTCTCCCCTCATTCCCTGGTGATTTTCCACTGATGATCCCTGAGACACTTGTAGAGACAAGAGGAGAAGCTGTTCTTTTACGCAGTAAGTCAGTAACATGGGTTAAACCCAAGGCATGAAAACAGTTCTGGGATACTTATGCTATTAGATTTCTGACATGCCTTTTAACGCCACACTTACAACCTTTTCTTTTCCCCTCTCACTTACCCTTGGTAAAGGCACAGTCCTTTGCTCATTTGGAGGTTGGCAAGCCACAGAGTAATACCCATCCAAAGAGTTATATCTCTCACGCAATGATGTCTGATAAACAGATGAGTGCATCACATCCATCGGAGGTAAAGAATTGCTCCTAATAATATCATCTCTTGGGTACATCTGTGGACGCCAGATACGCCTGCTGTCATACACTGGGGCATACATTCCAGAAGGGACAGGAGGAACTGGTCCATACGGCTGCGGAGGAGGAGGTTGGTAAGGAGAATTCAGTCGATCTCGAGGGGGAAATGTACTGTAATGATCGGCATATGGCACGGAAGCAGGTGGGAGGGAGGATTCTGGAACGTTATTGGACCTCACAAAGCGAGGAACACAGGGAGCCACACCAGCTGGTACTGTTGGAGGTGGTGCGTAGTATCCTTGAAAATTGAGAAAGGCATATTTAATGTGGTCTCACATGACCTAGAATTTTAAGCAGTTCTAAAAATGTAAGTAGCACTCAAATCTGGCTTCAGATCCAAGTGTCTTGTTTCTATACACCCATTTTAATCCTGTCACTATTCTGTGGATGTACAGTGCATGCGTAAGAACACAGTGTCTACAGAAGCAGAGCTGACAATTTGGCAGTGTTTTCACCCAGCTGGGAGTAGGTGGCAGACAAGCTTTACATTCCTCCATGCTGTGATACTTTTAAGAACCTTACCAGGACAGGTGGTACTTTTGCTCTCCCTCTCCATACTGAACCCACATGTATATACATTAGCTGGATACATACCGTAAGAAGCCTAACAGCATACACTGAAATGTGTTAATATAGAAAAACATTTTAGGTTTAAGGCAGTGATGCTCACTCTGTTGGCCCCATTACCATTACATTCTGTTTTTCTCCTTACTAAGGAATTGAAAAGCTTAGTACTTAGGCTCTGTTTGAATGGATACCTAAAGGACACTTAGTACTGTACCATTAGAAGGATATGAAGGAACTCAAGTATTCACTTACCCTGACCCAGGAAGGTGATTTGCCCAGGCAATAGGAAAAACAATTACAACAATTTGGTGCCTTCTTTCTGCACCTTGGGATATTACTTCAGTTACCTTTAATCAGACTTGTAGAGAGCAAATCTGATTAAAGGTAACTGAGTACTAAGGGACAGAAGGGAATGGGAGACCATGAAATCTGAACTGTTTTAGCTGTTGAGACATGCAATTCCCACAACACATGGCGGGCACAGATAAGAACTACAATGCCAGAACAGACTATTGGCCCACCCACTCTTAGCAGTAAAAGGGATTATTGTCCCATTAAGAAAAAACAGATTCAGCTGAGAACTTCAAAAATAACCCAAATCATTCCAGCCTGAAGTCTGTTTAAACACATGTCCAAGCATGTCCATGCAAAAGTGAAGGATTGGCCACAGAACAACTCTATGTTACTCACCCGTCTGTGGGTACTGCGGAACTTCATAGGACATCTGGGCACGTGGATCTTGAAAATACTGAACATTATCAGAATGTGCAGGATAGACCGGTACTCTGGGTACAAATGGGCTGGATTTTGGAGGCACAGAATTCATCTCTGTTCCAATATTAGGAGGACCAGCTGAGGTAGCTGCTGCCTGGCTTACAGGAGTCTTGGGTGGAGAGCCAATTTTACTGAAACAGATTGCAAAAGAATTATCAAACTCATCTCCCATTATTTCACTCAGTCAGCTGCAAATCACAATGCAATATGCTTCAGTATTACAAGGTGTTTCCTATGAAACTCTTATTGAATTTCATTATTTTTCACAGCCAGTACACTGACTTTCTTCTCAAGGTAACATCATGCACTCATAAGCTGATCTAACCCTTTTGGTATGTACTTACAGCTCAGATACCATCACTGAAAAGAAACAGTTATAAGCATGTTCTGGTAATGACCGAGAGGTGCTGAAATGTTCGCTGCAGGCTGAGTGCTGTCTGAAGAACTGTCCAAACAGCTTTAAAGTCAGATATCTGGAAAACCTTCATGACTCCAAAGAAACACTTTTGATATTTGGAAATCCAACAACTATTATGCACTACTGTATCATAAAGAATTGTCAAATTCTGTATGCAATTATTTTTTTCCTAAACTGAACAACCCAATGGAACATTAAATATGAGGCTGAAACATGGGTGAGCAGAAGGGATGTGGAGGGATGGATACTGCCATTTTACACATGATACACAAGTTGATCTAAAACATGCCCTAAACTTAAAGCATCAATGCTGGCATGTGAAGCTTGGGTCCAGAGACTTTTAGAAAACAAAATGACATTGCCATTGCTATAGCAAACCTTGCACAATTATACAACAAGTGAGTATCTCCAATGCACCTCTCTTTCCCTCCCCCTAGTTAATACCACTCCCTGAATAAGCCCTTCTTCCTCAGCACAGCTCTGGCCTCCAGTAGGCACTGTTGTGCCCCTTGGAATATTACTGCTTGTGTTTCCACACAAGCTGTAGTAGATTTTTCAAAATGTACAGCTTGCATTTCGTGCATTAGTGAAAAACTGACTATTTTAGTCACGGAGAAAGGGGAAAAGAAGAAAACAATTTTCCTCAGTTCACGCGGAGAATGCAAAACAGAACCACAGTTCAGTATCCACTGCTCATGATCCACAAACATACCCGAAACCCTGTCAGTTATCTTCTACAAGTTGTGACTGGCAAAGTGCAAAACTGCTGCCATTAGTATATCAGAGCCAGTTATTTCAGCCTGCAGCAATACATACTTTTCAGATAATGATTCTGTAGGGGATCCAGAGACGTTGTGACCATTGGCTCCAGATTTCCCCCCTTTCTTGACATTCTCCAAAGATCTTAAGGAAGTGTCAGCACAGCGGGGAATCAATTGGGGAACACCACTTTCCAGACTTGCAATCCCATTAGTACTTGGCACCATCTTCCCTGTTGTTTCAGGGCTTCCTATGACAGAGATTACATTTCCTGTTGTGGTTGAAACAGTGCTGTTTACGCCAACTTTGTTTAGAAGAGGGAAGGTTCTCACTGTTGCACTGATTTTTTTGTTCCTTAAACGATACCTATATGGACAAAGACAGTTTGAAGAAGAGATTATGAACAAGGCTAATATTACAGCATGTGAAACTACTGCCCATGCTGAAGCTAAAATGGGGAGAAATAATTGCAAAATCAATATACACATCACTATCATGAAAGACCAACAGCTCCTCCAAGGGACATTTGGTTAATTTGGAAGTAGGTCTGTGCAAAAACAGTTTTACGAAGTTGCCCACTATGTAGCTGGTAAAAACAGGCAGACCTTTATTCCTCACTCAGTTAAAACCAATTGGTAGCACATCTGTAATGGATATGGAGATGGACCTTTTGCAGGTACCAGGCCTAGAGCCAATCTTATGTTGGAGCATTTTGCTTTTTCTGTGAAAGGAATTGAGCAAAGGGTAATGATAACAACTGCTTTACAGATGCTGCTAAATTTAAAAGCTCTAATTTTTAACCAGGTATCTTGCAATTCAAGGATCTCTCAAAATACACTCACAAAGGAAGTGACTTCCAAAATTTCATGGAAGTGGTTTTAATCTAACTGAAACAACAGCACCTTTTCCACACTTACTTTTCAAGCTCTTCCTGAGAGTGAGCAAATGTACAGTTAGTTCCTCGTGGACATCCCCCTTGCTGTCGCAGATCTCGGCACATACTTGTTTTATATTTGCTGTTTGGTTGTGGCTTAAAAATAGAAAAAAAAAATCACACTTAATACAGGTCAACGCAAGTAGGTTTTTGAAAAAAATCAAATACAAACACATACATATTATCATTTCTGTCTATCCTTTTTATCGCCTCTTTCAATGAGGAAGTCTCCAAAAGAAGGAATAAACACCCTTCAGCAAAATTGATCTTGGCATGTTTTCAGGACTGTCAGGCCTTCAACACAATGACCACTGTAACTGCAGCCTCATATGAACCACACATCCAAATTTGAGATATGTGACTGTTTTCTTAGAAAAGATCTGTTCAAGATGAGACCCTTTCCTACTTGAGTGTTCACAATCAAAAACTCTAGAGGAACATACTAGGAAAACTCTAGAGGAACATACTTGTGTCCAATTATTTTAATGCACTCTTCTAATGGTTTGGCAGCAATTAGGACAGACTTGCATTATCTAATTTAGGATATCAAGATAAAATTCCTACAGGGTCATTATATAGTAAGTTGTTTACTGTAACTCTCTGGTCCAGAGGGTAAAGAGACAATTCCGTTACCATTCACAGTTTCATAGTTAGTAGGGTCGGAAGGGACCTGAGCAGATCATCAAGTCCGACCTCCTGTCACGGCAGGAAAGAGTACTGGGGTCAAACAACCCCAGCAAGGTGACTGTCTAGCCTTGTCTTAAAGACCCCCAGGGTAGAAGCCAGCACCACTTTGTGTGGAAGTTGGTTCCAGATCCTAGCCGCCCTGACAGTGAAGTAGCGCCTCCTGATATCTAGCCTAAATCTACCCTCTGCCAGCTTGTGACCATTATTTCTAGTCACTCCTGGTAGTGCTCAGGGGAACAGGGACTCCCCAATGCCTGCTGGTCCCCTCTGACTAGTTTGTAACAGGCCACTAGATCCCCCCTCAGCCTTCTCTTGTGGAGGCTGAACAGGTTCAGGTCCCATAGTCTCTCCTCATAGGGCCTGCCCTGCTGCCCCCTGATCATGCGAGTGATTGTTCTTCCAAACAATTTTTGAATCAAAAGGCATACCTCCCTTCTTTGACTCGGAAATTGCCCCTAAGCTTCAAACTGAATTTGTATCCAGATCCTCTATGTACATATATTTAGGGAAAGATTTTTGGATCTGGGCATCCACATCTCCTAGGTGACTTCTAAAATCCCACTGTTATGTTGTATGTAATGTACACATGCTTCAATTACAGGGCTAAAACAAATCTGTGCCTGATATTTTTATTTGTTCCTCTTAAAATGTGCCTCAAACTAGATATGATACCCATGTGCCTAATGCAGTGGGTGGCCATTTGTGTGCAAAGGGAAACAGTATGCTCCCAAGTTAAGACAGCTTCAAACTGGATGTTCTAGGGGTCATGTGATGGAGAACAGGTTGGTCTGTATTTCCATTATTCTGGGAATGAGTGGCTTGCTTTTTTAGTTGTTCATTCTCGCAGAAAAGAGCTTGGAAGGCCTGTTATCTTACAGGCTATTATATCCTTGAAGGATGATATCCTTGGACCCAATGAACTACTGAGGTCCCTTCTGACCCTGAAAATCTATGAAATCCTTTTATAAATGCCACATAGATGTTAGAGTTGCCTTCTGTTCCTAGCCACTAGTCTATCCATCAAATCTCCATCAAAACACGAGGTTGGATGAGACTGCTTTGCTTGCATGTCTTTTGTCCAGGAACATGCTTGTGTGGCTGGTTCTAGCTAAGAAATGCAAATGATCCATAGTCAGCCAAGATAAACAATACAGATAAAAGGAATTTCTGAACACTCACTCAGTCCATGAGGCTTCCTGAATTCTCTTGAAGGCATATGGATATGCCCCTATGCTTGTCTTATTCATAGAGTTAAGAGTTAATCTGGAGGCCCTGAGCGTTGCTGAAGCTCTTTTAGACTTATAGATGGAAATCTACCTGCCCGTTGTGTCTAGTTGGATATACACCCATAAATTTATCATCAAAAGTCTGCTACCAACTGGGCTCTTTCAGTCTCTCTTAATCAGAGAAGTGTTCAAAAGGATTGGGGTTCTAATTTTGAACCTGAGGGAAAATACATTCTTTCCCTTCTGTTGCCTGTTTTTGCAACACAAGGTCCATGTGTAAGGTCTCACGCAGCACTTAATTTTTCTTAGCTTGAAGTACAGGTGTTTCCAAAAAGTCTGTTTCCTATTTATCAAGTTTGCTCTGGCCTAAAGAGCTAAGATTCCTTCCCAGATAGAGAAAGATCTTGTCAATTAAATTGCACTGGCTGCAGAAGGGAAGGCAAGGGGACCTAGCACACTACAGCTACCAACACTGGATCATGAGACAAGCGCAGGTGGCAGAGTGGCGAGATGATTTTTCATTTGTCATCAGACTTCTTTCATAGCCTAGTAACAGAAAATGGGGAAGTCCTTACGAACAGTAGCTTCTCAGCCACTCTTGGGCAATTTGGCAGCAGTGATTTCTGTGTCATAGTTTCATAGTTTTTAGGGTCGGAAGGGACCTGAGAAGATCATCTAGTCCGACCCCCTGCCATGGCAGGAAAGAGTATGGGGGTCAAACAACCCCAGCAAGTTGTTCATCTAACCTCTTCTTAAAAACCCCCAGGGTAGGAGCCTGCACCACCTCCCTTGGAAGTTGGTTCCAAACCCTAGCCGCCCTGACTGTGAAATAGTGCCTTCTGATGTCTAACCTAAACCTACCATCTGCTAGCTTGTGACCGTTGTTCCTGGTCACTCCTGGCAGTGCTTGGGGGAACAGTGACTCCCCCAATGTCTTCTGATCCCCCCTGACCAGTTTGTAACAGGGCACAAGATCCCCCCTCAGCCTTCTCTTATGAAGGCTGAACAGGTTCAGGTCCCGTAGTCTCTCCTCATAGGGCCTGCCCTGCAGTCCCCTGACCATGCAAGTGGCCCTCCTCTGGACCCTCTCCATGCTGTCCACATCCCTCTTGAAGTGCGACACCCAGAACTGGACACGGTACTCCAACTGTGGCCTGACCAGTGCCGCATAGAGGGGGAGGATCACCTCTCTGGACCTGCTCGAGATGCATCTGTGGATGCATGACAAGGTACAGCTGGCCTTCCTAACTGCCTCCCCACACTGCCGACCCATGTTCATCTTGGAGTCAATGATGACTCCAAGATCCTTTTCTGCCTCCGTGCTGACAAGAGGGGAGTTCCCCAACCTGTAGGTATGGTGCCAGTTGTTCCTCCCCAGGTGCATCACCTCGCACTTGTCTGTGTTGAAACCCATCCTATTCTCATCCGCTCACCCTTGTAACCTGTCTAGGTCCGACTGTAGCCTGCTTCTTCCTTCTAGTGCGCCCACGTCCCCCCACATCTTAGTGTCATCAGCAAATTTGAACAGGGTGCTTTTCACCCCCTCGTCCAAATCACTGATGAAGATGTTGAACAGTGCGGGCCCGAGGACCGAGCCCTGCGGAACCCCACTGCCCACGTCCTTCCAGGTTGAGAAGGACCCATCCACCATCACTGTCTGGGTG
>NW_017729011.1:23816987-23834251 GCF_001723915.1 Gavialis gangeticus
CATAAAGCCGTGTCAGAAGCACTACTCCAATTCCCAGTTTGTGGAGAGGAATGTTTCACTTGCAACATCCCTGCTACGTATCCTCTGATTATGCAGGCTGACTTTTTTGTAGCCCAGAGCAAGGCATGCCTGGCAGCCACAAAGCTGGCAGCGTTTCTGTTCCCTTTGGAATAGGGCAGAACTTCCCTTTTGGCTTTTTCTGTGCCTGCATGTTTGTCACTCTGGAATCAAGCAGAAGCTTCACAAGTATGCCAGGGGATGTGCCACTGCGGTGCCTCAGGAATGAAAGGCAGTCAAGAATCAAGTAGCTCAGTTCTACAAGCCAGCTAACAAAGTCTGACACAGACCCAGCAAATGCAAGTCCATCTGCACAAGCTGTTTTAACTTTACATTTCATTTTAGTTGATGCAAATTTTATGCCCAACAATCCTTAAGCTCTGAAGCAGGGAGGTCTCCTAACAGCTAAGGAAACAAAACATAAGTAACCAGGTCTTTGTCAGGAGGGCATTCCTCAAAGCCAGAAATGTGCAGTTCTGCCCTCTGGCCTGCAAGCAACAGGCAGGCTAAAGAACCATATCTGAGATGTGGACTTCTATACACTACAAAGAATATACTTGTGAAATACTACACTTTTCCAGGCACTGGTCTGGGGAAGGAGGAAAACAGAAGAATCCCTACTGTCATTTTTTCATAGGTTGCACAGATAACTGAGAGGGAAGAATTTAACTGCCTCCAATGCTAACAGTATTGCTAAAAGGGGGACTCTGAAAGCAAAATGTTTCTGAAACTTTATGTCTTAGCATTTGAAAAGAGAGCAAAATGTTCAGCACTATTTACCCTCTTGCATCTGAATGTCTGAGAAATCTAGCATTAAACAAGGAGAGAAATAACTGGTTTGCATTGTTTAGGTGTACACTCACGGAATAACTGTCAGGTGTCAGGATGGCAACCTAACGTAAAACTGAAGGAACAGTGAAGCTTAAATTGGACTATTCCAAAATGGAAAAGTGGCCATGCTCATCACTTTGGTCCATGTCTCCATGAGTTGGCACTTGTTAATGTTATTCAGACAGAAAGATTGCTTGTGATTTACCCAAAATGAGTTTTCATAACATAATTACACAGATATTCTTGAGACTAGCTCATCATGGAGCATTATATCATGGGGTGGAGTGGGTGAGGAGGGTGAAGGGGTTCTGAGTGAATGTTGATTGCTCATCAAGTTATATACTTGGGTTGGATTGATCTAGAAGGACAAACATCTAGATCAATGAGGATCCACAAAGACTTGTATGTCCATGCTCCTAGGCTCTGATGATACAACTCTTCTGTAATGTATTAACTTAAAGTAAAATTAAAAATATAGTCATGCTCTCCTCTGTTGTGCAAGCTCTATAGAAACTAACCACAATATTTTAGTATTTTAAATGCAATAAAAGCAGCAAGAAAACAACTAATTTCACTATGTAGATACATATATAAAAAGGATTTCACAATGAACTTATTACAAGAAAACCATCATAAGCTATGGCTAACCTGAATTATGAAGTTCTCTTCATGTTAAAACTTATCTTTTTCTTTATTTGTTTAAACAGATACTAAAACGACAATTGCCTTGATTACACAAGACCGGAGATTCCAGTGAACAAGTACTGAGGTAGTGAATGGGACAACCATGTGGTATGAAAGATTAAAATATGCATCCTCTAAGATTAAACATAACAACAAATTACAAGATTTAAAACAAGTTTTCTTTGCAAGAATACTCTACCATATAGAGCTACCAGAATTTTATTCGCCAAATAAAATTATATCACCTGTGTTAGTCTCTCTCTTTTACATATCAGTCACATTTTCCTTAAAGGGTCATAATGCATTCTTTTCAGAATCCCAAAAATTCTTCCCAATTTCATCCTTAAGCTACTCTATAAACACATACATTTTTCTTAGCAAAAGCAGACAAGATTGATTTTCGTACTGTATTAATCAATGTATGTTCTTAATCGGCTAGAAGGGTTTTAGTGTGTCATATAGGTATTCCTAGTTTGGCCTAGAGCATTAAACCTCTCTCTTTCACAACAGTAGGAAGCCCTATACTTATTCTAAAATCATTACTAAATTGTCAAAATATATTATATTTTCTATACAGAGAAGACTCAGCCATACTATTCAATAATTAAATATAATCACCTGTGGTGCTTCATGCCCTTTTCTACTATAGTTCTGAATAAAGTCCACCAGCCCATGTACTACAGTCTTCACAGCCACCATTGCATTCTCCAGCTGCTCCCATGTTGGAGACGTTGCATCTATGATTGTTAAAACAGGCTTAGAGTTTGTCAGTGAATATAATATCATTATCTTAAAGAGGCAACTTTTATGGCATGCCAGAGACCCAGCAAAAGGATTAATTAGAAAGAATATTGAGAAAACAGCATCTGTTGTGCCACTCCCATTGCTAGGAATGTTATAGAGCAGAAACATAATTTTCTACCTAGGGACAGTTACAGTTTTTACATACAAGAAGGGAAAATGTAAAAAAAAACTATTAGCACCACTTGCATACCTGGATTAGGATCTATGTTTGCTAGAAGCTCTAAGTGAGGCCTCAGTCTGTTTAAGTTTGCTGGATCACCTGTACGTTGCAAGACAATTGTCAACTCCTGTACACTCTTTGCAAATGACTCTGGCGATTGAAGCTGTAAACAAACGCAGTCTTAGTGATTTCTGTTCTATAAATAGGACATTTTAATTGAAAAAAATATTCTCATTTTCCTCATGAGTGCAGGGTCCCAAATTAGATGAGGTAGTGTCTTCAGATTGCATACACAGGTATCAGTGGTGAGAGATAACACTTCTCAGCTCAGAATCTGCCCTATGCAGCTTCATCATAAGACACTAGAATAAGTGATATTTTGCGGTGCTTCACTGTGACCCTTGTAGCTATTAAAAAACTGGTCTTTGTACAAAGGTGACAGGAAAAAAACTCCATCTCAGTCCCTAGTTACAAGACATCTTATTTAAATTTGAGAGGTTCTACACAGTTTACAAACCATTTTAGTATTACACCTTTTAACAGTTTAATCTAGTGAGGATAGGATACTAAATCCCCCCCTCCCCAGACAAACCTTATCAATAATGGACTGCATGTGTGACTTATGTGCTAAGTCACCATAAAGAAGGGAAGACCACTGTTCTGGTGATATTCGAAGGCCTGCTTCCATGGCAATGTGAACAATTTGGGCGTCATGCTCTCTCCGCAAAGCCTCATAACTCCGAAATTCCTCTTTCAGCTGCATCAGAGAAGAATCTTCATCCCTTTTTGTGACCTGAAAAAAATCCAGCAATGCTTAAAGAATTCATATTTCTTTAAGTATATCTAAAATATTAGGTATATACCACAGCCTACAAAAACAGGCATGACTCAGTAGATAACATGAACACCGCTCTTCCAAATGCTCATCTTCCCAGGTGATAATATTAGTACCAAGATATCCAGGGATTTAAATGTATAGATCATTATTATAAGGATATGACATCAACTCCAGCAATTTTAGCTCTGATAGTAATTGGATTTGTTTAAATCTATAAAGCTATGAAGTGGCTGGCTGGATATGCAGCTATAGGGTTAGTTCTTCAGCTCCTTGTGCCCAAATGTTAAAGGCCAGCTCAAAATGACAGGAAACACTAGAAATTATTAAATGAGAAAAGACAAAAATGCTGCATGATAAAAAGCTGCAGAATACTCTTAAATTACAGAAGATACTTATCTGAAAAAGCTGTATTACCTATATAATTAAAAATATCTAACTCACCTTTCATTTGAAGACTGAAAGCTTCACTGCATTAAACAACATAAATACATTTTTAACCTGTGTTACCCCATTTTAAAGAAGGATAAATTGAGACACATTAAGGCACAAGGTCTCTTATTTTGTCTGTGACAAAGACAAGAATAAAAGCCAATAGCTATGGCTTCTCAATTCTTTACCTCTGAGAAACACTTCATCTTTTTAGAAAGAAAATAAAAGGACATGATATACTGTAATTGCTGACATTATGATGCCTGTCTAGACAAACATTCCGAAATTCTTATTTTAAGGAAAGAGATGAATGGCAAGTATCATTGCTAAAGGGCACAAGTCAAATTATTGCTTAAATTATGCATGTATCATCACGATTATTGTTTTTTTCATGCCCTGGAATAAAAGTCAAGCCACCTATAATGTCTTTCAACATGATAGCTTCTATATCAAATACTGATATCCTATCAAAAATGTCTTGATCAGACTCCCATCTTTGTTAGATGTCTGTTATTATTTTAATGCCTTTCCGGGGCCATTAATATCTCAATGACCATGCCCTGCATTACTGTGAAGGAAAGCTGAGTTTATGCCTAACACTGTTTATGACACTCAAAGTTGGAAGCCATTCAGTAGAGAATAGATAAACGTAAGCACTGAACATACACATTAGGATTTACTAAAATCCAGAAACTTCAATTTCACCTGCTCCTTGAATGCAGAGGTTACTGTTAGTGGGATCAGAAGATTAAGTGCTTTCAGATATCTCCTTGATGCCTTGTTCTGTCTTCTGAATGGTCAACATCTGAATCTAGCAGTGTGTTATAAGCAAAATATGTTTATGCTAAGAAGTGTTCCTTGGAACGATATCCTGAACTTGCTGAGGAATCAAACAAATTAAAGAACCAACTGGCTTTGGGCTATCCAACCAAAAGGCAGTTTTCATTTTAAATTCCAGTATTTTACCTTAAAGCATGATGCTCGATACAGTAGCTGCACAACATGACCAATGCTCGTTTTAGATGCCTGAGGAAATCTTGGTTCCAGTCTTTGCACAACAAAAAGTACTAAAACTTTTCTTGAGAGTGCAGAGCCATCTTCCAGTGCCAGTAATACAAGTTTCAAAGCTTCTTCTTGCATAGCTTTAAACACATATATAAAAATAAATGGTCAGAATAAAAGTACTATTACTGCATATCAGGAGTGTAAGCAAGAATATTTAGGTTGATAAATGTTGTCCACATTCCCTTATTATTTTTATTAGAACAACCAAACATTGCAGAAAACAGGAAGCAAAAACTTCATATCTGCTAGTCCAGATAAAATAAAGCAATTTTTAGAAGTGCTACAAGTGCCATAAATGGTTCAAGTAAAAAAGGAAAACAGACTGATTTAGAGATCTGGCTTACAGTTCAACTTGCTTTGGACACCTTGCCCATTCTAGGAAGCTAAATGAAACATGACTATAGGACTGGTCCAGCAATGCTGGAACTAACTGCTAGAATCAGAAGTGGATTACATTTCCAGTTTTAACACAATTTGCTGCTGAATCCTGTGCTTGCTTTGGGAACACTCTGACCAGTAACACTTAATTTATACCAAAGATTCCAAAGCCATAATTATGACTTGGCTCCCGTGACATGCTTTCACTAAGTCACTTAGACTGGTGCTACTGGATCCTATGATTTAAGCATAGGAATAAACAATAGACCCTGTATTAGGAACTGTGCTCCTATGCTCTAATCATAGCATTCAATGTCATCAGCCTGTATTACACACTAATGTTGTGCTACAGATATTAAGGAAAATATATCTATTTATACTTCACCAGTATTTGTGAAGTATTTCCCTACACTATTTAAAGACAGACACTGACAACACCAGTGGTATATTGGAAAAGATCCCTAACTCCCTTCCTTAGCTTTCTCTTTTGCTCCTCTGCAGACCACTTGGAAGACAACACTTCTCCTTGAAAATGCAAAGAGAAAATTCCCTAGAACTATTCTTGGTAAGAAACAGAGCAGCCAAATCCCTTCTGTTGGGGATTCTGAAAACGTCTTACCTGGCCCTAGGAACTGGCATCCTCGTGCTCTGACAGCAGCCCAAAGATTGGCAGACAGCTGCTGAGGATTTTGGTGCTGCAAAATCAATTCGGTTACAGTTCTTTCTCCAAGTGAACGAGCTGCACGCATAGCTCTAACCCGACCCTCCTCCTCCACCAGCTGACAATTTACCAGCGTCACCAGCTTTCTTTGCATTGGACGGCTCAGTGCACTCTGATTCAAACTAGCAACACCTTTAAAGAAAGAGGCAAATAGTTAAAGTCTTCATGAGAAGACCAATTATTTAAATAAGTTCACAGTAAAAACATTTTGAATACGCACTTAAGTCAGACACCAATGTCAAACCCAGCATGAGCACTCTCAGCTTAAGGGGCTACTCATCACCACACTACTAAGTTAGTGATATCAATCCTTGTGTTTTTATTATTTGCATCAAAGCAACACCAATGATCTCTAGTCAAGTAGCAAGACCCATTATGTGCAGTGCTGTACAATCATATGTAGACAGCTGACTAACAAAAGAAATTTAAATTAAAATCTTGCTCCTATTTATGTAAAACTGAAACTCCCTGTCTAGCCTGAAGAAAGTTTGGATTCCCATTCAAAGTTGCTCATATGAGAAGATTATTCAAAGTCAAAAGCCAAGAAGATAAAATAGCTGCAAGACAGCTATTTATAAAGCATCCGAGGTGCACACAGACCAGTAAAGTGATAGAGGGAAAGGTTACCAGAAATGTGGGAGGACTACTGCTTTGAACCATGAAACCAGTTAGCACTGAGGACATACTGCCGCTAAGAGTAAGCTAACATGTTATAGTGAGAATTCTACAGTTTAAAAAGACTTACCCTTTCCTCCACTTAGTGGTTTCAGGTATAGTGCCAAATCCTCAACGCACTTCTTTGCTACCTCATAATGTTTGTTCTCTCCTAGGTTACTTAACTTTACTGTCTGATGATCTGGTACCTAAAAGAATGCAAAAGAGAGGTGTAGCTCACATACACGGTCATTGTCATATCTGACCTTACTCACCAAACACTTAACGTGGTATAAACATTATTATTAATTATGAAACACAACAGGTGTATGCTGCTTTTCAGAGAGTTGAAAGACAAGTAAATCTTAATGTGCTTGTAAAACCATTAGACATAACACAACACGGGACTGCACAAGATGAGCATTACAACGATGAAAGATTAGGATGCATTTATTGTTATTGTACATTTCATGTGGCCCTTTTGAGTGACTTGTTAAAATACAGAGACCACAGAGGAATTTAAGGCAAAAGGAAGACCTGTGGATGAAAGATGAGCTGAAAAAAACTGACCTTGGGAGATGTATTTGAAAGATGAGTGCGAGGCACACAGGGTCTGAGAGGATGATCAATGCATGGGATCAACACGAGGGCCGCGTCCAGACAAGCCTGGCCGTGTGGTACGTTCAGTTGTTCTCCATGCTGCAAGGGAGCAGCGCGGAAGGTTTTTTGACCCCTGGATATCCAAGGGTCAAAAAAAACCCACAGAGAAAAAAAGCAGAGCAGCGCACGCATGGGCAGCTCACACCACTCAAAAGCAGAGCTAGGCCACCCAGAGCCGCACTGCGGCTGCCACCCAGGCTCTGCGTGGCAGAATCGCTGCTGCTGCAGCCCTGGGAGGCCCCCAGGGCCCCAGGCAAGGCTGCTGTGTCCAGCCCAGGGCTGGCCCCAGCCTCCCCTATTGCCCCTGGGGAAACTTGTGGTGTGCCAGAGTGCACGTGGCACAAGCGTTCCCCAAGAACAACTAGCAGCAGCACAAGGTGCACTGCTGCTAGTTGTCCCCAGGGAACCAAATGTCCACAGCACGTGTGGATGCAGCCAAGAAGTGCGAAGTTGCTTGTAGGAAGAAACAATGGACAATAAATGATTAAATAAACTGGCCAAGTATATGGTAAGAAAATGCTAAGGAATAGGAATGAGAAAGAAATGCAGGCAGACAAATAGCTCTGCAGGCTGGGTCTAAACTTAGTGCAAGACCTGAGGTGGAGACAATAAGTGGAAAGTGCCAAAAAACAAAGGGTATCTGAGCTGTATCTGAGCACTCCTCATGGTCAGAAATGGGGAGGCCAGAGAAAGCAAAGGTTGCACTAACAAGACAAAGTGGCTATGACACAGTTAGCAGTAGAAAATGAAGTGAATGCATGGATTTGAGAAGTGAAACCATACAAGTCTAGAACCCTGTGTTTTATAAAACACAATGTTTATTGCGACTGTTACTTGAGGATGTGAGAAAAACTAAATAAGCAACACATTAAACAACCCAGAATAAAAACATCCTCTTCTATTGTCCCTTCAATATTTTTAGACTGTTAGCTTGAAAAAGATACAAATTTTGGAATATACAAGGGCACAAGTGAGACAGATGCATTTACAAGTTTCCTGCAGCGTGATGCTGATTGTATAGCCCTTCTTATGTCACCACTACGAGGCACTGAAGAAAAAAATTCCTAACTTGATTAATTGATTAGATTGTGCCTCCAAAAACAATTCAAAAGTCTGCACTTTCCCTGCCTGAAAAATAACTGAAAGTTTGAACCTGGGTCAAACAGTCCGTTTTTGTTTTTTTGAACATATAGCATTAAGGGAACTAATTCCCAGTGGAGGGAAGGATGAATGAATGTAATCTGTAGATTAACTTCTTTCTGATGACAGCGCTTACAGATAATTAACTGCCTATTCTCTAAAAAGTGTTTTTCAGCAAAGGCCTGCTGCTGTACACTCAACCATGTTGAAAGACTCCTTTAAAATTGTAGCATAGGCATTCTCTGTCCAAAATTAAAGCACAGCTCAAGAATATTGTTAAAGCAGAATCCTGTCCAGACAGAGAGACGGAATTTTAACTCTAGCAATGGACAGCTGCCTTGTAAGCTGGTTCTGTGATGTTTTTTGTTTTTGTAAAGTGCAAGGTCTTAAAAAATGCCACAAAGATCAACTCTTTTACTTTCCTGACTTGGGACAGCGAAGGAAGTTAGCATACCTGCAGTAACTGTGAAAGTAAGCAGTAATATGAAAGACTGAAATATAGCAAAGAACTCCTTACGTCATACCTGGGCTCCAACTAATTGAAGAAGTGCAAAGTTTACAGGAAGCACATCGATGTCTGTATTGATGGCAGTCTGGTCGAAAGGACATGCCTTGCGATGAAGCTTGTTCAGGCAGGTCTTACAGACAGTGTGGGAGCAACCTAAACTGATGGGTTTGTGCACATTCTCATCAAACTCGTTGTAGCAGATTGGACAGGACAGAAACTCTGTCCACTGAGCTGCCTGCACAGGCATTGTGGAACCTGGACACTTGCTTAGCAGACTAGCAGATCATTATTTCACTGTTTTATATTTTGGCAGCTGTAAAGTGAATGAACAGAATATTTAGTACTTTGATACACGCTTTCCAGTAATTTATTATTAGTTTTTAATTAAAGCAGCACCATTTAAATATTTTACAGAATAAAAACCAAAGCCTTATGCTGAACTCTCCTACAATGAATCCAACCTTCTGTGTTATCTGAAACTATGGTAACAGTTCAATAATCCCATCAGAAAGATTCACATGCTGCCAAGCTAGTCTGCACTAATCCAGATTGTGAGCTTTATCTACAGTAAATGACATCACTGTTCCTCTTACAGGATTAAATACACCTCTGGGGAAAGGGGAAGGAGGGGCGGGGCAAGACAAATGGTTGGCACAAAATAGGTTAGACACAAATCCAAGTAATGGAGTACCTTTCTGAATGGCAGGTACCAGTCCAGTTCACAATTTCCAAAAGCTAACAGCATTCCATTACTAATGAATGGGAGGGAAAAACAACAAAGACATTTTATTTATTTTACTAGCATATGAAGTTGAGTGAAACAGGATCACTAGTGTTCCACTTTATCAATCATAATCAAACTTTATCAGACATCAGCGTGCAGACAGCTTTATGAAAACATAACCCATTACATACTTTGGGGGTCTTTTTTAAATTGGTAAAGACATTTATTGTCGGAACAGAAGAATAATTCTGTGCTCATTCCTCTCTTCTAAAACCCTGTCAGAGGGTTAGTCCTTGGGGTACAGATTTCTGTCTTTGCAGTATTTGCTTTTTGCACAGTTCGTACCTCACAGCCAGCACAATAAAACACTACTTATGTAATTCCATGGCAGAAGTTCTCTGATGTCCTGGAAATCTGGGTGTTTAAGGTAATTACACAGTTTACACCTTATTCACAAAACTGTTTACGTAGCTTAGTACCAGACAGCTCCTCAGAAAGGGAAGATAGAAATATGGAGACCAAATTAAAACATAGAAAGTATCATTAAAAAAAATCAAAATAAAACAAGCAGTAGCTGTAATTTGTTAACAGCTGTCCTTCCTTTTATAACATATCATTTTGGATACTGATCCATGCAAACTGTGTGTAACAACATATAGGGGGTGGAGGGGAATGGAGAGAGGCTTATTCTAAAAAGGATAGCCCTCTGTGCATAGTCTGAGGTTAAGGGAATGACAAGACCAAATACTTAGTCTATTCCAGCTAAACCATTTAAATTCAAGAACAGCTAAACCATTTAAATTCAAGCCTCCATTATAAAGTCTACAAGAAGCTGCTAATTCAATAAATGTTCAAAATAAAGAGCCACACCCATAGCTACTGCATTATGCTACAATCTACTTGTGGTTTTCAGATTACCATGAAACCCTGAAACCAGTTGGTTTACTTCCATGGTATTTATGAACCTGCCCACTGAGCATATTTCCATTTAGAAATGCAAATGCACTCGCATGCGTGCATTTATTGCTGTATTTATAAACAATTAGATTTTTTTCTTTTTTTCCACTGGGTGGAAAATAATAATATGTTGAGAAAGCTAAGAGCTCCCTGTCCCACCTGAATTCAACTACTTTTCATTTAAAATCAGTTGCCGGCTGCTTGACAGTTTAATTAGTGATATTATGTTAGACTACTGAAACACTTACCAGAACACTGAATAGGCTTGATATGGGAATGTATTTTATTTTAATTATGACCATCTGTTTAGAAATTCTATTTAGCACTATGAGTATCCAATGTCCTTTAAGTAACAGGATACTTGTACAAGATGTTCTTACTCAATCAGCTTTTCAACATCATTTGGTTATTTTTATTAATTCTGATATTAAATGTAAGACACAGAAAATTAAAGTTCGAAACTATCTCGCTCAAACTAAATGTCGATTCAGTACCTTCAACACAAAACCAGAGTATTCAGAGATAGTTAGGTGTCTTTTCACTGAATTACTACACAATAAACCTTTTTAGGCAAAAAAAAGTATGTCTGTAAGGTTTGTCAATGTTACAATCGTCTGCAAATGTAGAAATTTAGCAGCAAAATAAGTTACAGCCAACAAAACCCTAGGAAGCACCCTTTGATTTCCTTGCCAAGGTAAATAAATAATGACTCTCTTCTGTTTAACAAATCCACTTCAACTTCTGGGTACGAAAAGGCAGACCAAGAGATGTGTGGTTATGGAATAAGGCTCCACTTAGCTTTTCCTTAATGTTTCCCAATATTGCTTCCACAGGTGCATCTCTACCTGTGCCAGCCTGCCTGATGGCAGCCAACGGCATTCACCTCCTTGTCACATTTATGATATGGTTAACAGAGTGGCAGCTGTACTATTCAGGGAGGTCCCCTACTGCTACTATGCTTAACAAGTGGGGTATTTTAAGAAAGAAGTCTAGCATATTCACAACCTAGGGGTGTCTTTACACATTCTCCAGGGGTGGGAAGGGGCACTTTAATTAAGTGGCTATCTGGAGCTGGTCTTATTAAAGCACCCGTGGCATCTTGTATATTCAGCATCCTGTGCTTCAAAATGGTGGTGGGGGCACTTTAACTAAAGCTCAGGCGATGAGCTTTAAAGTGGCCCCACCGTCATTTTGGAACATGGGGATGCTGAATACACAAGATGCTGAGGCTGCTGGAGCATGCTAATTAGATTGAGTCTGCTCCAATGTGCTGTAATTACAGTGCATTGAAGTAGACGTCCCGCATGTCTATGGGCACCAGCATGCTGTGGGTTACTGATACTCAACTGAATGAAGAGTGTTTATTCTCACACCTGTCATTAACCAAGTCAAAAGGCTGTATCTTTGTTCAAAGACAGTATGAATGACTTAACCCCTCACAGTTCCTCTGGAAACTTGCAGGACGCCGTAGCATTCCTTTTTCCAAAATTCTAAAATAATTTTATGTCCCTCCAGCCATCATTTTCCTGATAAGTACTGAAATGTGGTATAAATTAAATAGAAGTAAATCAAACAACAAAAGTATATCACCAGCTTCTAAGGTCTTACTTTGAATATTTAATCATCATAAAAGACATGGATTCTATTGAGCATGTGTTGACCTTCAGATTTCTTGACAAGGAGGCATCTAATTAAATCAGCAACAGCTGGGGAAGGCTCACAACTCCTCAGACTTCAAGAAGCCATATTCTGACGAGGCCTTCCATACTCTGTTTCAAGCACACCAACTCTTCTGCCATTCTTGTGCTCCAGAACGTTCAGAAAGGATTCTAACTAAAATCCTCTAATTATCATGTCAATTCTTCAAAGTGTAAAGGAACAAAAAAGAACGGACTCTTGTTTTTCTGACAAGGAACATCATTTGGAGATGTCTGGTTGAAAGGCAAGTTGGCTCCAATAATCTCAAAATTGAAAAAAAAATGAATGACAGTGCCTACCAAAGATCATGTGTGAAAGGCTTGCCAGCTTTAAAAAAAAAAAGAAAAGAAAAAAAAATGGAAATATTTTCAGGTAGTACAATTACCCTCGAGTCCCCTTGATCTTTCAGATGGCTTCAAAATATTAAAAAAACAAAAAACAAGTCTCTGCTCTGCTGCTCTGAAATAAACCTGAAAACACAACACAGAAAATGGCTAGGCAGAATGCTGTCAAACATACAACGTATATAAACTGAAGAAGAGACAAATGTGTCTTAACTTACTACTAGGTAAAAATAGTCTTTAAACAGTTTGGATTTTTCACCAGATAGTGTCTTATTAAAAGCAACACCTTAGATCCTTAGATTATTATAACTGAAGATTGCATAAGTCCAAATTTACTGTATTCTACTGATTATGCAACTTTTACATTTGGGATAGATGGGAGCCAAGTTTCACTTTACAGTTGTGCTGCAGTAGCAAAATGCCATTGCATTTGAGTTTACAACGCTGCAGAGGAGTTAAAGCTTCCCCGTGTTTACCTGATTGTGTTTAAGTCATGAACATTTTGATTCAACTACCTGATGAAATAACTTCAAAGTCAGAAAACTTGCCTTTGTTATTAAATGGCTTCACAGATCATTAAATTAATGTAGTAGCAAAGTATAAGGAGTCCATATTTTAAGCCATTTCTAATGATTACTAAATACCACCATCTTCTTTATGGTCACTGAAAGTCAGCCTATTGTCTTCACGGAGCTTTGGAGAAGGCCCTTTTAAAATTCGTATTAAGTCTACTCAACTTTTAAGACCTAAGGATTAGATCCATAAGAGGCTGCAGCATGCAGCTTTCAGATGCCTGGCATCCTCTGTGGGCTTCCTATGCAAGGTATGGGGAATCTGGCACTTAAAATGAGAATCAATAACCACTGTACTGACCAGGGATTGCCTCAGTGTCTAGTCAGAAACTCTGACAGCAGGACTGCAACCTGTCCTCCTCCTGGGTTTAGATGCTTAAATCCAGGCTGCATGGAGCCTCAACCCTCTCCTGGAGTTAGGGACCCTTTAGTTGAAACATGAAGCAGGATCATCCCTTTTCTTTTAAAAAGCAGCTAGAGGTTGTGTTGCTGTTCCCCTTCTATATAGTAGCCCAGTGGCCAGAGACTGAACTCAGGATGTAGGAAATACTGGTTCAACTTCCTCTTCGCTGAAGATGGTTCAATTCTACATTTCCTACTTCCCAGAAGAGTGCCTGAAGGCACTTTCAATCTCTATGGGTACAGCTGTTCCACACTACAGAAAAGGATTAAATTTACTTCATCAGTCACACTTACCTCCTTGCCCACGGTTTAGGGCACTTGCCTCAGAAGAGAAAGACAAGTGTTCTGTATACATACTCCAAGAACTGCTTCTGTATTTCATGCCATTACCATTTAATGTAAAATGCAAGAGCAGCCCTCTGAGCAGTGACCAGAACCCAGGTCCCTCTCCCTCACACCTGTCTACCCTAACTACTAGGCTACAAAATAATACATTATCTTCTTCCCCTTCTGACAAATCTGATTTTTTTTTATTCATAGTGAACCAGCTTCAATGGAATGGCATAGGGTGCCCTGTCCCCTGAATAGCATGGTCCTGGTGTTTAGGGCACTCTTTTGAGAAGTGGGAGTTGTGGCAGTTCTGGGAGTCCCATTCAGGCTGAGAAGAGAACCGAACCTGTCACCCACATTGTGACGTGGTGTGAAAGAGGAAAGCAGCGCCACCACCTCTCCAGCACCTGTGCTTGGACAAAAGGGGCAACTGATTCTGCAGGTGTGCTCTGAGTAAGCCCAGCAGATTGGGCCCCTCAGGCCACAGAGGCAGAGGAAAACTCCAATGTGGCTTAGGCACAAGGTACTGGTGAGCAGCTCAGGACCGAGGCAGACACAGAACCTCTGGTGTCTGTATTGGTGAAAAATTAATAAACTACATGGGAGTTTTGAGGACTTCCCTTAACTGCCTAAATATATTTGTGGATCTAGTCCCAAGTATATTAAGTGTTAAAAAGTATTTAATACTAATTTTACAACAATATTGATTATAATTTAAAGTATATTACTTCAGTACAAAACTGAGTTGCTCTGTACATTACAACTGGTTGCAGATGTAATAGGATTTTAAAACTCAGTTTTAAGGCATCTCTTGTAATTTTCCATCTGTACAGTCAATTTAAACAGTTTCCTGGTTTCCGGGAAAGTAGCCTTGTCGAGCCTTTCTTCTGAAGTTTAAGAGTTGAAAGAATTTCATCTCGGTCAATAACTTGGTGTCTAAGTTATCAAATTATTAGTATTAAATTACTTCCTGAAAGTATTTCAGTCTTTTATTCATTGCTTTTCTGGTAACCATCAACTATAGATTTAAGAAAGTAGCTTCATATTAAAAGCTTGGTAAAGGGATAGTCCCAATAATAGCACTGCATCTTTTAGCTATGATGACTTGGAAGCGAAAATAAATCTTTAGATAGAGGATTCTTGCTTGTTTCTGCATATTGTGTAAAGACCATCACATGTAAATCTCCTGAATAGCAGAAGAGATATGAAGGGAACTGCTGCAGGCCAATATTTCATGATACTGTTTGATCTGACTTTTTATTGGAAACCCAAATTTACCCTTGGGGGAGAGCAGGACAATCAAATTACAGGAATGGATGGTTTGTTTGAGGAGCACTACATCAGTGTGCCTGCAATTTGAAGAGCTTAAAACACTGCTTTCCATAGCATGGAACTGAGCTAATGATGTTGCTGGTGGCTTGTGTTGAACAACAAGACAACTTGGTTAAAATTCCTTTACTTTTTAGCTCTTCTGGTCTATTTTTGGACCCTGTCCATATGCCCAATTCAACATTTTTTATTGGGGTGATTTATAGACATCTCTATGGTGTTATTTATGCTATCATAGTATCCCACTAGTCCATATATGTCCACTTAGAAAATAACCATTGTCAAAGCTCCTACTGGGAGATTTGTGAAGATCATCAGTTACTATCATCCCAGAAGGTACATACTTTAAAAAAAAAAACAAACCTCCTATGGCATTTAAGTGAGGGCAGGTTATATTAGAAAAACCCTAAAATAAAAAAAATGGCACCCTGAGATCTAGGTAGATTGTTGCTTCGTGACTTTCAGATAAGATTTCCCAAGTTTGGAAAGAAAAGTGCAAGGTTTTTTGTTTTTGGTTTTTTTTTGGGGGGGGGGTGTCAACGCTTGTGCTATGGTCACCATGGTTTCTCATAGTTAAAATGTGTTCTGTTCTGTTCAAGTAAGGATTTTGCACATTGAACACTCCTCTGTTATAATTATGTCATTGTGTTTGCTGTGGGGTTACAGAAGTGTAATTAATGGCAGAATTTATTTTTGCCATAAGCCTAATAAGTTATGGGAGACAGATTCTTAACTGCATTTCAGGACACACACACACACACCTCAATCAAAATAAAATAAAAAAAAAAGCAACAAACCAACCCCCCCACAATCCCCACCCCCCCAAACAAAAACGCACATCTGGTGATTAAGGAAGTGATATTTTTAGAGTCACTTTTCAGCCTAGACCTGTATTCTCTCTTTCTGTTGCACAAATATTGATCTCGCAACCAAGGCAGTTGTACACAGGTCAGTTCTCTTGTATCCATCATGAATCTTCTCCCTCCCATGTCCTAAACCATCTCTTTCTACCAGAAGAGTTCTGCATACTAACATATTTCTCAAGTCACTTTTATGGAAAGAAGGAAGAAATCCCTGGAAACTGGCATGGAAATAAAGAGTTCTGAGAGAAGCGTGGAGACACTTAGAGTCGGTCCCAAGCAGCGCTGCACACCTACGGATGGATCCGTTCATTAGTTTGCTGGGATTATCCCACCAGCAAAGACCACAGGGACAAGGATGCCGTTCGCGGCCAGGTCGTTATAACTCTAAGCTATGGGTTGGCAACCAGAGCACGGTGCTCAAAGGCGTCTTGCTCGGCACGCCTGTCCCAGGGGAGGAGGGAGGGGGGGAATGGCGGGGAAGGGGCTGGGGCTCCACAACCAGGATCAGGCCCCTCATGGCTGCCCCGCCATCCGCCCTCGGCACTGACATCTCGCGAGTTGAAGTTGCCGGCGTTTTTAGCGCTCAGCCCCCTGTGGAAAGCTACTTTGAACCATACTCGCTTTCCCAATGGGAATAGCCCCAGACATCGTGATGCGCATCACGGCCCGTCAGTCATGAACGAGCGAATCGGGCTCGACTTTTAGGAAATTTCTACGCGGGAACTGGTTTTCCTACTAGAACCACGTCGTCCTGCGCCCAACAGGAGTGCGCGCCCTTTCTCTTACCGACGCAGGAATAAGGAGCACGGGAAAAGTCCCCCCCATTTAAAAGGCGACAAACGACGAAGACCGAGACGCCAGGAATATTGTGAAATAACCACACGTGTTGCGATCGGTTTGTTTTCCCCCCTCCCCCGAAAGGACGGCGGAAAAGCTAAGCCGGGATCCAGAAGGGGGCAAATTACAAGCGATCCCCGGTCGGGCCCATGTTTGCCCCCGTTTCGGAGCAGAGCCGGTTCTAGGGCAGGCCCTGGGCCCGTCCCCGCTCCCGTTCGGGGCCGGCCGGGTCCTCTAGGCCGCGGGGGCTCCTCCGGCCCGGCCCCGCCCGCGCCGCGG
>NW_017729011.1:23834830-23843094 GCF_001723915.1 Gavialis gangeticus
CGCCGCTCGCCTCGCGCCCCTGGGTGGGGGTGGGGTGGAAAGCGGGGAGGAGGCGAGGGGGGCGGGGCAGAGCGGCCGCGTTTCCTAGGAGACGGCAGCACCGGCTGGGCCCTGCGGAAGACGGAGGCCGCGGCTCCCCCGCTGCTGGAGGCACCCCGTAGACCTGCATGTATTGACGTATATTATATAGACACACATACAACCATATAAAGATAGGACTAACCCTGTCTATATTGGGAAATATATAGGGTTAGTATGCACTATTATGTAATATACACCCTAAATCATATACTGTACCCTATATTGGGTCATATATAGATAGATAGATATAGATCTCTCTCTGTGTATACTAACCCTATATATATGACCTAATATAGATAGGGTTAGTCCTATCTTTATATGGTTGTGTGCATGCATACACACACATTCCATTATCTTTATATAGGTAGATATATTGGGTCTGTACAGACAGATGAACACTCCAGGTCTTGAGCAGCGGGAGAACCATGGCTGTCTCTTGCAGGAAGCTGTGGCCGCCCACCACAGGGCACAGCCAATGCTGCTGTCTCCTAGGAAACGAAGCCGCTCTGCTCCATCCCCCTCACCTGCTCCCTGCTGTCCCCAGGGGCACAGCGGCTTGTCTGCTCCAACCTATGACCCAATATATATAGGGTTAGTGTACCCTATATTAGATCATATATACACTATATTGTATTTCCTATATTGGATTGTGTACATATATGACCCAATCTATATAGGGTTACTCATATCTTTCTATGTTTGTGTATGTATAACACAATATGTAAAAAGATATTATTATACTGTCTAGCTAGAGACATATATAGCTAGCTAGATGGAGCCCTGATCCAGCTGGGACCTCTCTCTCTCTAGCTACATAGATAGATAGACTAACCCTATATATCAGAAGCTTTTCCGAATCCATCAGATGCTCTGCAAGGATATGCATCATCCTTGCCTCCCCACCCCAACCTGTGATTACACCCTGAAACTGAGCATATGCCACAACCAAGGCATCCTGCATTACACTGGACTGTTTTGTCTTGTGTCAAAGCTTCAGGCAGAGATGATTTTGTGCAACTTCACTTCTCACATATTCCTGCCCAGGGCACTGGTAGGTCCACAAGGATGATCATAAAGGTCTTCTCCACTGTTAATGGCTGAACATGGAGATCCACAACACAGCTCTGACCCATTGATCATAAGAGTCTGATCCTTTTCTTCAGAGAGAGGATTTGTCTGGCAACAAGTTGTCAGTTAGAACTGGCAAAGATTCTTTGATACTTATTGAACTGAAAAGGACATGAGCACGGTGGGGATTTTAATGTATATGCTGAGGATACTAGCACAACTAATTGAGAGCATGCTTGGAGTATTGGATTGGGAAACTCCCTTTATCCAACAGCATTAAATGTAAGACTAAGTTTCAAAGCTGCATAAACCTTCAGATATAATATATACAAATAAAACATCTCATTTCCATTTAATTTATTAAGTTATAAATATGGCAAATGGCTACACGGAAGAAAATGGTACAGGGAGACAATGGTACAGGGAGACATCTTTTAGGGTACATGTGCATGAGGTCTGTTTTCTCATAACAAAGTTTACCAAGGAAAAATTTTAGCCACTGAAGAGGTAACAGACAACATCACTTCCTCTCATTCACATGCACTATGAACAGCAGAAAGAAACAATCCTGCTCTCACTGAAGGCGCATATCAAGATTACATAGCCTCTACTTTCCCCTTCATCAGTTAAGAAACATGCACACCCACAGCTATGTAACAGAGACAAACAAAAGCCAGGGAACAACTGATATGAATTCATATCAGTGAGATTCATGCACTTACCAGAAACACGTTTGCAGCTGAACAACTTCAAGAACAGTCAATAGAAGGTATCTGCTCCAAATCTGCACAACATTTAGCTATTATGCTACAATATAAATTGTTGTTAAAAAATAAAACAAAAAGAAATCATTGCTTTTCCTATTTTTTTTTCCTATTTTTTTTTTATCTCTCTTACATGTGATGGACCAGAGTTTAGAAGTGTGCAAATTTGCAGGCACAAACCTATACATACATCCAAATTACCATTAATGATCACAAAACTGTAAATGCAGAACAGCATGTTTTGAAATTCAGGCTCTTAAATGTTAATACTATAAGATGGCAACCAAAACTGAACCCTCCACATTTGTTATTTTCTGAAGAACCAGCAGATCCAAACAGTAAATGCAAGGACTGTGAATGCACACAAAGAACACGAAATCAAACTAGAAGTGCGACAAAAAACAATTACTGCAAGTACGAACTAGCCACTTTTCAAACTGAAAAACACAGTAAAAAAAAACAACAACCTAAAAAAAAATGCATTGTGCATCAGTACTCAACAAACATAAAAACATCCAATTCCTCAGTCTGGCAAATACAACTGTCATAGTTAGAAGACCACAAAGGAAGCAGTGCCAAATAGTTATATAAAAGAAGAGAGAGCTAAAAGACAGGTTAGTTAACACACAGCACTGGGACTATTTTAATATCCAGTCATATCACATACCTCCTTGGAAGTTTGGCTTTATTCCTATAAAGACACACACATGCTTAACTTTACATACTGCAAGTCATTCACATGAATTTTGCATCATGAAGGGGCCCTATAGAAGTCAAGCACGTGTAAAAGCTCTCTTGGTTCCTAAACTATAAAATAGGGATAGGAAATACCATCTGAATAGACAACATAACCCCTACCCCATAGAGCATCTCTCCATGACTACACATCACCTAGCACAATGGAGCCCCGATTCAGGCTGGGACCTCTAGATACCTGCATAATCCAAAGTATCAGTGGCTGTTGTATTAGTTATACATATCAGTTTATCGCGGGGGAGTTCATCAGTTTTGTGTAACTATCTAGTGGACGGCTTAGTACAAATCCAACCTCAAAGACGGTGAAATGACTAATGTTATTAACACTTCCAAAACTGAGTTTTCAATTGGGAAAACAGTGTGTACACTAGGACAGTTGACTGCTGCTTTTCCAGATAAGAGGAAGTTATATTTAAGTTGTAGAGCTTCCATCCTTGGAGGCTTTTAAGACCTGGCTAGACTAAGCCTTGGCTGTGATGTAGTTGGGGCTGGTCCTGCTTTCCGCAGGGGGATGGACTACATGTCACCTCCTGAGGTCCCTTCAACCTTCCTTTTCTATGATTCTATAAAATATCATGTGTACCCAAGCCCCACTTACCCCATATAATGCTTCTAGATAGATCATAGGATAAGATGCGTCATCTATTAGCAGCTGTCACAAAATACTTATCAAACTTCCAAACTATGCAGAGCACAGATGCCAGGATTTCTTCAACTCAGTCATAAGAACTTTGTAACTGTATTTCTGAAATTGGGCGTAAAGTTTATCTATGTTGTATAAGACACAACAGAACACAGCAGTTTTCATTCATTCTCGGAGATCTTAAATAAATAGCATTTTTCCATTACAGTAATTGTATTATTTATATCACATTGACTGGCTCACATGTTTTTCCATGTAATAGGCAGAGCAAGGGTTTGAGTTCTAGAACATTTTGATGCTTAGAGAGAAAAGAGAAATGATCTCTGACAGATTATGAATACACCTACCCAAACATATATGGCACTGCTTCTCTGTACCTCAGAATTAGACAGGGAGCAAACCCCGTGTCTAGACTGATCCCAATGAAATATAAAGGATGCCTTCCAATTAGATAGATTTCTATTACGGGGCAGCACACAGTTCAGATTTCTCACACTGGCAACATACATCTACAATTTACAAAAACCAAAGACAAAAATAAGAGAATACAGACAGAAGACAGGACTAGCTTAGACTGTGTGAAACAGAAGTGTATGAAACATTTCATATCAGTGAAAACAAAGCTGTCAGAAGAGTGGGTGCTAGAAAAATTCAGAAAATGACTGTAATAAAATTTGGATCTAATGAGATTCTGTCCAATTAAAAGTGAACTGCATGGTAGGAATATCTATACACCATTTTTCTGCTTCTCTCTTCATAAAGGCTTCAGTTTTTGTTTGGAGGAGAGTAACATTGTTTTAAAAAAACAAACAAACACACTTCTGAGTGTCAGGCCCTGACATTTTTTTTGCTGAAAGATTCAGCAAAGTGTAATGAAGTGAGAAGTGACTTCCCCCTGGACTGAAACATGAACTGAATGGGTATGACTAGCCACATGAACATCAATTAAACACAGGGAAGGCCACTGCTCTGGCCTCAAATTATTGTAGATTCAATGGCACCACCCTTTAGTGGAAAAAGGAAGGGTGAAAGGCAAGCAGAAAAAAGTGTCTCTTTTTAAGAGGAAGCAGTAAAGAAGTACAAACTGTTCCCCTGTGTTGCAGTTTACTTTCAACCGGCAAAGACCATACAAAGACTTGCAACAATACTAGTTAAACACAGTAGGCAGGGTTAGTATAAATATGACCCATCTTGATCATTTTCTGACAGACATATATTTGCACTTGTCTCCATTAAATGGGAATTTGTAGAACACCTGGGATTCTGCTACAAGAGGATTCTATGTAGATCCAGGCTCCAGATCTACCCAGAGGGCTGCTAATCATAGTCTATCTTGATTTTTGTGATAGTGTCCAGAATTGTTTTTTCACCACTGCTCCTTCCATGGACTGAAGTCAAGTGCTTTTTTAGGGCAGATTTGTGTTTAAAGTCCATGTCACAACAATGGCACTTGTATGGTCTGTCCCCACTGTGAATATTCAAATGGTCCTGCAGCGTACTTTTGGCAGTAAAGGTCTTCAGGCAAACCATGCACTGGAATGGTCGAATGCCCATGTGCCCTCGGATGTGCCTGTTGAGATTCTTCTTTTGTGTGAACGTTTTCCCGCACTGCAAACATAAGAACAGTTTGTGCATTTTTAGATGTCGGAGATAGTTTTCAAGATGGAGAAATCCTCGGGGACATTTAGGACACTGATGTCGCCATGAATAACCAGAATCCTCCAAACTCTGGAACCCACTTGCTACACTAGAGTTTCCTTCAGCAGTGTCATTGACAAAGGCCTGAAAATAACTTCCTGACATGTCTGAATTTCTGCTCTCAACAGTGGAATTTATCAAAGAATGCTGTGTTTCTGAGAAATATAAACTCGTTTTGGAAGAGGTGCAAGGCTGTGGGAAGGGATCACTTTCCACATTAGCTGCACTCATAGAATCCATTCTGAAGATACATATTTCATCATCTTTATATCCTATTTTGACTGTGGATATTTCTGGTGTTTGTGTGTCTTTTCTTTCCGATACTAAACTTTGCATTGCAGGCTGTAGGACACCGTCCTTCTCTTGTTTTACATGATAGTCTAAATTATCAGGGCTGTCTTCAGTAATCTCAATTATTTCACAGTCCTTATCTATACCGTCATCTCTATTTCTCAGTTCCATGTCTGAGGAATGACATTTCTCTGTGCTTTGGCTGCCGTTCTCCATAGAAGCATCAATTTCCAGATACTTGGACAAAGCTTCGGTACATTTCTCTACAATGTGGACCATTTGAAGGTAACTTGCCGCAGTCAGGTACTTCAAAAGCTCCTTCTTTTTAACCTCCAGAGCTCCAGTATAACAAGAGAGCAGCAGCTTTCTGCCGACCTCAGCACTCTGCAAGATAGTGATTCGCACCTGTTTTGACTGATTGAGCAAAAACTGATCCCTCATAAATGTGGAGCAGGCAGCAAAAATCACCTTGTGTCCATGGAACTCGGTGTCATTGATGTAGATTGATACATCACAAAATAAGTTCTGCTGCCGCAGGAGGTTCATCTTTTGCAACACAGCATCTCCTTGCTGTTCAAACTGAAAATGCAGAATCTCAGAATCAGTAGCCATGGTGACTTATTTTTCGAAGGACACACACCAGCAAACTTCACAATTCAAACGGGGCGCACCAGGTGCAGCTTGTGTTATATATTTCCTTTTGCCCTCATACCCCCAAAGAGGTACAGGGGGTCCCCCTGAAGGCAGAGGTATTCACCAGGATCCGTGTTAAGAGTTTTCAAACAGCCAAATGAACATGTCTTGGTGGAATAAACTGCAACTGGGTGTTGAGGAGAAGGCAGTCATGGAAAGGCCCGCTCCTGAGCTCAGAAACTGAAAAAGAAAACACCAGGAAAATGGAGCCAAACTCACTGCAATGTTTCTGAACACCAAGAAGACCCTACCACCTGCTCCCCATTTTTTTTTTTTTTAACTCTCCTCTCTGATGCCTTCTGCTTGCTCCTGCAGCTGCTTCCATTACTAAATGGGAACTGCTACACGCTGCATGACCCGCATCCTGGTAGGAACCAAACCCAGCAGCACATGCAAGCTGTGCACGCGCACAGAGCGAGGAGGGGAGCTCCAGTCTAACGTCCTATTCCCCTAAGGATGGGCCTGACATCAGCTCCCCGGGGCCCAAGACCCACTGGAGCCTTCAGCAACCCCTCCAAGACCACCCAGGGGCTTCAGGGCGAGACACAAGGCTCCGAAACACCGCGGGGTGGAGGACGATTTCTGACAGGTGCTTCATGAGCCCTGTTGCCCCCGCCTGAGGGGGGCCCCGCGCCCGGTGCGTCGCTGTGGAGCCTCGCGGAAGAATTAATTCGGATACCGCACGAAGGGCGATCCTGTAGGTGAGAGCGGGCGGCAATCCCTCCCCACCGTTCCCCGCGGGACAAGCCTCACCAGACCTGCCACTGCCGCCGCTACCTCCTCAGGCCGGGCCTCGGCCGCCGCCACGTGACCGGGGCAAAGAGCCACTTCCGGGTCGCGGCGCCCTGTGCTTCCGGGGGCGTGGCGCTCGGCCCGGAAGCAGAATACCAGGGCGGCGCTACCGGTTCCGGTGCCACCACCGCAGGAGACCAGAACCGAAGTGCGTGTTCCTTGCGCCGAGTGGAGCCAGGCTCCGGGACTGGCGGCAGGGCCCGGTGTCCAGAAGCGCTGGAAGTGGGGTGTGTGTTCTCCCCGCAGCAGAGCCAGGGACGGCTCGGCTCCTTCCCGCAGACGCGCAAGGCCCAGGCCACAGCAGGGACAAGTGCCAGCTTCTCTGTAGCGGCAGGAGAGGAGCTGGGACCCCGTTACCGGCCAGCGGGGCAGCCCCGCTCCCCCTCCCCCACTCCCAGGCCCTTGGTACTGGGCTGGTGAGCAAACCGTATAAAGCATCCCGATGCGGCTTCCCACGTTGATCGACCCTGTTCGCGCAGCGGGGTGTTTCCTTCTGCTGGGAAATCACACACGGAGGCTGCACAAGCAAGGAACGTAGGAGTGAGTTTATTATAAGACTTGGTAGGGCTACAGAGCTCCTTCCATCTACGGGTATCACAGCACTTCACAAATGACAGGTTGGGCCGTACGGGAAGAGGTACAGGTAGCAAAGTATCACTGTCCCAGCAGATGAGAAGAGGCACAAAGGGCGTAAGTGAATTGGCCGAGGCCATACGGAGTCTGAACCCGCAGGTGAACTCAAATCAAGTTCTTCTGCCCTTCACCCATGAGCCCATCCTTTTAGATAAGCTATGGGCGGAGGTTAGCAGACTTTACTTTTGGCAATACATTGGAAGTAGCTTGCCGATTTTCAGTGACATCTCACATTCGTTTGTGCCATTGTCAGACACTGCCCATTGGTACCACTTTCCACACGATTCTTGGCTGAGGGCAGAATTAGATTCAATCATTGTAGGAAAAAATGGCACTTGCTCTGCCTGACAGTACCACCATATACAATGTGATTAAAGTTTTGGATGAAACTCGTAATCCTTCCTGTTGCAAAAGGCGTATATAGGAGAGGCTTGATTTTCCTTTCAGACGACTCTATAAAAATCACCGCAGACCCATCAGACCTGTACAAAACAATACAAAGAAGCCACGAAAGTTGGCTTTTGCCTCAAACAGTACCCAAACTTCAAACAAAAGGGAGAAGTCAGAATACAATATGAAAAGCCACTGACCAGCTGTGATAATGCTTTTTAAAACTTCTTCCTAATGGCTAAAGAGGTTGCTACTAATTAAGTCTGTGGAGAATACTTGGTAAAGAAAATATATTCAATTTATCCTCTGTTCATGGAAAATGATTGGCTCTTCCTATATCAAGTTAGCACTGTGAACTAGTTTCCCTATCTCATCTGTACGTTTGTTTTTAACAAGGCCTAACACACAGTTCCAATATATCAGTCTCTTTCCTTAATGTAACTTTACTTTTTTTT
>NW_017729011.1:23843208-23846650 GCF_001723915.1 Gavialis gangeticus
CACAGTTCCAATATATCAGTCTCTTTCCTTAATGTAACTTTACTTTTTTTTTTTTTTTTTAAATCATAAGGGTACTTTCTCTTTCTGCTCTCTACCCCTTCTCAAATGACTCTAGCATTCAACATCACTACTTTTTAGGTAGTTGTGCTGAAGGGGAAGATAACCAACTTCTATAAAAACAGCAGACTAAGATAGTTCTTTTAACTCAGTGACCATCAAGGAAATAGGTGCCAAAACAAAACAATAAGTGGGGTCTATGTATTTTTAAAGTAATTTAATAACACTAGGGAGGAAGTTATATCCAGCCCTTGTAGGAGCTCATTCAATTATCAGTAAAGAGTGTTTTACACATGGTTAGGACAACTGCTACACTCCTTTTTTGAATATATAAGAGCAGTACCACATAATCATAGAAAATTAGGGCTGGAAGGGACCTCTGGAAGTGTAGTGCAAGCCCAATGCCTGAGGCAGGATCATCCCCATCCAAAACTTACTATACAAATCCTTGTCTAACCTACTAATAGAACATGATCAACAGTCGCACAACTACAATGAATAGCACCTTAATCTGCCACAGGTCAAGTAGGGAAACAACAGTGGTTGCTGTCCTGCTGCTGTAAAGTTTGTTAAAATGTGCTTGAGAGATCCAAGGAAGAGGGTTATGTCCCCAGCTACAGAGGAAGGCAACCCCCGTCATAGTCCATACTAGCTTGGCTGTGGAGCAAAATTCCCTCCTAATCCCCAGATGTGATGACTGGTCTGATCCTGAATAGAGGGGCAGGGCCCTTTAACTAGAAACCTCTAAGTTTTAGTCCCAGCAGGAATACTAGCATCCCACAGGCAAAATGAAATAAAATGAATCTAGCCTTTCACTTAAGGAAACTTGGCACTCAGAGTGACTTACAATAAAGTTACATGTGTTTTAGACCCAATAAAAAGTTTATCTTAGTCCCTACTAAAGTTGCCTTTGGATTTATAATAGCCCCAAACTACATTTTAAAATTCACAATTTAGGAACAAAGCAGTGACCACCTTTTTTTCCCCCTGCTTCTCCTCCATTCCTTCTTTTGCCTGTTTGTTCTAGCAACTATAGCAGTCATGTTTTAGAGTCCTACCACTCCATTCTGCTCTGCTTTTTGCTGCTTAGATCGATACTGTACCATTGTGCTAGGTCATCTAGCCCCATACTGCACGGTCTACCCCTTAGCTTGTTGTCCTTTTCCAGGCTGAAGGGTATGGTCTTTAGCAGATGTCCTTCACCCAGATGCATCTGAACAGCTTGAGCATCCTCCTCTGCAACATTTTTTAAGCTTTCATATTTTTATGCAATTCCAGTCTCTGCTTTTGGAACCAGACAATTACCACCTTAAAATATATTTCAAACCTGAACAGAATGGCCAGAACTCAGTGATTTAATACCCTGACATCACTACCATTATTTAATCCACACTTGTCCATGTAACAGTTCAACAGAACAGTTTAAAACTCTTAACTCAAAAGTTGATTCTTCACTTTCGTAGCGCTCCTCCCTGTCTTCTATTTGGGGGTCTAAATTAGATCTGCAAGATTACCACTTCTCTAATTGTACATCATAATGCCTTCATAAAGAATGTCAAATGGCTACAAAGTCCTTTTAAAACTTATTTCTTGGTAATTAAATGCAGGTTGGTTTTTTTACTATAAAAGAGTGTTGAGCCTACCTGTTGTTCAACATGTTAACCATAAAATAAGAGCCTTTTTGTTTCTCATTCAAACTCACATGCACAGTATTAAACTAAACTGGAAGCATAATTCAGTTTCATGAAGGACCTCCTGGAAAACAACTGCACTGGAAGTAACATTTGATCTGAATATTAGGAGCTATTCTTTACCAAGAGTCAATCAATAGGTTACTGGGCTATGCTGCATGTCAGTACAAGTATGAACCTCTGCTGTGAGCAGCATTCTTCATAAGAAAGTAAAGTAGTTCTTTCTGCCCCATCTGGAATACAAGCTATTTAAATGGAATTGTCCCTGTTACTTCCTGAAAGCAACACAGGATAATGCCACAGTTCCAGTTAACAGTCTACTTCCTCTAAGTCTGATGCATTTAAGGCAGAGTACAAGAAGCACCACTGAGCAGACAATAAAAATGCAATAAGTTACAGAAATTCCTATCTGTAACTTGCTCCAAACTTCCAGTTTTATAAAGTCGAAACCAACATGTATGCAGGATGCTAATTCCATTATTCAGGGACTGTATTTTGTAAGTCTGAAGAATCAGGTATTATAATTTAACACTGCACAGTGTGCGTTAGTATACCAGATTTTTGCTCCCACCCCAACTTACTTGATATCTGGCCCCATAAGATGTCAACGACAGTTAATACAGGAGTGAAAACTAATTAAAAATTGGAGGGAGTTGTACATCTCAGGTGCTGAAACATTCTTTTCACAGTGTCAAACAACAGCATTTCCCACTCCAGCTTGGCTTTAAAACTAAAACTGAAGGTCACAACTATGGTTTCCGTGAACAATGCTTACAGAAGATGGAACAATCATTTTATTTTGAAGTCTTCAGCATGTCTCAGTACATACAGTGGTAAGTGCCCTTTTAGTAGCCCCAAGTGAGACAGCATCAACAGAAAATTCAGACCTTGATTCTAGGTGGCCAGTCTCATAGTCTCATCATCATCAAGAATCCCACAAAATCATTAACTGACCAAACTAGACTATTCAGGGCTTTAGCTTCTTGTAATGCATATCTATGTTAAAAACCCTGAGAATTGGGGTTGGGTTGATCAGCGGAGGGAATTTGGTAACACAGTTTAGAAGGGACAAGAAGTGACACAGATAAGCATTTAATTTTAACTTTAGGTGCCTAAGGTGGGATCGGAAAACAACTGTCTTGATACACAAATTAGCAGTTAACTATATGGAGTGCTCTCAAAATATCCAGTGCTTTTGGAAAAGGTGGGTTTCTGTGTCTCAAGACTTCTCTGGCTGTTTTCTCCATCTGCCCAGTCACAGAGAGACTGTTAACTGCATAGGTGGCTTTCTCTGCAGCCTATAGTAAGTCTGTCAGAAAACATTAGTCTGAAGATCAGTGGTTCTCAACCTGTTTAGACTCAAGGCACCCCTTTATAGCTCTGTGAAAATTAGTGGCATACCAGCTGAGAACCACTGAGCTAGAACCTGACTGATGCTAGGCGAGGAGGGTGGGGGTAGGACTTTACCCCACTGTGCTCTACTTTTTCCACTGCCTGTCCCCTCCCAGTCCCTGGTCTATACCCAAGGAGGAAAACATTGCACTTCTGGGGACTTGAACATGGGCAACTGGGGCCACGCAACCCCCCCCTGCCAGCCTCAGAAGCATGGGAGAAGGTGGGGTTGGAGGGACAAGCTGCCCAACCACCTGCCTGTCTGCATCCAGCAGAGCACACTGCCAGATCATGGACTGACC
>NW_017729011.1:23851650-23853532 GCF_001723915.1 Gavialis gangeticus
CACCCCCCTGCCAGCCTCAGAAGCATGGGAGAAGGTGGGGTTGGAGGGACAAGCTGCCCAACCACCTGCCTGTCTGCATCCAGCAGAGCACACTGCCAGATCATGGACTGACCTGGGAGCTGCTGGGCGTGGGGAGCAGCTGGGGGAAACCGCTTGCCTGTGGGATGCTGGGGTGCCCGGTGCCAGGCAGGAGGAGAAGTGATTGTTTTCCTCCTGGCACGGGGGCCAGACACCACAGCAGCCTTGGAAGGACCCCAGTTGAGAATCACTGCCCAAAACTGAATCGGAGAAAATGAGGCAGTCAATTTAACCGCATCATCCACAATAGGGGCACAGGTAGAAACTTGCAGGAAGATGATATTTTTGGTGAATAACAACTACTAGAATGAAGGCTGAAGACCTGTTACGCTTTGTAATTCAACCCTCCTGTATACAACCTTATGGAGCAGGCCACCTGCTTGGCAAAGAGACTGAACCAAACTTGTTCCTCTCACCCAGGACACTTCCAAAGGGCTGCTTCCGCAGCTGCTTAGTTGTTGACACAAGTACTATCACTCCTTAAATTGAGCACAGCCTGGGCCAGTTTTCCTGCATCCAGTACCTGGCTCGCGTCCGCTGGCTGACAGACCTTACTGTCTGTAGCGGTGCTACAGCTGAATGAGTCGAAGTCAACCGTTATATCTTGAACATTCCTTTCATTGGCATTGTCAAAGCTATTTTTACCATGTAGCTGTTTAAGGTGTTTCCTCAGGACAGGTTTATGTGCAAAAACCATGTCACAATAGTTACATTTATGGGGCTTGTCTCCACTGTGCAGATTTAGATGGTCCTGCAAGGAGCATTTCTGAGAGAATGTTTTCCCACAGATCTTGCACTGAAAAGGTTTGATCCCCGCGTGTACCCTCATGTGCCGGTGGAGATTGCCTTTCTGAGTGAACGTCTTGCCGCACAGCAGACACATGAACAGTTTATGCATTTTTAAGTGATTAGCATAGTTTTCCAGGTGCCGGAACACCCTGGTACATTTGGGACACTGATGATGCCACTGGAGCCCTTTGTCTATGCCTCGATTGTTGGGGCCAAACATCTCTTTAGAAGCCATCACGATATTGTCACCGCCAGCATAGGAAAGAGCATAGTTGTGGAGATGGTTCTGCTCGATTTCATTCGCTCGGTTTTCCACCGTGGAGTTGATTAAAAAGTGCTGTGGCTCGGAGGAATGCAAAGCAGTCTGTTCGGAAGAAATGAACGGGGCCGTGTCCTTTTTACTTCTGACCTCGGACACCTCCCCGATGGACTCGACCTTGACAATCTGGATGTCGCTGTCCTCCATGTCCAGGCTGTCTTCCGAGGGCTGAACGCCCGGCGAGTCCTGCTGCAGGGAGTCGTCCTCGTCGCCCGGCGGCTCCTTCAGCTCCGAGGAGTCGCTCTGCCGCTCACAGTCCTCCTTGCCCTCCAGCGGCTGCTTGGGCTTGATGAACTTCCAGAGGGCCTGCGTGCAGCGCTCCACGATGTGGCTCATCTGGAGGAAGCTGGCGGCCGTCAAGTAATTCACCAGCTCCATCTCGGGGAACTCCAGGATGCCGCTGTAGCAGGACAGCAGCAGCTGCCGGCCCACCTCAGAGCTCTGCAGGATGGAAATCTTCACCTCGCGGGAGTCATTGAGCAGGAACTGGTCGCGCAAGAAGGGGGAGCCGGCGGCAAAGACAATCTTGTGCCCGTGCACCTCCGCGTCGTCCACACGCACCACCACATCGCAGAACTTGTTCTCCTCACGCAGCCGGCTCATCTTCTGCAGCATCGAGTCGCCGTAGTTGTCGAACTTGAAGCGCAGCAGGTCGGCGCGCTCCGACATCCTGGCCCCACAGGCGGGACAAAGCAA
>NW_017729011.1:23853714-23900238 GCF_001723915.1 Gavialis gangeticus
CTGCCGCCGAGCGCGGCGCCCCGGAAGCGCATGGCGCTATGACCCGGAAGTCGCCACCGCCGCGCCCCGGAAGCGATTCTTCGGCTCGGGTCACGTGGCGGGGGCGGAGGCCCAGCCCCGGGAGGCAGCGGCGGCGCCTGGGGTAGGTGCGGGCCGCGGGGGTGGGGGGAGCCCTTCCTGTCAGCGCTGGCGGGAAGCAGCGTCTCGCTCGGCGTTTCTCCCCTCGGCCTATGGGAGCCGGTCGTCAGCGTCGCCTGTGGGGCAACGAGCCGCCGCCCGCCTGCCTGCCTACGGCGGGGAGCCGCGGGGGTGCCGTTCTCCAAAGGAGCATCCGTTTTTAAAGTGTATCGCCCACCCGCCTGTCCCGCCTCACCGCGGGGCTCGGAGGAGAGGTGCGGTGTCTCTTACTAGAAAAAAAACAACTCAATAATTCTTTCGTGGCAAGTTTTCGGGCACGAATGCCCTTCCCTGGGTTGCGTCTGGTGTCCGGGTGGTAGCTGCGTCGGTCTAGAGGAAACCTTGGGACAGGTGATCTCTTTTATTAGACCAGCAAGACTTCTGCAAAACAGTGTCTTTAATGGCAAGCTTTTGGGTATCAGAGGAAAGATTGTAACAGTCCCCCCCCACCCCCGGGTTCATATTTTGTAGGATTTTGCGGAGGAGTCGATAGATGGGAAACTGGTCCAGGCAGGCGGCTCGTAGCTGGTGAGGGGTCTCAGCTCTCCTGTGAGGCTCTGTGATGATGCAAATTACCTTGAAATTTCAATTGCGAATGTAGGAGCAAGATCTCGGGTGGTCACAGTTGCTTCCTGCTTAGGAAATTATGAAGATTTCATTAAAAAAATCAGCTAAAATTGGATATCTTCCACGTGTCCGGGTGGTAGCCGCATGGGTCTAGACACGTGTCCGGGTGGTAGCCGCATGGGTCTAGACATGTCTGGTGTCCGGGTAGTAGCTGTATTTGTCTAGAGGAAAAGGCAGTCGGGGGTCTTGGGAGAGGTGATTGTTAGACCAACAAGACTTTTGCAAAACAGTGTCTTTAATGGCAAGCTTTCAGGCACAAACACCCATCTTCAGGCATCAGAGAAAAGACTGTAAAAGTTCTCCTGGGTTGAAATGACAGTTCATATTTCATAGGATTTCACGGAGGAGACAATAGGTGGGAAAACCCTAATGCAGTGGTTCCCAACCCTTTTTTGCTGCGACTTGCTGCTGGGAGCGGAGCACGGTGGCAGCAGCTCGTTCTTTGTGGGCAGTGCTGCTGGCATTGCCCCCACAACCCTCATTTGGGTCACGACCCGAGGTTGGGAACTGCTGGTCTAATAAAAGATATCGCCTCTACCACGAGCCATGGTTGCCCTTTTTCTCTAGACCAGTACAGCTACAACTTGGACACCTGATGTATATTCTCGCAACCTGATTTTGGGCTATGACCCACGGGTTAAGAAACGCTGCTCCAGCTCCTGCAATGTCGGTCTGGGTGTGTGGGTAGAGGCTGTTCCCAGTGAACTCGTATCAGTGACATTCTCGTGATGGGAGAGTCGAGGCAGTGTCAGCATTTCTTTTCAAATCTGCTGTTTCCAAGACTTTCTGCTTGTCTCCGGGGTGGGAGAAATAGCTTTGTGGAGGATCCTGGCATCAGGGCCTTGTCCTTGGAGCACATTAAAAAGAAAATCCTTTTGGTATCTGCTGTACTGATTGTCCTGTTCAGGCCTAAGTTAGGATTCTGTTAGCTTGAACTCTTGCTTGTTGTCTGATACCTGACTTGTTTCTAGTGGACAATTCGGCTAACTCTGTGATCTTCGCTTCCCATCCATCTTGCTTCCTTGATAATCACAGGTGGGCCCTTGAGGCAGCTTTATTTTGAAATAAATCTGGATTTGGTTAGATTCGGTCCTTCCTCAGAGTCAGTGGGAAGCAATGCCATCCTATAGCTCTTGTGCTCCTTTGGATAATGGTTTTAAAATGAACTAAAATCTTAGCAACAGCCTTAGCTTTTGTTTGCATGCTCAGTATCGTACCCGCTTTCTGGCTCAGACCAGTGCTTTCATGAGCATAGAAACTTTCTATCAGAGCCATGGGGAAGGGAAGAAATTAACTGCTTTCTAAAGGTGTGGCTAGGAGAGAGCCCTGTCATTAGATGTTTTTGCAGGTCTATGTTCTGTGGGGAAAATAGACTGATAGTGACTTTTGGTCTGTTATATTTTGCATTTCAAAGTCTTGATAATACACTGACTTCCTGAGTGTCAGGGAAAAGTTGAACCGTGAGCTACTTTTCGGTGGCTGACATTTTTGCCGCTTAGTTTCCTGTGTTAAGCTGCTCAGACCAACTCTAAAGCACCCATTGCAGTTGCCTTTAACTACTACATTGTTTTTAAATGTTACCTGTTTATTTTTAAGGTTGCTTGCTTATTGAATCATATATGTTTGTGTGATCTCAGGGTGACAAAGTTTAGAAAATTATACAACCAGGAGATACAAAAGTCAACAGCAAGGAAAGTTGTTGTGAAGCTGGCAAGTTTGTTTTTTTTGAGACTACTGTCAAACGGTCATAAGAATATCCCATCCCCGATACGGATTCTGCAGACACACTCAAGTAGGGATGATCACGAAAAATAAGAATCAGTAGGATTGTGCATGTGTAAATCAATATTGAGGATTTCACTTAAGATTTTACACTTCTTGGCTCTTCGTTCTTTTTACTGTGTAACGTTATTTAATGTTGCATTTTTGTTTTGCATTAGAGCTTCTGAGTTATTTCCTTAATCAGAAAAGAGGGCTATAGCATTATGTTGCATGCAGAGCTCTTTCTCTCTCCTGCTTCAGGCTGCTTTTTAAACGATGAGTTCCTTTCTGCTTTACTTCATTTACATGCATTGTGTAATTGCTCTATCTTTTTTTCTTCCCTTCATTTTTACTAAAAAAAAAAATATGTTGGCAGTTTTTAAGAAACTGGCAGTGCAACAGTGTGTGTGGGGGGTGGAATCCATAAAGGAAAACAAACCTTAACATATATCATTGGGGAAAGATATGGGTGGAGGATAATATTGCATTCCCTGTTCTCTGTGCCTTTTTAGTCTCTTCATCACCCCCTCCTCCCCCAGAGATATCCTAGACATTAAATTAAAGGAAATCTGTTAATGCTAATGTTAGCTTCATATGTTGGTGCTGTCTGTTCCTATCCTGTGCAACCGCCCCCTTAATTCTCTGTTCATGATGCTATGTTTGCTTCCTGGTGGTCTTTAACAGTCAGGATCATAGCAGAGACTTACTTACTTTTCTTCTTTTGCTCTGGCATTATCTGTGTATGGCTATTGGATGTTCTGAATTCAGAAAAGCAAGGGCCTGGAAGCGAGGAGGAGCCAGCTTTCTGTATCTGTTTCTCTAGTGGATTGGTTCAGTCATTGAAGATCTGGCATGCTGTCATCTTAGAGTGGCATTTCAAGCTCCAATGACCTGAGAATACATTACTGTACTTGCCAGTAATTGGAGGTTAAAGTGGAAGATCTTGTTTTATTGCCTCAATTAAATGGTTTTACATCGACCTTAGGCACAGTCACAAGAAAAACTATGTTCACAAATGCCAGTTCAGGGTGTAGCTATTCACGGGCACTGAAAAAAGAAGGAAATAAATGTTGTATGAGGGCATTGCAATAGTATTGGACTCTAATAGGTGTGTTTTCTATTTGCTTTGAGATTGTGTCGTTCTCTCCCACTAATCTAGTTTTTGTTGGCACAGTAGTATAGAGGGAGGGGGAAGGTCCGGTACGACTGCTGCGTAATGACTAAAAAGCAGAAGTAGAAAGTTTTCAGACGCTTGTTTTGAGCCTTGATTTTGCACATCATTTGCAGTGTGGTGTGATGCAAAGGGTGAAGAAAAGTCACATTTTTCAAAATAAAATTTGCGACATCCAGATCATCAAGGTGGAGTCCATCGGGGAGGTGTCCAAGGTCAGCCAAGGACACTGCTCCTTTTGTTGACCAGGCTGAAAGTTTTTTTTTTTTTTCCTGTTGCCTTTCTGTTTTGAATTTTGGAAGCAGGTGTAGCCACCAAAGGAGAAGCAGTCAATGAAGGATCCTTCAATAAGTTGTGTTTTCCAGACAGTCTGCCTCCTAGTGTGGAATTCCTCACCCAAATACTCAGATTTTTGGGGTGCATGTTCCAGTATCTCAGGAGTTTTCTGTTCCATTTTCTAAAACTTCCTTTTTTGTTGTTGAAATTTAATCTCAGAGCAGTGCTACTTAAGGTTTGACTTGAAGGTTGGAGTGTGAGAGCTCTGAGTTGTGATGAGAAACATAAAGCTTCAATCTGTGTTTGGTTGGGGGCTTTCTGTTCCAGATCTTTCATCCAGAAGAATAGAAACTTTAAGGTTTTTAGGTTGCCAAACCTCTTAGCTTTGGAGCATTGTCACTATGGCAGCTTTTCCTTGCTTTCTGATTCTGGGAGATTCCTGGTACCAGCAACTTCTTCTGTAAATCGTGGAGACAAATTTAGACTGGCATCTGTTTCAGTAAGCTCATAGATTTTCTGTTGTTACTCTGCAATCATGAGTCGTCTGGTTATGGTAAAATGCCTGCAAGGTCCTCTGCAGGAAACTCGGCCTAAATGAATGCTTGGAGGCAGTGAAGAAGACACAAGACAAAGTGGAAATTTACATCTATTGACACATGATGTTGCTTCAGCAGAACAGACCAAAGGGTGGGGAGGGAGTACATCCTGGCAATTACTCTACCATTGCTGCTTTCTCATCATGGCATTTATAGTTCAAGAACAAGACTCTCATACTAGTTCCTACCTGATTAAATCTTTGAGGAAATTCTTTGATCCAAAAATCTGGTAACTTTTATGAGATTTTTATGAGAAGACCTGGGATGTTTGCACCTCTGGTTTATTTGTGAGAGGTCAACAGCATGTTGTTGATGTTCTGCAGGGAAGACTCGAGCTGGCTCTGATTTTATCGCCCCTGTGCACAGTCATGCTCTCAAGCGCTTGTTCCCCCTTGATGTCAACTTGTGGAGTAAGACATTGCTCAATGTAAGAGTGGCAAAATAAAACTCTTGGTGTTCTCTTGCTGTTGCAATTTGTTTTTATTGCTACACTTCTGTACAGGGTATGTTGAGACCAATCCTATGCATTCCCGAATTATTGTGTGCCTGAGGTCTTTCTACATCACACAAAAATAAGGAATTGAAAATGTGTGAAACTGTACCATGTTTTATCTTTTAAAACCAAATGTAATGCTGTTGAAAAGTGCCAGATTGACAAGCTTTGGAAATAGCTGAAATGCAACACTTCAAGCCAGACGCACTATACCAAAATAAATTGCTCCTTGTCTAGATGATCTTAACAGCTGCTAATAATCAAATCCTCATACAGTACTGCAGATAGGTGTGTACACTTTGAATGAAAACATTAATGCTTTCATTTGTGTTTTGGTGTAAGGGAGTTTAGTTGAACTGCAAATCTTTTTGGTGATGCAGTTAAGTGCTGAAAGTCAGAGCTGGTAACAAAGCTTCTGGTGTAGTTGGCTTTAGTTAATTTAAGTGAGCAACAAATACCATAAGTGGTGCATTCGTGAATGCTGAACTTCAAAACTAGCAGCAATTTTTTAAATGTAACTTTCTAATAAACTGTTTAAAAATATTTTTAAAGTAAAATCATAGTAATTAAACTAGGAAAAATAAAACTACCTCCTGCCTGTAAGCAGAGAGAGGTAGTTAGCCATGTTAGTCTGAAGTCAGGCAGGGTCAGGATACACCTTTATACGCCAACTGAATTGGAGGATCTCTGATTCACTTAGTCTGTAAGCTCCATCTCTACACTGTCTCCTGCCCATAAGACATTCCTGACTAATACCAGACCTATGACACAGCACGTGAAACTTTGAGAAGTGCCTCATTTTCACTGAGTGTCTGGGACTCTTAAAGATGCACTTAAGCTCCATAATAATCTGGGTGCTTGTGAATATGTTGCTCAATAACGAGGGAGAGAGTGTGTTCATCTTTATGGATGTGTTGCCTAGCTTGTACCAACAGAACAGATTCTCCTGTTAAAGTGAGACTTCTGATCCCTTCATCCCCATTACTCCTTGTTTGTTAGTCAAAGTCTCTTGCTGTGTCTTGTAGCTGGCTTTTCTGTGTGGTTAGGCTGTTTCCTGCTGCACCTAAAGCTTTTAGGGCAAGGTGACCTGCAGCTGTGATCTATAATAAAGATGCTGTTTGCTTTGACCACAAGTCTGGCCATGGAGTACAGGGACTGAGATCAAGGTGGAAAAACTATAAATTGGGATTTGTGGTCTCTGGGGCACTCTCTTCAGCGATGAGGGTGTCAGCAGGCTCCTTATGTAGATCAGTGGTTCTCAACTTTTTTAGATTCAGGGCACCCCATATTGGACCCAAGGTCCCCCTCCATAATTTTTGTGAATTGAGCAGCTTCCCATTTCAAAAATGAATTTATTTATTACAGTGCTTACCAGTGCGGTGGGGAACTTGGGCAAAGAAGAACCTGAGCCTGCACTTATCTGCTTATCTCCTCATTCTTCAGGGCACCCTTTGAAAGATCTGGTGGCACCCTGGGTGGGCTAGCACCCTGGTTGAGAATCATTCAGGTACATAAACTGCATTCCTTGGGCCTTTGACAAGTGGTAGGGGAGCCCCACATCTGGGCTGAAGAGAATTTCAGGAGTTTTTCTCTTTTAAAGTACTTGTTTGAGCAGCAGAAAGATCTTACTCATGGGTTGGGTCAGGGTAGAAATGACAGAGCTTTTGTGTTGGTCAGAAGAGAGGAAGTTTGTGAGTAAGGCTTTCATGGCCATTCCCAGAAGCAATGCACTTGGGGTAGAAAGTGTCAGCCTGATAGTCTGCATCTTGACGGGGGAAAGTGGAGAGAGACTGGCTTGGGAAGGTGTGAAGAGAGAAAAAGTCTTATCCCAAATTCATTCTAAGATATTGAGACTGGAGGAGACCTTCTCTCAGGCCATGAAGTCCAGCCCCTCTGTTGCAGGAAGCTGCAAACCATAATCCCTTTTGCAGCTGCTCATCACTCCCTTTGACAGCCATCCTTGAATTGTCACTGGGTTCCCTCAGTTCAGGTTTAGGTACAGGGAAAGGAATCCCTATCGGCTACTTTTAGCCATTGGGCAGTAGGAGATCAGGTGGAGAGTAAGACATGGTAATCTAGTTTAAGAGCCCCCTCTTTCTCCCTCAGACCCTTCTCCCTTGCCCCCAACTAAGTCTGTGTGAGAATAAACAAGGCCTTTTCCATGTCCTCCAGATAACTGGTCTTGATTTAATCTCATCCTGAGCACAGGTTAAAGGAAGAAGAGGAGGGGGGATTCATCCCCCTGACAAACTGGCATGGATGCTTCCATGTTCAGTATTTTAAGATAAGGCTAGACAAAGCCTTGCCTGGGGTGATCTAGACAGGGATGGTCCTGCTTTTGAGCAGGGGGTTGGACTAGATGTGACCTTCCAACCCTCATTTTCTATGATTTCCTGGTGTTTTGTTGGGTTTTTTTGCCTGAATACGAGGAGTAGAACAATAGTGTAAGGGCTTCTCTTCTTCCAGAGGAGATGCATGTGATGTTCTGTCCCGTGGTGACTTTGTGAGCTAGGTTTGCATCCAGGCATGTTTGTGTTTTTTTGGACAAATATCAGTCTGGTAATAACTTGGTGCCTATAAAGAACCTTTCATGAGAAAGGAAGAGTAGTTTGCTGTCCATGTGCAGAGAAGTAGCTGACAATACATTTCCAGAACTTACAGCTGCAAATGCTTGTGAGGAGACTATGTTATACCACTTAGAAATGTTCCCAGCAGTGAATAAGTGAATTGGGTTTAGATGACAATTCCTGGTCCCCAGGCATGTAGCAAATCCTTCTGCCATTGACATGTGGGGTTTCTTTTGCCTTACTGCCCTAATTTTTGTTAGTAAGAGGAAGAAGGTGCCTTGATAAAGGTGTAAGCAGGAGTAAGAAGGGACGTTCTTGGTTCTGTTGGAGGCTTGCTAGTCAAAAGTATCTGGTGCCTGTGTACCCTTGATATATCCAATGGTGTACATTGAAAAACATAGTTATGCCAGGAAGCTTAATTGTTTGGCTGCTGTTTTGGCAGTCAAATAGGGTCAGTTCCCCGCAGGATGGAGGGCCCAATTCAGAATGAAAAACCATTTTAGTTCAGTTATGCCTTGCATGTAGTGAGGGAGCAGTCTGTTGTGAGAAGTGTGTAATTGGGACCTGCTGTAGGATTCAGCTGGCCATTTGTGCCACAGCATTGTATTTTGAGCAGCGGTCTCTAAGAACTTTTGATGTGGAAGTTCATGGTGCATAGCTGAACTCAACCTTTTGTTCCTCTCTTCTTGGTGCATCTTGGTGCCAGCTCTGAGTCTGGCTTTTTAATCACTTCTGTTGGCTCCAGCCTGCTGTGCCTGATCCAGCCTACGCTGTTCTTCCTGCTTTATGGAAGATTGATTCAGTGTTGAGTCTTACAGTGCAGAAGTTTCAGTGGAAATTGGTAGCAAAATGCACAGCTCAAGGTTTTATGTGGTTGTAATTACAGCACATCAAATCAGGTTTAAAATGCATAGCTCTGGGGGTGGGTGGGGACCTTTGTGAATGGGACTCAATAACTGGTGTGCTCTGGCATCTTAAAAACATAGAACTCAAGCAGTATTTTCATGGATGCAGATTAAGGAAAGCCAGGTAATTTCAGAGGATACCCTGGGTGTGTAATAGAAAATATCCTTGCCTGTAAGATAATGAGGTATGCCTTTGTCATCAGGCATAGTACATACCTCAAGGCCCTGGCCTGTGCTACAGGGGGAACTGTGCCTGGGGGTTGTCTTACATTTTTGTTGTGTGTTTTAGGCAGAAACTTAGCTGAGTTTCTTCAAATGTTGGACTTTGAAATAGTTTGGGGGCCTGGTGAAGGTTCTCTGCACTGCAGATCACAAGTGTTTGAACCAGGTCTCCAAACATGAATCAGTTTATAGCATAGATGGATCTTGATTGGGAAAAATTGTTGTGAAATGCTTCAAAAAGATATGTTAATAACTTCCTGCACGTGATATTTAGAAACCACAGTAGCACTTTCAAAGTGGGGAGTTTCACAACAAATTCAAAGCAAGACTGTGAACGTACCCCATCTTAAGAATGGTGGTTGAGTTATGCAGTCAGAAGTCTTGATTTTTTTGCTTTCAGCAGGTTTCTGAAAAGAGACGTTCCAGCTTGTAGCACAAATTTCTATATAAGTATTTTTATGATTTTTGTTTTTCAGGAGTTTATAAAATATTTAATCTCATTCATGAGTCGAACTTCCTTTTTAAGTCATGGATGACAAGGCCTCTGTTGGAAAAATCAGTGTGTCTTCAGACTCGGTATCCACTCTTAACAGTGAAGATTTTGTCTTGGTTTCCAGGCAAGGAGATGAAACGCCATCTACAAATAATGGTAGTGATGATGAAAAAACAGGACTGAAGGTAAGAACCTGTAACCTGAGTTTGTTCTCTCTTTCTTCTAAATCAAACTAACAATGGAAGAGCTTAAAGATTGAGTTCCTTGTTATGGAAACCTTGAAAGATGAGACAGTTGATTCAAGAATCAGTTTTGCTTGCTGGTAGATTTTTGGGTTATTTTTGCTGATCATAGGCAGTACTTAGGCTGTAGAAAAGGGCTGTCTTTACCACTATCTGCCTTTTCATTTTTCTGACTGCCACTGAAGCTGACATCTTGCATTTATGATCAAACACTGGTAGTACGTGGCTGTTCTTAGTTGGTAGAGGGTTTTGGTTAAGCATGAAATATGATTGTCAGACATCTGGAATTCTGACTTAGTTGCAGCTCTCTGGGTAGAATACCCTTTTTGCAATGAAAATGTCTTTAGTTGATCCATTGACTCTTATATGTATTAAAAGATTTCCCCCATGTGAAAGGTTTTTCTAAAGACATTTGAAGTGGGGCTAAAATCAGCATATTGGACAAGTGGCATGGACTTCAGAGCACAGCCCTTGGAGTAGTTTTTGTGAACATGTGGAGACGGACACCATCTTTTCACTTGGCATGTGGTGTCTCTGAGAGAGACCCAAGGGGATTTTTGAAAATCACTTTTTTTCCTTGAGTTTATATACTAAAGTTTTCAAGCACCAGGGAAATCTTTCAGTCCTGTTTGTTTTTCAATAGTCTTTGAACAAGGGAGCAAAAATGTGAAGGTCATTCTTAGTTCTGCCTTTCACCTGTACTTGCATTTTCATGTATTTTTATATGGCGTATCTTTCCTCGGGTTGGCCCATGCTGGAACGGTCTGTGTGGGAACTGGGAAAAAATAATTCACCTTTCTAAGAGCCTTTGAGAACATGTCAGATCTCTGCCATCAGAAGGATGTGTCCCATTGGGGAATGCCTGGGGAGCTATGTGGTCTTTGGTACTGGCAGATGGGAAGTAGAACAAAAGCTTCACTGCAGATTTCCTGATGTCTTTGCTCACCTCTCTGCTCGCCCCACTGCTCTGCTTGGCTTTCTTGTATTCCTTAGTGATCTTTGTATGCCCGCTGCTGTAATAGAGGCACTCCTCACGAGACCAGGTGACTTGATGAACAGACGTGGTGGAAGAACAGTTTTTCTTAGTGATCCAGTTTTTTGGTTCTTTTTGTCTGATGAAAAATTAGAGGTCAAGAGTTGTTTTGCAACTGCAGGAGTTTGAAATATACCATATATTTCAAAAGTCGAGTCTGCAGAATATCCACAAGTGAGTAGTCCTTCAGTGATCAGCATGGTTCTAACCAGAACTGGAAGAGGGATTGATTGTTTCCTCGTGTTTGCATTGTATGATCCATTCCCAAGATTTTGGAACACTCTGTTGAGGGATTCTTTCTTTAGAGAACAGAAGTATTGGAGAGCTTCCTAAATCATCAAGAATCTGAGTTCCCAGAAGAGAGGGACATGACTAGTGTCCATTCCCTTCTGCTAGTGCCAAAGTTTGGAAAAGTGAAGTGGCTCACTCTGCAGTGCATATCACTCCTCAGTTGAGATGTCTGGATTCTTAATGCAGCTTTAATGATTACCCAGCTGTGAATGTTCTCAGATATTCATAGTTTCAGGGACATGCCTGTATGTATTTAGTCCAGCAATATTTTGGTTTGTAACCTAAAAGAAAATGGGAGTGACCTGCAAGGCAAGTACAGTCACCTCTTAAAAGGCCACATGCATCTGATGGATTAATAATTGCAGTTGCCTTCAATTGACTCCCAAAACTTACTGAATTTTATTCAGATGTGTTTACTTTCAAAGTGGAATCTAAACCAGGAAATGCTTCTGAAATCTTTTGTGCATGTGTTCTGTATCCCACTAGAGAACCAGGAATGCTGCCATTGCTTTGGAGCTGGCTTTTTTCATTCTAGGTCAACAACATTTATCAAACAAAATGACACTGTTTCCTGATTTGGAACTGAGCATTGTAGGATCTGGTTTTGCTGGTTGTGAAGAATAAGCTTCAGCATGAATCTGCTTCCAAGGTTGTGCATAATCCTTGAACAAAGTGAATCACCTTGAGTCTTTCCTCTTGCATTCAGTTGTTTGAGAGCATGTTCTGTTGTTTTTATCACTGCAATCTGAATGATTAATGGAAACGTGATACCCAATCTAAAGTCTTTCCTGCAGGAATTTCTCCTGTTAACCTCCTCTCTTTGGGTCTAGAGAAAGAAAGAGAAGACTAGACTAGAGAACAGCTCCAGCATCTTTTGACTCCATAAACTGCAATTTCCTATGCAAGACCCAAGTCCACTTGTTTACTTGGAAGCTAAATTCAAGAGCTGGTTATGCAAAGTGAGCTAATGTCAACCTCAGCAAATCAAAGTGTGTGACCGTGGACCATGGAAAACTACTTTTTGAAACAGTCTCTGCATTGGATCAAGGTTGCATGTTTAACATGGAAGTCAGAATGCTTTGGAGGGATAAAGAATTAGATGCACAAGTGTAATTTAATCTCTTTGTATTTGCTTAAAGACCCACTGCTATCAGGGGGCTACAAAAGGAAATGGAGACTCCTATTACAGCAACAACAAAACCAATTCCAAATCTGAGTTTGAAGAGGGGACACTTACCAGAATTGTTGTTCATGTCTCTAACTCTGGGACAACAATTTGTTCACTCTGTGTGCTTCATAAGGATGTTGCTGAATGTGGGCAGTGTTGCTGAATTTGGTGAACTGTGAAAGATGCACACTAAGCTGGAGGGTTGGAAAATGCTCTTGTCCGAGCAAATGGACGCTCCTGTTTCTCTTTTTTTGTGAAATGCATCCAGATGAATACACTCTTGAGTAGAGTCCTGGGCCATATTGCTGTTGTGTAGTCAGTCATAAGTCTTTAAGTTTTTTGGTTAAAGGCTTGGTTTCTGTTTATGCTGATATGCACAGTTCCTGCACTTTAAAGCGTTACTTTCCCTGCTTAATTGTTAGGTATGGTGGTCTGCTTCCACTACTTTGTCCTATATTTGCTCTGCTTTTGTCAACTGGCAGGCAGAGTGAATTGAATTTTCAAATACCTTGTTCTTAGTGTGTTCTGTAGAACAGATGTCTTGTAATAAGTGTATTGAAATCCCAATGAGCATAGAAGGCCAGCACTGTTCATGCATGTGTATAATTGGAGGAAAAGGATAAATTGTATGCCTAAAATGGCCCTGTGTGGTTAACAGCAAACAAGCAGCAAAGTCGGTGGCTGGGCTGGTGCTGTTTTAAAAAACCTTTTGGAGTTTATGCTGGGCTCAAAACTGATGGAACGCTGGTTTGAAGGAATAAGCTTTATTCTCTGTTCTGAACAAACCTAGACTGAAACATTTACCAGACCCTGAAGATGTGGTTGGCTTTTTTCCCCTTTGCCACAATTTCTATCGGCATGCTGCTGCTGCCTGTCATGGGATGCCTTGGTGCGGCACCCGTGAGCTACAGTAATGTTCCATCTTACAACAACCTTTGCTGTCCTTAGATTGCGACCTATTAGTTAATTTAACACCCTGCAAGGAAGGTCTTCTAGGAATCCAGGCAAGAAAGAAAGAAAATGTCTCAACTCCTGAACAATTTTGTGTGTGTGTGTATTTGGGGCCCTCAAAAGAAGTGAACTTGCCTTAAGTGCAGATTTCAAGTGCATGGATATTTATTATTGCATTTTTGGAATAAGGACCATTTGTCTCTGGGCTCTTGCTTTTATCAATTCCTGAAATACAGATTTTTGTAGGAGCTTTTTCAAAGCAAAAGCAGTTCTTTTTGGGTTCCTTTAAGGTGTTGATGCTTTTGGCCTTACCCCATGTCCTGTTAGAGGCACCTTTGGCTTTGCTGGACCAGTTAAATGAGTCTAATCTGAAATCGTATTCAGTCACCCAATAGCACCCTCACCCGAGTGCCCCAAGGGATGGCAAGATTGAACGGTCACAAACTCCTCCGCGACCAGTTCAGGCTGGACATAAGGAAAAACTTCTTTACTGTCCGAGCCCCCAACGTTTGGAATAGACTGCCTCTGGAGGTGGTGGAAGCACCCACTTTGAACGCCTTCAAGGCACATTTGGATGTTTATCTTGCTGGGATCCTATGATCCCTGCTGACTTCCTGCCCCTGGGGCAGCGGGCTGGACTCGATGATCCTCCGGGGTCTCTTCCAGCCCAAATGTCTATGAAATAGTTTTGCTTGTCGCTATGTGAAGGTGAGCTCAAGCACTTCATCTAGATCCAGGCAGCATTTCAGAGGTTCTACAGGTGACATTGGGTTTTTAATGCAAAACTCAGTCTTTTCCTGTATGCCTCTGCCCTTTCGCAGAATAAAAGGCCTGGACATGTTTTAAATGTGCTCCAGCGACAAGTTGCTTTTATGTTAATTCTGCATTCCCAGGTTTTGTTAACAGCAATATCCAGATAAGCAATTGGTAGTGAAACCTTTGCCCTTTGGATCCTGCGTACATGTGCACTGTTGTTTTTTCAGGTGGCTCTTATTCACCTTGTAGAAACTGTGAACTTCATATCCTCTGAATGACTTGTGTCTTTGTAGATATTGTAATTGCAGGGTGAGTTGGTTTGAAATATTTGAACGAGGCTTAAAAAAATATTTATCTTGGTTTTTCCTTTCTTAAAACTGCACCTTCGGCATTGTCTGTAATTTTTTTCTAACAGTAATTCGACCTGCTCTGTTATTTAACTTGGTCCACACCAAGTCTTGAGGTGGGTCTGTCTCCATGGAGCAGATGCGCACACAGCTAGAATGTGCATCCAGCTTTTTAAGTAGACCTGACAGTGCTTGAGTCCCTGTTGTCAGCCAGTAATGTTAGCCTTGGCATCTGCTAGTGGCTTGAGTCACTGTTTCACCTGACTGGAGCTTGGCTGCTAACTTCATGGAGTCGGAACACGTGTAGGAGAGGCTGCGGGCGAACATTGAGTGACGAGGTGCTAATGGGGGTTGTGGAGATGTTGCAGTGAACACGCTAGAATTTGCTACAAAGATCATGCCTTCATGCATTAAAACTCTCTGTGGATTTGTCTGTTTTCATTGATGATGCATCACCATTCATCCCTTCTGAAGAGAGTCTAATTCTCCATGGAAGATGAGCTTGATTCTTAATGAGAAGCTGAGCTGTTGCATTCCAAAGCCTCAAGCTCACATTGGGGATCTTATCCATCTCATCATAAACACTTGAGTTTTACTTTCTTTTACCATGGAGGAAAAAATGAGCAAATTTGAATGTTCTTAGCTAGCCATGGCTTACTGAGTTTTCCAAGACAACGCTTCACTTTGGGGTGGTATGTCTCTTCTGCTGGTGGCAAATCAGCCAAGGTAAAATGTTGGGGGGAATCCCTGAAACTGCTTCCTATGTTAGCATGCAGTACCGAAGCATCGGCAGCTCATGGAGACCTTATCTGGTTTGTAGTCTGCAATGATAACCACTAGATTTCTCTCCTGCTCCTTGTGCTTGGTGATGGCTTATTACTAGTATTATTTTATAACTGATGTTTCATTCCTCATGTGCCAGCTTCTAAGAAAGCTTCTCACTTCCTAGGTCATTGGATTGGATTAGGACCAGGTCACTATTGACTGAAATGTGTTACTGGGGGAAGGGTATCTTGCAGCTTCTGTACCAAGCAAGTCTGGTTCTGTTACTAGTGGATGGGTACATGGGTGAGAAGCCACCATCGTTGCCATTTGGATAGATCCCTTTGGCAGGCTGAATATTGGGGTCAAGGATTGATTTAGCTGCTGGAGCTACCTTCTCCAGCTTGGGAGTGGGGCAGAGTCATAAGAGATGTGGAAAAGCTTGGCTTGCCACAACATGTGTTGCAGCAGTTACATGGATAGAGAACTTCACTAACCTACAGGAATGACCCCTTTCACCTCTGCTCATAATGTGTTAGTTTTTCTTCCTTCCTAGTTAGTGCTTCCACATGGCAAACTGTTAGAAAATCAAGGTTGTTATGTTACCCCTGCACGTTCTGCTGTACACAGTTGGGGGTTTATGCATATTCATAATAGCGTGCATATGCCTTAAGGGGTATGTGTGTGAAAGAGTGGGAAGTGTTTTGAGGGGGGCATAAGTTAAGCTTGGGATGGGAAGGAGATGAGCCGTAAGACCTGCAGCTGGTAATTGTGATACGACAGGATTACTGCTCAACAGAAACAACTTCTCAGTAAAGTAAAGGAGCCAGTAGTGATCAGACTTTTTCAGGCTTGGAGCCTTACGACAAAGGTGTTTCAGAAAGTAATGGCAGTTTTGAAATAAATCCATTGTGCACAATGAGTGGGAAATTGCACAGCAGTGAGGACACTGATGGCAGCCTTGTCAAATGCACCCATCATTTCCAACTACGTAGAGAAGTGATGTGTTTCAGTATATGATCGTTGCACACAATGGCTTGATTTTGAAATTGCCATTACTTCCTGGAACACCCTTGCCCATTATTTTTGAGGGCACTCGTGTGGCTGCTGCTATGGGTTTCCTCCATTCGCAATGTTTTCTTAGTCCAGGCCACTTCCTACTTCTCGCCTCTCTGTCATGACATGTGAAGGTGTCCTGTTTTAACATGTGTAAGTGACTTCAGGTTGATCATGATTCAGTTTCAATCTGTGAACCTAGGCTGTCGTTTCATATGTTTATGGGGCGGTTTAATCTTCCACCAAGTCCATGGACATGTGAATAGCTTAATAGGGGCAAGTCAGATTGTCCTAAGAAAGCTGCAGATGCCTGAAACAGCCTTTAAAAGCAGTGTAGCCCTGACCACAGCATGGCAGAATTACTCCTTCATGAATCGGACAATTTCCTCATGTTTTCAGGTGTGTAGCCTGCCCACTTGTACACAGCTGCCAGGGTCTGATTTGCTGTAGGCTCCTGTCATGAACTACGTTTTTCCCTTGGTGTGACCGTAGCCCATGGTGCATTGGTTACAGTGCGCTTCACATTATTTACTCAGGACATAAGCAGTGGTCTGTGCAGACTTCGCTCTGCTCTGTGTCCTCTTCTTTCTCCTTTCCCTGCTTCTGTCCTCACTATCTCGTTTCTGAGAGAGAAGCAGGAGAGAGCAGAAGCAAATTCCAGATTCCATCTCATGACTAGGATTTAAAAAAGGAAAACATGGGGAGCCTAATGGATAGGGGCTTGTAAAATGTGGTAGACTGCTTATGGCCTGGTACGACTGCACAGCCAGCATCCTGTTAACTTGCATGCATTGTTGCAAATGGATAAGCTTACCAGAAATGGGAGGGATGTGGAAATAAGTGACAGATCACAAGAGGTGGGAAACGTAACAGCCAGTAATGGAAGAGCTGCAGTTCTTAGTTGAGTCCTTCTGGCTGCCACTGGGTAAAATACATTCAAGGGACCTTATCTTTGTTCTCCTGTATCTGTAAGGCATCTTACCCACCTGTGTACTGTGGCGGTGGGTACTGGGTATTTTTCTAGTCAGCATCTAGCAGGCTTCTGTTATATGAAGTTTCTTGTTTCAGAAGCACAAATGATACTAGACACCAGTACTGCAGTCTCATGCTTTGCGTTGCAAGTGTGTTCTGGTCCTGCGCTCCCCAGCCCGGTAGTCCTGGTCGGTAGCGAGAGCCCTTCCAGTTGGAGAGCCTGTCCCAAAGACTCCTAAATGTTGTGGAAGGGGCAGGTGCAGAAGAAGGGAAATTGCACCTTCCTCAGGGACAGAGTTGGGAGGCTATGTAACATCCTTTCCCAGCTTCCTAGGAATCGAACCCAGTGCCCTGCATGTCAAATGAGAATACCAGGGGTCAGACTGTAGTGGGGCAAGGAGCGCTCGCCCTCAGCTGAAAGAGAAGAGGTGCTCTTCCATCTGCCAGACTTCTCCTCAGCTCCTGTTATGAACACTTGCCCTTCCACTCTGTTTGTCTGAATCATTGCAGGACATGAAGCACTGGCTCTGTCCTTTCCTCAAGTAGGGTTCTGATATTCTACCACTTAAACTGGTGAGAGTATTGCTGCTGAGTTCAGTGGGCGCAGGCTCAGGCCCTAAGTGAGTGGTTGCAAGAAATGCAGCAGAAATATGGATGTTTAAAACTTTCCTTAAACAGCTTCTTTTCTGGAGACCCAGGTACCAACCCATCCCTGACCCTGCTCTTTCTGGTTCTCTTACCGTATCATCTGTTTCACCAGTAGAGAGGGGTTTTGCTGGTATATGAATTGTGCTGAGTGTGTGCCTATGTTTGCCAGCCCTGATGCTACTGTGAGTTTCATAATAGAGCATTGTAGTGCTGACCTGTATAAATACTCCCACTTAGAGCTAGTTTACATGTTTATGTGATAACTTTCTCATTCCTTTTTCCCAGAGCTGGATTGTTCCTGCTCTGAGAGACCTTTGCAAAGTTTTATCAAAGTACTAAACAAACTAACTTAGTTTCCAAATTGTTTGTCTTTCATTTAAGTTAAATTGTAGTTGGTAATAGGTATAGATTTCTGGCAGCTATTTTTGATTGACAGAAGAGATCTTTGTAGCATGCTGGTATCTGTATGTCCTTGTACGTGAGGGTTTTTATCTTTAACTGAAAAATCTTTTTCCTTCTTGACTCCATTTTGTGACTGTCAGATTGTAGGTAATGGAAGTGAACAGCAGCTTCAGAAGGAACTTGAAGACGTGCTGATGGATCCACCCATGGAAGACCAGCCAAGTGATCGGGAACATGGGGAAGACAGTCGGGCTGATGGAGAAGAAGAGCCCATCATTCTTGAGGCTTCGGCATCCTCTACCATTAACCCAGTGTCCATGGCAGGACCCCAGAAACCCGAGATGAGCCTGCCAGTGAAGCCAGCACAGGAAGGTTAGAAGAAATGCCCACCAGCATCCATCTCTCTCCCTCCCTCCCTCCTGCCGAAGTACATGTGTGTGTTGCATAGTGCATGTTGCATTTATCATTTCATCTGCTCATACAGCAGGACAGTACCAACAGTATAGTTGCATGCACTACTTGGAAAGTAAGTTAGCAATTCCAAACTGTTCGCCATAATGCAGATGAGCATGGCTAATATTTTTAAATTGCTCTGCTTTTTTCACTTAGAAGGATATCAGGAAGTGTACTGCTCTCCTATAGACACCTGTGAATGCAGCTGCATCTGGGTTGAAGACTGCATGCAGTTGCAGTGAAGGAGTGAGAGACAAGGAAACTTGGTCTAAAGATAATGAAGCAAATCCCCTGTTCTTTGGGGGGTTTTGTTTTGTTTTTAAAGAAAGCCATGGGAGCTTTAATATCCATGCCAAGCAGATGGGTTAAAATTTTCAAAAACATACAAGTTGTGTTTTCATAGTTTCATAGTTTCTATGGTGGGAAGGCACCTGAGCAGATCATTGAGTCGGACCCCCTGCTGTGGCAGGAAAGAGTACCGGGGTCAAACGACCCCAGCAAGGTGTACATCTAGCCTCCTCTTAAAGACCCCCAGGGTAGGACCAAGCACCACTTCTCTTGGAAGTTGGTTCCAGATCCTAGCCGCCCTGACCGTGAAGTAGCACCTCCTGATATCTAGCTTAAATCTACCCTCTGCCAGTTTGTGACCGTTATTCTTGGTCACTCCTGGTAGTGCACGAGGGAACAGGGACTCCCCCAATGCCTGCTGGTCCCCTCTGACTAGTTTGTAACAGGCCACTAGATCCCCCCTCAGCCTTCTCTTGTGGAGGCTGAACAGGTTCAGGTCCCGTCACCTCTCCTCGTAGGGCCTGCCCTGCTGCCCCCTGATCATGCGAGTGGCCTCCTCTGGACCCTCTCCATGTTGTCCACATCCCTCCTGAAGTGTGGTGCCCAGAACTGGACGCAGTACTCCAGCTGCGGCCTGACCAGTGCCACATAGAGGGGGAGGATCACCTCCCTGGACCTGCTTGAGATGCATCTGTGGATGCATGACAAGGTACGGGTGGCCTTCCTGACTGCATCCCCTCGCTGCCGGCCCATGTTCATCTTGGAATCAATGATATCAAAAGCGAGTTAGTGATATAGGAGCAAAAGTCTTAGCTCAATAAGGTGAAGTACCCAGAAATTAAATCCTGGGTAAAATTTTAAGGTACTAGGTGGCCTGAACTGGTTGTTGCCAGAGGGCTGTCATGTGATTCCCTTGGGTGGAGAGATGGGTGGAGCTCGAAGAACATGAATCAAAGATCTTGTCCAAACTGTTGATAAAGTTTGGAAACTGTCTTAAGGAAAGCCTGGTGGTCAGCTCCCAATATCACATTCTCGGAGCTGCTTCTAATCAGGTCTTCTTAGAATGGTGCTGACTCTTCATGAAGGGGTGAAACTTGGAGCAGTCTGATAGTATGTTAGTAGGGAGTCCCCATGGACTGAGCTTATCTTTAGCACTTGGACAGTCTTGCCGCTCTCTCCTCTCCATAATGTACTTTGAAGTGAGGATTTTAGGCATCCCCCTCCCCCCCTTTTTTTTTAACCTGTTCTCCTGGCTTTGTGCAGCGTTTGTCATGTGGTGTTGCAGACCTGCTCTGGAGGGTTCACTTGCTCCTGCCCTCTGGTCCATCTCTTTGGTGGTAACTTTGTGCTCTACTGCAGAATGCGAGGAGCCAAGCCCTTTTACGCCCATAGCCGACGAAGACAGCGTGGTGTTCAGCAAGCTCACGTACTTGGGCTGTGCCTCTGTGAATGCCCCCAGGAGCGAAGTGGAGGCCCTGAGGATGATGTCTATCTTACGAAGCCAGTGCCAGATTCCTTTAGACGTGACCTTGTCAGTGCCTAACGTGTCTGAAGGAACTGTGAGGTATGGTGCTTGTTCAGGGAAGTATGTGGGTTGGGTGTTGCCCATGTTAGCCATTCCATCTGTCAGAGGAGAGCAGGTTGCTTTCTCGCACATGGGAGAAGACACGGGCTACTTAAGTGGTTTTTTTTTTAGATTTCATAAAAGGGGATGTAAGGTCACATGGAAGAAGAGAAAGTCTAAAGGACCTGTGGATCTATTTGCAGAACTTTTATGCACAAGGAACAGCAAGGAATGGTGACCTGAACTGTCTGGGAAAAGTAGGAGTGGGGATTGGCATTAACGGATGCTGTGGAAATGGAACTATAGCCTCTGGCCAGGACTGGCTAATTATTTGGTTTGGAGGATCTTGGGCATGGGGGAGGTTGTCATCTCCCTCCTCAAAAAGTGCTACAGAAGGGCAGGCAAAGGGGTATTGTAAATGTAAGGAGCATTGCTCACCTGACAGATGTGACCTGCTCTGCAGTGGGTCTGCTTTCTGAAGGCTGAGGGAAATTGTGGATGAAAGTACGTGCTGCATTTTGGATGCTTACAATTTAGGATGAGCACAAAAGAAATGAAAAGTCAGCAGTGAAAACTTAAAACGCTCTGAACCTAGCACTGCTGGTCTGATATGTCCTGTTCCTCCACTCCCCCAGATTAAAGCATTTCAGTCAAGTTTGGAGATACTTGGAGTTTCTCCAGATGGAATCCCCATTCAATGAGTTTCAACTTCAGCACTGGCCAAATGCCTCCTCCTATGGTGTGGCAGTTATGCAGGTGTTAGGGTTGGGTCAGTATTTCATGTGCAGTTATAAAGGTAGGTGACAGTTGAGGGATGAGATTTGTATACCACACTTTCTTAGGGTATCAGTGGAATCCTTCAGTCTTGCAGTAAGTTGTTGGTCACAGCAGTTCTTGTCAAGCCCAACATTTTTTTTCCCCTTTTTTTTAAACAGGCTCTTGGAGCCTCAGTCAAATACAGAAATAGCAAATTACCCAATCTACAAAATCCTTTTCTGTGTGCGAGGGCACGACGGAACCCCGGAGAGCGACTGCTTTGCTTTCACCGAAAGCCACTACAATGCGGAGCTCTTCAGGATTCATGTCTTCCGGTGTGAAATCCAAGAAGCGGTAAGTGGGATCTTTGTCTCGGAGTTCTAGCTCCCTAAATTATATTTCAGATGCAAGCACATCCTCAGATTTCCAGACCTCTCTCACTTTTGTGGGGGATCAGACACTTTCAAAATTTGGTCCTAATGCAATTCAAATTTGTTGCTTGCAAGTCTTATTACAAAGTGACTTTATGATTGGGGTTTCAGGTTTTCTATAATTTTACACCCAAGTAATTCACCCCATGCTGCACAATCATACTCATATTTTCAGCCTTGATGGTGACCTTGAGAAAGGGACCAAAAGCCACTTGATTCCTAATTCTTTGAGGAGCTAGTAGTTAGTCCTGGTCTGAATACAAAATTGCCAGCTGAATTGATACAAGCCAAGTTCAAACCAAACTTCCTCAAAGATGACTTGCACGCAATATAGCACCGGCTTAATTATGATTGTGCCAGCTTGCACTTTTAAACAATTTGGTATTGTTGAACAGTTGGATTAAATCAGTGTGACATCAGAGTTGAGGTAAGGCTGTGCTGTTTGTGTGCACACAAATCCACGTGAGTAGAGCATACTTGATATAGAATTACATCGTGATAAACAACTGGCCCCACAGTGGTGTTTTTTTACTATAAGCACACCCTTTAAATGGAGAAGTAACTATTATTAGGAGCAACTATGCCAGGCATTTTGGAATATCGTGAAGAAATGGACTTTTTATTACAAAAAACAAAACAGTTAATAAATGTGTAGCAGTTGCATTTTTGAGGCAATGGAGAATGCATATTTAGTAGCTTATGTTCTGAAGGTACTTGGAGAGAATCCCAGTCAGGACTGAGAATCAAAATCTCTCTCCTTGCACAACATGTTTTCGTTATTCTAGTTAATAAGAAAAGAAGTGGGCTTCCAGTTGTCTTGTCCTGCCTGAATCTCTTCTGATGGCTGTGGTGCTTTATCAATGTAGGTGAGTCGAATACTGTACAGCTTTGCCACTGCCTTCCGCCGATCTGCCAAACAGACTCCACTTTCTGCCACAATGACCCCACAGACTCCTGACAGTGACATTTTCACATTTTCCGTATCTCTGGAAATCAAGGAAGATGATGGGAAAGGTTATTTCAGGTACAGCTTTCTCATTTCTACTTGCCTATTGTCTGGTTGTATTGTTGGGAAATAAGTGGAAGTGTCTAAATGAGCACAGGTTATGCTTAAGATCTTTCTTTTTGAAGAGTTCATCCTCTGCAGTAAACTAATCCCAGATGGAAGCATTCATTCAAAGGAGAGTTGTGGTTAATTTTTCAATTTTCTGAACTTGTTCAGGACCCTGCAGTTGGATAATCTTGTGGTTTTCATTGCACAGAGTCCAAGGCTGCCTGCCCAATGTTTCTCTGTGTTCTTATATGCCACTTTGTTTTTAAAACCCTGTGTGCAGGGCAGAGAAACTACTACAGCTGAGTGAGACTAAATATGCAACAGTACTTCAGATTTCAAATCCAGGACTGCAGGTGTCAATGGCTACGTTTTTCAAAGATGCTGACTGCTGATCAGTCCCCTGAAGACAATGGACACTGGAGGTAGTTAGTGGCATCTCTAGCAAGACCTTTCCCCCTTCCAACAAAAGGGGATAACAAATCACCTGCTGTCAGGATAGTACAATAAAATTTTGAACACATTCTGACCTAATAGGAAACCTTACATATAATTAAGTCAGAAAAGTAGCTGCGCTAAAATGGGGCTCGTGCTGGGCAGGCAGGCTCTTGCATATTCGGCACGCTTCAGACCCCCAAAGAAAAAGAATGCAGGGTATAGCAGGTTGCTTTCCTACATAGAGGTCCCTTCTTTTCGACTGTTTTCATTTAATTTGTAGACATGCATGCCCTCCAGCCCCCAAAACTGCTTTAAAAGTATGCAGTTGGCCCAAAAAAGATGGCATTTGCTCTCCCGATAATGTTGAGCATGTTCCTGACAATGTGTCTATTGTATTGATGACATAACTCTTCTCTTCACCATGGACATTATCATAGCTTCCTTATCCAGCCCCTTGGTGACCTATTCCCCAAGCTTCTCCCCTGCCGCTGTCCTAAGATGGTGCAAGTGTTTCCGAGCCCTGTCCTGTCTAAAATCATGTCTTCCCCTTTCACTCTCAGTCTCTTAAGACTCAGCAGTGCCACATCACTTGCTGTTAAATACCACCACCATCACCACCCAGAAATGACTGTCACTATGTTCTGATTCTTTTCAGCAGGAATTTTGATTTTGATGTGAAATCAACTCTGATAGAATGACTTGATAGAAATCACTGATGAGGTTGTGCACGTCAAAAGGAGTTTATTTCTGTAGGTCTGAAACTTGTGTCCTTGCGGAAATAAATTTGGAAGCAGATCTGCTTTAACACTAGTTTTACCCTTGCTTTCTGAGTATGATAAATGAAATTAAACTGTGTTAAACACTTTGGGAGCTCTTTTTTGGCAGAAGTAACTCTCTTGGGAAGCTTGGAGCCAGAGCCAACAAAAACAAATATTACATTCTCTTTTTCTCTGTAAGAATAGAGTGTTTTGATAAATGTCTGAGGCTGTAGAGTTGTGTAGTCTGAGCCAGAGTCTCAAGGTCATACTCCTTCCTTCTCCTGACCTCATCTTCTTACACTTATTGTATTAAGTGCTGCCATTATGTTGTAACTACAAGCCCAGCAGCCTCTACAGATTGCAGTGTTGCTCAGGTGAGTGAATCATCATGGACAATGTGCCCTGTGGTTTCTGGAGGCTTGCAGACCACTTGCATCATAGGGAGAACCCTAAGTTTCCTGGGTGCTGCCAGAGATGTGTGCGACTCCCAGGTGCATAGTTTGTTTCGGAGCCCAATCCTGCAGGAAGTGCCAGCCATCTGCACTTCCAGAATTGACCTCTGCCCTTCTTACAGAAAGGATCAAGGGAGAGGAGGCTGCTAGTGTTGCTATTGCAGGTCTCCAGTGTTGGCACTCCTCTGGTGTGTGATCCGTTTGACTGACATTCAAACCACTGCTTGTGGTTTCAGAAAGCTAAATCTCCCCATTGGCTGCTAATGCTTAATTATAGCTTTGTAATGGAGCTCATGTCTATTTCTAAATGTTTGTCTTCTCAGTCCTCGTTTTCAGAGTTCATCTTGCTTTTATTTTCTAATCCAAGTGCTGCAGCAGATTTTGTATTTTTGAGGCTGCAGTTCACAGGACATGCGGCAGTTTTGAGGTCTGTTGTGTCTGCCAGTGGATAATCCTGATTCCTCAAAAGCCTTTTTCCAGTTTTCGTTCTCTCTCTGGTCCTGCACAGTGCCCTCTAATGTTTTATGTAACCATTTATAGCATTTTAGAGTTGCTGAGTTGGCTTTCTCTCAGGGTAGCATGGCTGCCAAGTGCTTTGACTTGCTGAGCATGTTTGGCTGCTGGCCACGGGCACAGAGATTTCTCCGCTTGGATTTATGTCCACTAGAAGCTTTTAAAATCCTTTTGATGGTGATCTCCTCCTCTGTTTATACAGCAGCTTCTGTCCTGGAGAATCCAAAGTACTGCTCAGATGTCACCAAGTAAAATACAAATTTATGACCTGATCCTGAATACCCTCTTATATAAGTAGCTTGCCTACACTGTAGTTGGTGTGAGGGAACATGTGTAGTCAGGTTGGATCAAGAAAAGATGAAACTAAGATGGAATGAGTGTACATTTTTCACTCAGTTGCTTATCCCGCACGTTTCATGGCTCCCTCACAGCAAGACGTGTTAGCTCTGGCAGCCATCCTGCAAATGTGACTGTGCTGCTGTTCTTCTTTGAATGTAGACAGGTATTTCTGTCTGCCACTGCACTGTGCTGTGTGGAAATACCCAGTGTGCTTGCAGATGATCTACAGTTCTAACATGTAATTGGTTACTAGCCCAATTATTTGCAGGTTGGATGAGACGACAGCCTGTTAAAAACATTCCTCCGATTGCTGCAGGAACCATCCCAGAGCAAGCCACCTAGCAAAAAGGAAATAGTTAAATTAATACAGAACTCAAGGGCCTACCATTACCTAATTTCTGTTGCCATCTCTCATGTTGCTGATTGCAGTTTGCATGGAAGCAGGGTCTGAGTGTGGTTGTGTACAAAACAGACTTCACCAAATGTCTGATATTGTTTTTGATGCTTGCAAGGCATATGGATAAGTGACCCACTGAGTTGTTTTTTGTTTTGTTTTGTTTTCTCCCTGTCTGGCAAATAACAGTGCAGTTCCCAAAGACAAGGACAGACAATGCTTTAAACTCCGCCAAGGGATTGATAAGAAGATTGTGATTTATGTCCAGCAAACTACTAACAAAGAACTTGCTATTGAGAGGTAACATAGTATTTCATTCTTTATCTGTGTTTTGTTTGGTGCCTTATTCTTTGCTTCCAAGGCAGTAGATCTGAGGCCTCTATCAAGGTGCATTTTTTTAATGCCCATATAACTACAGCATGCAAACCTTTACTAGGCTGGGCTATGCCAAGGCCATGACCCTGCATTGATTTTTACATTGAAGATGCACAGTACAGATGGAGGCAGCTACCTGTGCAGACTCATTTGTAGGAGCGGAGCCCATGGCTACTGTTATACAGCCACATGTAGAAAATATTGCTACTATTTGAAGGTGCCAGTGTTGTAAAGAAAGTTTCAAGTGAAATTGGTTTTAAAGTGACACAGCAACCAGCAAAAGCTTTATCTTTTTAAAACCATCATTGTGGATATAGGTTTGTTACATAGGCCATTCTGTAGTCTCTTGTATCCCTTTGGAAATGTCCTGCCTAATCAGGTCACAAAAATGTTCTGTGGGCCCAGTGTGGAAGATGCATTGTTCTGAGGTTATTTAAAATGTGTAAAGCTGAGTTTTATACTTACAGCAGCAGATGGGTACTTTAAGCGGAGGGTTCATTTCCTGTAGCATCTGGGCATCTTGTCTTCTGGTATTCTTATTTAGGTGGATTCTGAATCTAGTGTGGTTTAGAATCAAGAACACAGTTCCCCAACCTTTGGTCCATGGTCAGCAATCCTGAGCCCTGTGAGCAGTGTCACACTCTGCTCACAGCTATAGGAAAATTAAAACTTTAAAACAGACAAGCTGAGAGAACAATGTCACATGGGGTTTCTTGGTTTGGGGACCAGTGATGTAAAGTGGGGAATGAAGGAAGTGTCAAAACCTTCCAAAGATGAGAGAAAAACATAAAATGTTTCTAAACTGAGCACATACTCAGCACCTCTTTATGCTGAAGAGGGGACTATACCTTCTTTCACACTAAAACAGAATAGAACAGATTAGGTTGTCATGCAGACAGGAGGATAAAGTAAACCTTTGACTTTCCAGCTATCAAGCATGTTTTGGGGAAATGCATGAAAGACAAGCCCTTGCATTTAATCTTGAAACTTCAGCTTCTTGTCTGTCAGAGAGAGAGTGCACAAGTTCCTTAATGAAAAGTACGTGTTATAATAGGATATGGGGATAACAATAACATAGCCCAACCTGTAGTAAGAGCACACTTTGTTAGACATAGCTGTAATTATACTGATCTTGGGGGAAAACAATCTTGTCTTGAACCCCTCTTGTCATGCGAAAACGAAGTTATAAACTTCTTCACAAAACTGAGCTCTATTTCTGGTTTCAAATCCAATTATTTTGTAGTGTGCACAGGGGGCAGCAAGGGATAGGAGATGCTGTTTACCAGGATGCCCCTTGGGGTAACTAGAAACAACAGCCATAAACTGACAGAGAGCAGATTTAGACTAGACATCAAGAAGAACTTCTTCACAGTGAAGGTTACCAGAATCTGGAATGGGCTTCCAGGGGAGGTGGTGCTTTCCCTTACCTTGGGGGTCTTTAGGAGGAGACTGGACGAGCACCTGGCTAGAGTTATCTGACCCCAGCACTCTTTCCTGCTCAGGGAAGGGGGTCAGACTTGATTATGTACTGAAGTCCCTTCCGACCCAAAAAATCTATGAAACCTAGGTTAATATACAAGTAGATAAATTTACAAATGAATTGTAGGCAGGACGTGTTAGCTGCTTGTCTCAACTGTAACCTTGATTCCCTCCTCTGCCCCCCCCCTTATGGATTAATTGTGTGTTTGCAGGTGTTTTGGCCTTCTCCTGAGTCCAGGCAAGGATGTTCGGAGTGGTGACATGCACCTTTTAGACTTGGTAAGAGGATTATTTATAACAAAGCATGAAGCTGTTTTTTAACAGCATTGCTGTTTGACCAATATTCTCTGCTGTGCACTGAGTGAGGCAGGGCAAGAATGTGTAATCATGGTAGTCGAGACTTCATCATAGTGCACAAGGGGACTGAATTAAGATCATAGAGGAAACTTTAGTTCTGCTGTTTCCTGACTTGTGACTGCCATCTCAGATCTTTTAACGAAGGTCTTTTTTGAGAGTAATACTTTAAAAAGAGGCCAGTATAAAAATTGTCCCTGCTTCACTGTCATTTAGCTGTTAGAACACCAAGTACAGCATTATCTTTCAGTAGAGTTAATAAAACATTCCTGTATGTTGGAAAGTACATTAGTGTGAAACAGCTGAAAGGCTTTTTGAGATTAGCAGCTGGTAAAGCAAGTGTTAGTTTAATTTGTGTCAGTATATTTGAGATAATGAACTCCCTGAAGAACACTGAGAGTGAACATGCCCCTTGGGCAGCTGTCACTTTGAGACTGCCTGGTCTGAAACAAGGCAGAAGAGGTGGATTGCTTCAACTTCTAAGACAGTGTTCATAAAGAAATTTGAAGGTGTGAGCACCATTAGTGTAGTTTCTCCTGCAGCATGGAGCCACTCACTCCCTTTCTCTATACCTGACTTCAGCCTGTCAGATCAGTTGTGACCTGAAAATAGTTGAACTGTATTGGCTTGTTGTCCTTTTCTGAAATAAGCTGTTGATCTTAAGAAGTACTCACTTTACTCCAAGATAATAAAGCTGTAGTTGACATAAACTGGAGCTTCCTGGTAGTCTTGGCAGGGAGGCCAGATGTTGCACTGGCCATAGACTGAACTTTCCTTTATCCTGAGACAGTCTTTTCCTGTTAGGGCAGAGAAACATGGACTTGGGAAGTTTGCCCCACTATAGCCTCTGCAGGAATGCATTTGTGGACAAACAGCAGATGTCTGACTCTGCTGGTGACCTGTTGCACCTTTCAGTGGCACCCAATTTGCTAGACATAATTCCAGAAAGGTTTAGTCATTTTATTTCTTCCATTTGTTTGCAGGAGTCCATGGGCAAAAGCTCTGATGGGAAATCATATGTAATCACGGGGAGCTGGAATCCAAAGTCTCCCCACTTCCAGATTGTAAATGAAGAAACTCCTAAAGGTACCAAATTTAACTTGGTGACCAGCAAACGTATTAGTTTGCTGCATGGGTGTGGGTTACTTTTTTCCTAAGAAGGTCTTTTGCTCTTTTCTTGTAATGACACAAGGTAGCACAAGAGGCAGTGTGGCTCTCTGCATTGGATTGCACATGGATGCTAGTGTGCTGGGTGTGGCACAGCCTACCTAAATACAACAAAATAGAAAAATAGGCAGAGAGAAGTCCTTTATCTAGTATTAAAAAATCAGGCATCTTAACAGGGAAAGGATTAGTGATCCCAGGCAGTACAGGCTTGATGAGAAGGCCTTGTGTACTGAGGATCCCAACTGCTTCTGTTTAGCTTCTATAGACTCCTGTTGTACTAAAACATCTACCACAAGTTTCCCTTTTGTCTGTTTTTAATTCTCACTCTAAATGCCACAGACTTACAGTGGACAAAATGCTGTGTAGAAACCGACACTTGCCAAAAACTCCTCATTCCCAAAACCAGCAGATTTGTGGCGTTCCAGATTTCACCTGTTGTTTGCACTTCAACTTTTGGTGGTGAAAAGCACCATAGCCTGGTATCCAAACCCATGTGGCTTTCAGTCCATCAGGTTCTGAGCCAGTCTGTGGCATCGGTGTCAAACCTGTTGCCCACATATCTGTTTCCAATTCTGCAGAATCTGAAGTTCCCATTTTAAAAATGGAAGTTTCTTGCCGAGATTTGAAAATAATACTTTACAAATGTGGCCTGCGTTGTAATTGCAGCTGTGCTGCTGTCTTGTTTGCATGGAGTCTGAAGCAGCTCAGAGAGATGTGAAATGCAGTCATTCATCTCTCTAGCCTAATGAAGGAACCTGAGGAATCAAATTTTCAACTAATTTAGATGAACGGTTGAGGAAATGATCTGCCCGATTCCCGTAGTTGTGGGTGGAGCCTGGACCAAGTCCATGTGAAGGTCAGAACAAGGGCAGGAAAAAGCAGTGGTTGTAAAAGTTCCTAGCATAATCTCTCCCATTCTGGGGGTTCATATTTATCACTGGTAGCTTGAATCTTCCAAGGAGAGGATTTCTCAGGACTGTGGTGGTCTTAGAACTTGTCTTTAATATGTCAGGAGTCATGCTCCATACAGGCTTCTGACTCCTGGGAGTGGGATGAAGGCAGGACTTAATTAGGTTAAACAGGACCATATTTGCAATACAGATTGCTGTGTGAATCATAACCTTAGTTATGTGTTTGCACTTTTATTATAAACACATTTAATACTTGTCTATGGGAACTTGAAGACCCTGACAAAGGCCTCTTTAATAAGAGCATTCCTTTGACTTTGTATTGTCAAATTAGGTGTCTAAGGATTATTTTATTTTCCTATGCTAGGGATGGTGAAATCTTTTTTGCTTTTTGAGGCTTTATATTATCCAAGAGAGAGTTTTTCTGCAGAATGACCTTGTTAAAGTACCTTTACAAGGCAAATGGGTGAGAGGATTTTTTCCAGGATTTTTATGCACATATTCATGCAGTTGACTTGGTTCTTCTGTCTAGATAAAGTGCTGTTCATGACTACAGCTGTCGATTTGGTGATAACTGAGGTTCAGGAACCTGTCCGGTTCATTCTGGAAACGAAAGTTCGAGTTTGCTCGCCTAATGAGAGGTTGTTCTGGCCCTTCAGCAAACGTAGTTCCACTGAAAACTTCTTCCTAAAACTAAAACAGGTAATACAGTCTTATCTATGTTTAATTTGGAATCTCAGTGTGATTGGTTTTCAAACTTACCAGACCATAACATCCTTATGGACCATAACATCCGTTGCATTCTTCTGAGATTTAGGAGGTGCTGGAGGATAAATGTAAAGGCACTGAGGACAAGGGTGAATTGTCCATGCAGTTTAAAGACCCAGTCCTGAGACCATTACTCAAAAGTTGAAAACTATTGAAGCCAGCTGAAGTTGCGTGAAAGTTGCACTGAAGGAGTTGCGTGAAAAAATGTCACTGGTACAGACAGCAAGCGTGTAGTGTGTATTTGACATGTCTACCTATCAGTTTTTCTTTTACTTGAACAGGTTTGAGCATGAAACTAGTAAATCTGCCTTTTTGCAAAAAGATATGTACTGTACACAGTTTCAAACTGGATGTAACTGAATAGATCTTGAGCAGATTTGACAATGAGCCTAGAACTATTTCCCTCTCCCCCACCCCGATGATGCTATTTAGTTTCTGGGAATTATAGAAATGTCATTGTATTGCTTACATTATCATGTGTTTAGGGGAGACATTTCACCAACCAAATACCCCAGCTTCACTAACTGAAAACAGTGGAGAAGCAGTACCCCAAAGGCTCCAAACAGCTGCTTTGTTCTTGATTCCACATGCTGGAAAGAAAAGGATAAACTCAGTGCAAAAGACAGACAGGAATGATTTAGAGTGGTACCATACCCTCAGAGAAGTCTAGGTCCAGAAAATCAAGGTTAAATCACTAAAAGTTTGCGTATGTAAGCAAAAACTGGCATTTTCTCAGATCACTTGGGAAGGTGGAAGAGAATTTGTTTCCAGAAAATATAACGTGTGTTCAAAGACAACCACTGCCATGAATGTGCCTCCTGACTCCTGAAGCCTAACGGCACTGGCCCAGGCATAGTAAGGGCAGAGGCTTTCTGATTTTTTTTTTTTTTTTTTTTCATATAGTTGGTCAAGTAGCTCTGGGGAAACAGGCAGCGTTCTCTTGGTGTTGTCTTTTGCACTTGTTTTGTTTTAAAGTGGTAGTATAGTCTTTGATAACAAATGGCAGGGTCAGTGAGGAAGAACCTCACTTTGCAGCATTCATCTTACTGTACTTAAAGAAAATTTCCTATGCAGCCTGTTACATTACCATACATATCCCAGTGCACACTTGGGTAGGAACGGATGTTATGGGGAGACTTCTCTACAGTAGTCTGGGGAAAATATCTATGTAGGAGATTAGCCTTTACCTTAGTTGGCCTGCTCTTTCGAGATGGAGAATGGAGATGCTGAATGATTACTGTTGTTACTGTAAATATTTCACAATTTAAAATGTAGGCCACTTTTCTGCCTGGTAGTTTAACGAGGCTTATCTGTACTTGGCTAACTCTTTATCTTTTGTCTTACCAAACTTGCATGCAGCGTGACCTTTATCTCACTTTAACTTTGTCTTGTTCACAGGCATTAAAGGGTTATCCATTTGCCAGCATTTACGTATGGAAGATTTAGGACAATTCATAGCTAAATTGACAGATAGTGAGAGTCCTGCCTGATAAGCATGGAAGGAAAACTTGTTTTACAGAGCTGTGATTAGTCTATTAAATATACAACACAATAGAATTAGCTTATCTTAGTTTGCCAGTGCTGCTTGTTTTAGAAGTGATGGAAACAGACGGATTTTATTTTTTTCTAGATAACATTTGGTGATTGAGAAATCTTTAGTCTGGATTTATTTTAAAATACCAAAATGATGAGAATGAGTGTTGAAAGTTTTTTAGAGTGCAATTTTGTAAGAGGAGTGGGGCAGGGGTTGTTTGTTTGTATTTACCTGCCTTTTTCAGTTAAAGAACAGGAGTTTCAAAAATTAAGAAGGGAAGTCCTAAAGCCTAGCAAGTTAGCTCCCTGCGTTCTCAACAAGAACATTGGCACATAACTTGAAAGTAATAAATAAAGACAGTTTAGGATCATGGAGGGGCATGAAGTATGAGCAATTATGTCATGAAAACTGACAAAAAACATTCTGGTGAGAAGTTAACTGTAGTTTTAGGGGGGTTTAATGCGTAGTATTCTTCTCATTACTGGAAGAGTTGCCAAGTATTTTGTTATTTGCCAAACTTCCTCTTCCAGGCCCCTGCAAACCTCTCCTACCTGTCTTCAGTCCACACCTGCTGAAAAGGGTGAGGCTGTGTACAGAACTAGATGTGAATGAACGCACTTGTCCTAATGAGCCCAGCCCAGCTGTGGGAGCCACATAACACAGATGCCTTTGGGCTATATATGCTTGCTGTGTATTCTAGCTTTAAGGGCAGGAAGCAGAAACAATGGACTACAAACATTCACAGCCCTGGAAGTGCTATTAATGAGGTTGTGAAAGGGCTGTAGCAAAAATGTTCATTCTGTGCCCCTTGAGGAGTGCAGTAGAAATAACTCTGCTTCTCTATCTCTTCTGTCCAAGGAGCAGAGGTAGAGCCTTGGGCAGCAAAGTAGATGGTTTTTCTACAGTGCTGTTATTAAAGATGAAACTCCTTATTTTCTAGATAAAACAGAAGGACCGAAAGAATAGTTCTGACACATTATATGAGGTTGTGTGCCTTGAAAGTGAATCGGAAAGGGAGAGGAGAAAAACCACAGCCAGCCCCTCTATTCGTCTGCCACAGTCGGGGTCCCAGGGTTCAATGATTCCTTCTCCTCCAGAAGATGATGAAGAGGAAGGTAAGGAGGAGGTCATCTGTTGTTCCCTGCTGGTTTTGTTCATTTGGAAGGCAGTGGAAAACTTCCATTTGGAATGAATTAGTCTTTCAATGATAGGGCCCAGCCTCATTTTCATAGTTTCATAGTTTCTAGGGTCGGAAGGGACCTGAAAAGATCATCTAGATCATTTTGTTTTTAAAGCTCATAGAGGTTGATGAGCAGCATCCTAAACGTCTCTGTAACACACCCCATTTTCTTTGCTGCTGCTGTGAGTTTATTAAATGCTTCTCCTTACTCTATAGATCTGTATGTGGACCAGTATAAAGAAGACAAAAAGGCAGGGGACACTTAGGGTGCCATTTGTCTCTCTCTTGAGCAGCTGTAAACAGCTGCAACAGAGAAAAAAGGGCGTTTAGTCTGAGATGTATGCATACAGCATATTTGCGAAAAAATGCAAATGTAGGGTTCTGTAGGGAAACAGCTTGGCATTGTGGGGATGTTCTTATCTGAGGTGTAATGTATTTTCAGCAGGGTTTGCAGCCATTTTATTTTTTAACAGATCTATGAACTTGTTCTGAGTTGTTAAACAATATTGTCTAGTAGATAGTGCATTGAACTGTGATTCAGATGGTCTGGGCTCTTTTGTTGATTCTGCACGGCCATCTGGGTGCCTTTGGACAAGTTGCTTCACCCCTCTGCCTTGTTTTTTTTTCCCCCTCTGTAAAGTGAGAATTGCCCTTCCTTCCTTTTTATAAAGCAGTTTGAGATCAACTGATGTGAAGTGTTCTATAAATACAAGTTGCTATTAACTGTTAGGGAAGTAATCAGTAGACCTGAGTTGTGGCACGTACTACTTCAAAGCAGTGGAAGTGGGAGTTTTTGGTTTTCAGCCATTAGCCAGGAGAATTTGGATCCAATTGAAAAGAATGTGTTTTCTTCTGAATAATTAAAGGTAGGCAGTGTCAGAATAGCGATGTTGTATTGATGAGATACTGGAATGACAGCAGAATTCTTACCTGCAGTACTAACAATGAGTGTTTCAAAATAGCTATGAGCATATCAGCTATGATTTTTTTTTTCTTTTAACCAAAAGATTATTATTGTACTTTGTGCTTATCTACTCTTTTCATTTGAGCAATGGAATGTGCTGCATTGTAAAAGCTGTTTAATTTAAGCTTAGAGAGCCATCAAAAAAAAGTAATAGCTTTTAAAATAAAACTGCAAAGCAATTCAGGCTGCAACAAATGCAGTGACATAATGTCATCTCGTCATATTTCCTGAAGGAAACCAGATCCCTTAATCTTTCATTTGGAAGATTAAGAGTTGAGGATGTGTTATCATTGACAGCTTTTCAAGTCTTTGTCAGGTACTTTCAACTTACAGTTCTAGGACACTTTTTTCAGCATCACTAGGTTTTACTGAAAGCAGTGTAGCAATTTATTTTAAGATAGCATCTAAAATATATTTGCATTTGGTAGCAGTTAGGTTAACGTTTGCCTTGTATCCTGACTCGTTCTTGATTAGATAGCAAAGTGCCTCTACTTTTAGTCCCTTGTTTACCCATAAGCATTGCACTTGCAGATACTGTCTTGCTCTTTATCCAAACCAACCCCTGTACATTAGGAGCTAATTCCTTTGTAGCAAATCAAACATTGATCTGCTAGAAGGGTAATAACATCCACTGTTTTCACACTTTCTCTTCTCTTCTCACTCTGTAGATAATGATGAACCACTACTGAGTGGTTCGGGAGATGTTTCCAAAGAGTGTGCTGAAAAAATTCTTGAAACCTGGGGAGATCTGCTTTCCAAATGGTAAGTGGCAAAAATACACCTGGAGAAAATGGCATACTTGGATGTTTTTAGACTGAGAGATACTGGGTCAGTGCAGAGTCTTTGAGCATCCTCTTCCTAGGACAGTCACTGTACGTGGAAGTCCATGGAGAAGTTTGCTACAGACTTGGTGCCCTTTTGAATCCAAGAAGGTCCTTTATTTTCTGATTTGGTTGGATGTGGTCTGATTTCTTTAGTGCTGTTACATTTCTTCTCTGAAACTATTTCTGTTAATTTGCAATGTAGCTTCTTGATGGGTGTTCTCCCAGCCTGTTGTCCCTAGACACCGTCATGTTGATTTTCTCTACTTTTGCTGCTTTTTAAATCTAACCACTAAAAAGGAGTACAAAGCCTGCAGCTTTTCCTTCACTCTGGTTCTCAAGAGAGTGCTTTCCAGGCAGCTTCCCTCTTGACAGCTCCACCATAATCAAAATGAGCCACTTATCCCTTGGGTACCTCTTAGCCTTTGGATCTCAAGAATGTCAAAGAATCAGACTTGTATTTTGTGTGTGCATGCAAACACGAACGTACAGGTATGTGCACATGGAAAAAAGTCCAGCCCCCTGCAGAAAAAAAAATACACAGATCGTCCTAGCATAGTGTTTCTGAACAGTAGAGATGCTAATGGAACCCCAGACTTTCTTTTCCTGAGGAGCTGCTTGTCAGCTTTGAATCCTACAAACACCCTTTGTAGAAAGGGATGCTAAGATTAGTAAGAATCTCTAGCACTGTTGTTCAAAGGGCACAAGCGTGATACCTGATGGACCCTAAATGTGCTACACTTGAACCCTGCTTTTGCTGTTGATCTCTGGCTTAATTCTAGCCTTTGTTGATCTCTGGCTTAATTCTAGCCTTTGTTTTCTACCACCGCTGTCCATTAGCAGAAAGCGAAAGAATGCTACATCCGAGGTAGAGCAAAGCAAACCTTCATTGCATCAAGGGTGAGATTAAGTCCAACATTTACATCACGGGAAAATAACTGAGGCAGTCTTTCTTAGCAAAGATTTTCTTGATATTAAGCCACATCCTGATATACAGATCAGTTCTCAATAGATATTTGATACTGTTGTTTTAAATATTGTTTTTTATTTCCCATTTGTTTTACTAGGCAAATTTGATAGGATTGGTAGGCATGAGAAATTGTCCTGTTAATATAGTGCGAAGGCTACAGCAAAATCATGTTCTCTTTCCCCTGCTCCCCAACAAACCGCCTTAATTGTGAGCTCTGCAAATCTGCTCCCTGTGAGACTGTTTCTCTTAAACTTCAGTTCTTCTGTAACTCTTCCAAGGCTGAAAGATAATTAAACCACCTGACAGTCATACTGAAAATGTTTTGGCAGCTTAAGGAAGATATGGAATGCCTCTGTGCTAATAATAGCAGTAACAATTTTAGTTAAGAGGGAAAGCCCTTTAACACATTAAAATTATGTTCAGGTAATAATTCCTCTGATTTTAATTAAAGTGGATTTAAAATCCTAAAAAGCAGAGTCCAGGTGGCTAGATGCACTGCTCTTAAGTTCTTGTATAGTGATTTAAGGATTTGTTGATACTGATATTTTCTCTCTCTTTTTTTTACAATGTATGGCTCATTTCATTGCAAAACAGTTGCATGATTTTCCCATTCCAAAGTCTTACTGCTTGTAAAAATCCGTTAGACTGTCACCCATAAATAAAGTATAGTCTCAACTGTTTTTGGTCTTATCCATTAAAACTACTATTTATACTTGTTTTAGTCACAGGCTAAGGCAAGATGGTGTATAGATTATTTAGAGTGTTTAGATGTTAACTTCAAGACTGGGTTCTAGGAACATATTTTATTTCCTTGCTAGGTGAGAATTGATTTGAGCTACCTCTGCAGTCCCACTCTGTTGTATGCTTGTTTTAATAGGGAAAGCTGACCTTTTCAAGGAGCCTTCTGATAGAACTGGAAGTTCAAAGTGAACTGACCCTTGCACACAAGGGTAAAGAGCAGGTGATGGTACTCCAGGCCTGTGAAATAATGGCTTCTCTAAAAATTGAGCACAGTAGCTTCTAGGCTGCAGACAATACTGATGGACTCCTTCCCATGTGTGTGGAAAAGGAAGCCAGTATCTTTATACAATTAGATCTGAGTAATAAACATGATTAGCTTGGCTCCTGAATTGTCATTTTTCATTAAGTTGCATTATTAAATGTGGGTGTCCTGGTCAGGAAATCGTGCTTTACAGACAGCTTTACTATTAGACCAAGGCTGACGTAAACTAATCACTCCCCTCCCCTCTTAAGCACTTTGCACAGTGGTTTTCTTGTTTAGTACAAACGTTGAGGAAAGGCTGTCTTTGTCTTGAATACCATGCTGTATTCTTGGCTATTTAACATAAATTGCTGCTCCTCTTTCAGCACACCTTGGTGTTACGTTCTGCTCCCAGTCTAATCATGAAAACCAGCAATCTAAAGCAGTTTGGAATCTGTGAAAGTTCAGTCTAAACTATCCAGGCAGGCCAAGTGAGGGCAGCAGAGAGGAAATTATTCAAACATTTTGTGGGCTGAAATTACCCATTAGGCTCTTGAAAGCTCATGGGTAGCCACTCTAACTGTGAATGGTTTATCTGTCTGTTTTATTGGAAAAGGACTGGAAATCAACATTCATTTTCTTAAGAGGTGTCCCAGTTTGTGACCAAGTATGTTGGCACAGTTTGAGTTGATGCAGGTCTATAGATCTTGAAGATCCCAATGATAGTTTAGATTATAAAATATGTGATATCTGTTCAGTCTCCTATTTAAGTCATTTCTGCTTTGGTCTGTTGTGCTCGTGATTTTTTAATAGCAGCTGCAAGCCATGTTTATCTTTCAGTTGGAATCGCAAGGGATTATAGAAGAAAATTGAAAAGCACTTTCATTTAATTTTGTTCCCCTCATAACACCTGAATGTTGCAGCACTGTTTGAGTTAAGCTACAAACTACCTCTGAACTAGAAAAACTTCCATCTGCAAGTTGCAGACTATCCTGATGTTTCTGCTGGTGGTACACATCCCATGTAGATTGTTAGTGGTTACACACATGTATTCCTGCGTGTGTATTTGGGCTACGGTAATGGGATGCACCTCCCTCTTTGTCCAGGCACCTCAATCTGAGTGTGAGGCCAAAGACTTTGTCAACATTGGTGAGAAGTGGAGTCCCTGAGGCACTGCGAGGAGAAGTATGGCAGCTGCTAGCGGGATGTCACAACAATGACCACCTGGTAGAAAAATACCGGATTCTCATCACAAAGGTAAAGTGGTAGATTATATATACAGTATATATAATTTTAATTATACATGTTTCCCTTGCTTTATGCTGTACACGTGTTCCTGGAAAACAACGCATAACTTGAATTCAGATAAAGGGGAACCCATTTTACAGCCTAACAAATAGGGATATGTTCCAAGACCTCGACTATACTGACCCCAAACCCATTTCTACCACTTTTACAAGACCGTTTTATACTCACCAACAGCAGACAGTACACACAAGCACCGGGCACTATCATAATGGGGATGGCAACTACAGAAACACATGTTGCAGACAACGAGCAAGGAGCACAGATCCACAACAGAGACTATTTTGGTGTGTGTCACTCCCACAGTGCACCACACAAAGCAGCTGACTGCAGGCTTCCACCACATCTATTGCATAGGAGTGAATTTACCTTGCATATAACAAATTTTTGGCATAAAAAGGGTCATCGCATAAGAGCGAATTCGCACATACAAAACCTGCATAAAGCGAGGGAAACCTGTAACAGGATCAGAAGGTGGATACTTGAAAGAGAATGACATAGAGTTTTAAAGGTCAGTAAGTATAATTCATTGTTGTATAATCTTAACAAGTCAATATTATACAAAACTCCCCCAAAATCTGTAGTATTTATTGTACAGTGTTATATCTACCACAAAATGATTTTTCCTTTATTCCCATTGATATTTCACACACACACAACCTGTTTTAATTCACCAGTTTTAATTCACACAATTCTGATGTGTTTCTAACTGATATGTGCTTTCCAGTGCTGTCAGACCTAAATGCAAATTCTCTTACTTTTCATACAGGAAATCCAAACAGATAACTCCTGTTATTTCTGTTCTAAGATGAAAATCCAGCCCTAATCCTTGATATTTAGCTAGTTTCTTTGTTGGATAAACCTGATCAATATTGTCTTGTGTGCACTGATTAGTTTAATATTTTGTAGGTTTCATTATTTAATGTTGTAAAACTTGGTTTTTAAGAACAACAGGAGGATACAGAAAGTTCTGATGATCAAACAGCAGCAGTAGCGAAAAAGGAACGACCATGTATTGAGTCATCGTGCAACAGCGCCTTGCAAATTCCCTAGTCTACCAGTATCGCACAAAATGAGAATGAAATGTCTTGCTGGCAGAATTAGTACTCTGAGTTGTCACTACCTGGATGTGTAAATTATATTTTATTGTTCTCACCAAACGATCAAGCATGTAAGGATTAGGTTGAAAATGACTGTAGGCAGTTCACTACAAAAGCCCCCGTCAGAATTGAAAATCATTGGTCTAAAAATAAACAGCAAAATGAGTCAACCTTTTGTATAACTGCGGTCTGGTTACACATAGTTTGACATGGATTTGCAAGGAATAATTACAGGCGTTATTCTGAGGGGGTGTGGACATTTGAAATAGAGACCCAGATAGGATGGGGGAGCCTCCTGCTTAACTCGTATCAGCAGCGTTTAGATCACTTGCAAAATGTTCTGTCAAACTTTTTTCCTGCAGCGTGGAATAGTGCATCTGGAACTGAGGCTTTATCTGAGTTGTCTGTATCCATGGTTCCAATAACATTTTTTCCATATAGGGCAGTCTTAACATCATAGGGAATAAAGCATAAATGTACAATAAATTGCATGAGTTATGAGACTGCAGAATGATCTGCCAAGGAAAATCTCATGGTTGCCCCTATTGTATTGTTGTAACCCTCAAGTGAGGAGACAACCACATGGCCTGTTCACCCCTCCAGTATCTTGGTGCCAGAAAGAAAAGGAATGACGTCCCTGTGGTGCAGTGTGACATATGCTCCCCTATCAACCTGAGCAAGGAAAACTGTTAGTGGAAAATCCACCTAAGTCTGTGAAATTCTTCTGCTCTTTCACCTCTTGGTAGCAGCAGAGGAAATAACCTGGCTCTGACGCACTGGAAGTATCTCTAGCATCCAAGGCAGGGTGACTTGGCTGATTCAGCACTGCTGTCTAAAGAGAAAATAAGCTGGCCATTCAGCAAATACTAAGGAATTCACTTCTCGAGGAAAATTAGCTCCAAACAACTGTCTCTTGTCTCTGCCTCAGTCACGGGAAGTATTTGGCATATGTTCTTGTCAAGTTATCAGCTCAGGCAAACAAAAATGAAGCCTACTTTTTAATACAAATGTGCCATATTTGAGCATTGCTATAGCTGTCTTCATTGCCGCGGCCAGAATGTCAGATAAATGAACATGAGTTCGGGAGCATATATGTATAAAATTAGTGAATTCTGCTGAACGCCTTGTCACAAGGACATGAGAAAGGAAAGGAAGTACAGACAGGCTGCTACTTTGCCGGGTGAAAATAGGTTGTTTGGATGTTGCATCCTCCACAGCCTGCATGCAGAGCTAGAACAGCAGAGAAATAATAGAAGGGCTTCAGGGAAGCTCTAAAGAGGAGAATGGGTGAAGAAAGCAAGAGCTGTTGAGTAGGACGTGGGAGCAGAGATCCATACAGGATAGCACTGGGGGAGCCTTAAAGGAGAACAAAGACTGAAGTGGAAAGGAAGGAGAACCTGACTCAGAGGATTTGGAGAGGAATTCAGCTGCAGTATTGTCTGGGCTTGGGAAAGGCTGCTTTTCAGGGCAGTTCCAGAACACTTGAGCCACTTCCTTGGTTTTTTCATGCACAGCTTCAACAATAGTCTCTTGTTTTGTAAAAGGAAATGTAGGTAACAAGTAGATGACGTTTCCCAGGTGTGGCTACAAATTCCTAAGTCCTCATACCATGTGGTTGAGGACTTCAGCACCCGCCACCAAGTTCACCACCTTGCTTTTTGCAGCATTTTTCAATATTTTTGACCCTGGTGCAGGGCCGTTGCTCAGATTGACTTGTGGTGTTGATAGAAGTGTTGGATGCCTGGCAGTTTTACTGTCTGATAGAACTATGCGAGAAACCCGGTGCTGTGCTGGCTGGCATCGCACTCTGCTGTCTGTATAAAGCAGCATGTAACACTTCAGATATCTTTTGTTTCTATGTGATGGATGTGCATCTGCAAACCAGGTGTCAAATTCACTTGGTGCGAGTGAAAATGATGAACATAGAGCATATGCTTATGACTGGTGTTTGGCTTTCCACCAAAAAATCATGGTACTATCAAAGAATGACTTGAATGCTTTCCTTAGGATCATCAAGACTACTGCAGCTTTCTTCTTATGCTTCTCAGCAAGAGAGCTGGGAACAGCAAACTGTAATTCTAATCACTCTCAGACTGCCTTGGAAACCTGTAGTTTTCAGAACCTGTCTTTCGCTTCAGGGCAGAGAATAATGGCAGGTCTTGCTGAGATCTTTATTAACTGCTTTAGTTTGGTGACTATGTCAACTTTTCTCATATTAATGCTTTTTTTAAACAAATGACATTTGGTGTTGCTGATCACAAGAGTGTAGAGTACAATGCATGTAAATCGCAGGTGGCTCTCCTACCTCTCCTTCCACATGAATAAGTGCTCTGCTGACCCAGCAAAATGCATCTGCAACTCTATCATATGCTTGCTAAATGGAGGGTATAAGCAAGTAGTTCTGTAAGACGGCTGGACTGTATTTTGGCCTTGGCACTTGGATTTCAATTAACTACTTGGCAGTTTTGTATGTGGAATTTTGTCGTCATCATTCATTACTTTAAGTGAAAGGAGAAAGTTCAGCGATATTCAAATCTGTGATGGTGAGCCATGAATGCCTTCTGGTTCAGGCATATCTGCTAATCATCAGGGATGCCTTGTACTCCAGTTCTCATAGCTTTACTAACCTGGTAGTACTCTGCCATGTCTTGCTTATCACTCCTGTATTTGCTGCTTTTTCCAAGGCTGTTTCTAGGAGTGGTGGTGTTGAAAATTGCTTAATCTTTGCAGTGCAGTGTTGTGAAAGTTGTACATCCAGAAACGACTAATATTGTCATAGCTGAACTGCATGGAGGGCTAACGTGATACCTTTCCTCTCTGCCATAGGGCAGATGATGCAGATAGGCCCACGTGAGTATTCTCATGATTGTTGTGCCCCTCCTGTCTTAATGTCAACCTCTTTGTTTCAATAGCCACGGTTGATTTGTCAGTCTTTCTGTGACCCCAAACAGCAGCGAGGCCCCACATTAAAAAGACTCCATGTTGACAGCTGCTTCAGAAGTGTTGGGCTTTTTTTTCAGTACATTGTGTCTTGTGAATGGAGTATTGGCTAGAAGCTGCATCACAGGGTCTTTTTGATATTCCAGTTTACTTCCCCCTGGACTTCTGACCCTTTCTGTTTCCGGAAGGGGTGTCTTGCTTCCTTCTCTTCTGAGAGCAGCTCCTGGCCTGCTGCAGCTGCGTGCCTGATTCTACACGGCTGCTAAGCGGTGAAAGCAAAATGTCATCCACTGTGTTTCACAAAGGCAGACCTGTGTGCTTTTTTTAAATCTATTTTTGTGGTATTGGTAATGGTTTGGAAACCAGCTCAGGAGGTGTATACTTGAAGTCCTTGTAGCCATTATTGTAATGCTAATTTTATTACTCACCCTTTGTTTCTGTTGCTTGTGGTAAATGCTGGGCAGCTTTGTACTCTGTGCTTTCATAATGTGAGTAATGTTTAGATTTCACCATTACGCCCACTTTCACAAATTACTTCTGATTGGGAATTTGTGCACCATCTGCATGACCTTCCAAAGCCTGTAGCTGTCCCAGATTGCCATGCTCAGGAGATGCGTGAAACAGGCAGCCAAAAGAATTGAGGTCATGTCACCACTGGGGACAGAAATGGAACTTGAGAGAAACGGCGATCTGGACAGTCCCTAGGAGGAGCATCTGTTTCTGGTGGAGCTTGAATAGAGGGATCTTACTTGAGCGCAGCAGCCCTGAGTTTGGGAGATTAGGAGAAATCTCTTGCTTTGACAGTTTTTAGGGTTTTAACTATTAAGGTGTGCTGGGGTCACAGTTTCCAGCTTTCTTCTAATCACAAGGGCTAGAAATGGCTTTCCTTAATGGATGCTGACATTCCCAGGTATTCCAGAAACCTTAGGCAGCTGTGGTTTTAAGAAAAGAATCGCCTGAGGCAAGACTCATGATGAAATTACTGCAGTTGACAACCCTGAAAATGTTCTTTTGTTGGTATTGGGTGTAATTAGCATGCTTTGTACTTAGTCCAGAGCCCAAGGAAAGCATTGAAAGGAGCGGTATGAACTTCAGTGGGTATTGGATCAGTCCTTTCTGTCTGCAGACGTGTTGGAAAAGAGTTCTGCAGACACCTTTATAAGCTTTGTCTTTATTGCTTTAGGGGAAAAACTTTAGCATCTTTAGCATCGGCTTAAACTCTGTTTCCCTCTGCTGTGCTAGATTTCAAATGAAGACAACCTTCCATTCACTTTGTTCCTGTTATTGATTGTCTAATGAGTTCAGTTAGGGTGAGAAGCTGAACATGACCTTTTAAGTTTGCTAACCACTGTTTGTCAAAATTGGGAAGCGTCCTCTTCCTCCTCCGTGTCTGCTACTACCTGGTAGTTGTAAATAAATGACATGGTAAGTTGTTATACAGTGAATAACTGAATGCATTGATACTTTATGTTCACAGTTGATTTCCATCAAGTATGCTATATTTCAATTATGGTGAAACAGCTTCAGCAATAAGATTAGAATCTGATTTAACTGGGGAACAAACATGATTCCATGAAAATTGGTAGCAAATGGCAGGAAGTTAGTAATCATTCACATCTTGCTAAGCAATGGATGAACTAATGTAAAACTTTTACCTTTTTTTTAATAAGGCACTGGTTATTGGTCCCAAGCAGTCTAATACATGCTGCATAGATAATTTGCAGCAATGAGTTTCAGCCAGACTGCCAGTGGTATAGATCTTCTTTGCAGAATTGCAACCAATAGTGAACAATTAGAAGACAACTTATTTCTGACTTGAGAATCTGGTTATCTGAAATCATATGCATGACGTAAGTAAATAGTAGGCTAGCTGTTTTCCTCACTTAAATACTCCATGTTTAAAGGAAATGGTACAAATACTAGTCTGAAAGAAACAAAATATGAGGGGGGTTTAAGACTTCATAGGTAATTCCTGTAACTGGAATGTGAATTTCAGAGGTGCTGAGCACCCAACAATTCTGGTCGGAGCCTAGAAGAGCTATGTTACCTTATGGGTTATCTCTTTGGGTTTGACTTAATGACTTCTCTGTGTGCACGTGGGGACACATTTTTGTATGCTGTATGTTCTCACGATTTATAAGATGGGGAACAGAAGAATCTCTGAACAGTGCAGTCCTGCAGCAAAACCATGTAGCATGGACAGCCATCTCCATTGCTGTTCATCCAGCAGTCCTCTGAATCGCCCAACTTTTTGCTGCCTTCTGCTTCTGAGGTGCACAGAAGAAGAAGAAGAAGAAAAAAAGCAGAGTATAGGTGTTGCAAGTGGCAGGGGAGCAACTGTTTTAATAAGAGATCTTGCAAATCTTCCATCCACATCACAACCAAACTCTTGGAAGGTCAACTATATAACCATTGGATCTCAAACAGTGGCCTGCAGAGCTCCTTTCAGCTGTTGATAAACCAAAGAATTGTTTGTTTCCCCCTTAGAAAGGAAAGGAATGGGTTTTTGCTGGGTTTTATGGAGGGTAGTGAAGTATAGAGGGTAAGTGCAAATTGTGCCAGCCAGATAAATGCACCATCAAAAAAAATTGGTGCAACAGGGACATCTTGTGGCACCTAAGGAAAAGCCAGCTGCTGGAAGGGGTTAGCTCTTGAATTTTCTGGAAGAGTTATCTCATGCGAGCATCTCCTTGAAGCAGTTCTCCAGTGTAAACAGTTATCAGCATCAATTGCGCTAGAACTTTTTTAAAGGCAGGACTCTTACTAGCTACTCTCTCTCTGTGTGTTTAGCTCCATGAGAACATAGTCCATAAAGGGCTTTGCCAGATGCACGTTTTCAATAGCTTGTAAAAACTTTTATAGTAAAGCACTAGATGAAAATGTAACTTGGTCGCATCTCTTTACAGTGCTTGTGATGTTGAACGATGAACTTGCATGGTGGTGAAACCTGGCACGGGCTTCATTTACTTAGCTGTTCCATACTTACCACAATCAGATTTACCAGCGTGCATCTAAATTGAGTTTTATGTGATTAATTTTAAGCTTTGCTGAGAGCCACAGATGCCTGGTTTCAGCTGAAATTGTGGATTCTCAGCACTTGTGACCATTCGGTCCACAAATATCAGGTTAGATACGTTATCATGTGAACCTGTAGTAACTGTGGGACTTGGTTAGAACATTAACCTTTCACTTGTGGGAAATCAAGTTTAAATCCTGCTGAGTCTTGTGCTAATTGTGGGTTGTGCACACCACAAAACCATGCCAGAGTTTGGCATGACTGATCTGAGAGACCATATTCAAATGTAATGCCATTTTCCCACCTCATGTGAAGTGCTTAGCTAACAAACAGACAAGGGTCTTTGGGTATCTTTTCTTAGACCAATTAAATAGTTGGGAAATATTGTTCTTTACAAGCATTTGGGTACAAACACCCTTCTTCGGGCATAGGGAGAGTCTGCTAGTGTTTGGGCACGTCTACATGTGCATGAATGTGCTGAAGCTATGGCACATGAAGTTCGGTGCCTGTAATAAAAGGTGCTAACTCAATGCACAGTAGCACTGGCACTTGCCTTTTTAGTGATGCTAATGCGCAGTAGACTAATCCTACTCTGCATGAGCACGGCTTTTGCTATGATGCACCAGCGCACAGCAGAATTCATCTACTGCACATTTAGCATCTTGTGTAGACGTGCCCTTTGGGTACCCTGCTGGCTGCAATCAAGGCTTAAGCTGACAAACACAAATTCTTCTGTTTCTGGTTTTTCGGGTGATGGGCAGCAGTGTTGGGCAAAGCTGTGTCAATCCTGCTCACGATAGCCATAAACTCCGATTCAGACTTCTCAAGAGGTTTGAAACTGGTTCAGAGGATCGAAAGCAGTCAGAAACCTTTGTGGTTTTCACAATCAGGACTGGTGGTAGAAGTGATATCTTGTATTAGACCAACTAGATTTTTGCGCGCACACAAAAAAAAAAAAAAAAAATCTCGTGGTTGTAGACCTCTTGATAATTAAAAAACAAAACGAGCGACAGCTGTAGTAACAGACAGGTGAATCTGATATCTTTTATTAGACCAACTTACAGTCGGAAATTTTTTTAGCAAGCTTTCAGGTGTGAATGCCCATGCGAAAAGCATCGTGAAGCAATCTGCTGCTTTTTCTTTCTCTTCACTTGGTCTTTTCGGAGGGCGGGTTGCAAAGCCGGGTCGGGAGGAGAGGGAAGTTTTGCAGAGGCTCGTGGCGGGGATGCGGCGGGGGGGAGCTGCCCCGGGGGCCGGCGCGGCTCGGCTGCCGCAGCGCTGCGGAGCTGCCCCGGGCAGGGCTCCCCC
>NW_017729011.1:23900262-23901660 GCF_001723915.1 Gavialis gangeticus
TCGGGGCGGCGGCGGCGGGGGGATGCTGTAAAACGCTGGCCGCGGAGCTCCCTCCTCCCTGCCCTGCTCCTGCCAGCGCTCTCCCTCTGCCCTGCAGCTGCTGGCAGGGCCCCGGACCCGGGGACCGGCGGGGCAGACAGTGCTCAGCAGCAGCAGCCGGAGCCGCCCTGGGGACCCCGCCGCTGTGCCGCAATGACAGCCAGGCAGCCGGCGGGAGCGTGAAAGCCGCCCGGCTCAAGATGAACGCCTCCTCGGCGGCTGGCAACCAGAGCGGCCGGCCCTTCTGCCTGCTGGCCCTGGGCTACGCGGAGACGGTGAACGTCTGCCTCCTGGAAGCGATCGTCATCGTCTTCCTCACGGCTCTGATCATTTCGGGCAACGTCGTGGTGATCTTCGTCTTCCACTGCGCGCCTCTGCTGAACCACCACACCACCAGGTACTTCATCCAGACCATGGCCTACGCCGACCTCCTGGTGGGCGTCAGCTGCCTGGTGCCTTCTTTGTCCTTGCTGCACTACCCCATTGTTCCCTGGGAACCCTTGATCTGCCAGGTCTTCGGCTACGTGGTGTCCGTGCTCAAGAGCGTGTCCATGGCCTCTCTGGCTTGCATTAGCATAGACAGGTACACGGCCATCACCAAGCCGCTGACCTACAACACCCTGGTCACTCCCTGGAGGCTCCGCATCTGCATCCTGACCATCTGGCTGTACTCCTGCCTCGTCTTCTTGCCCTCCTTCCAGTGGGGAAAGCCTGGCTATCACGGGGACGTGTTTCAGTGGTGTGCCAACTTCTGGGAAACGGATCCCTATTTCACACTTTTCATCGTGCTGATGCTCTACGCCCCAGCCGCTTGCATCGTCTGCTTCACTTACTTCAACATCTTCCGCATCTGCCAGCAGCACACCAAGGAGATCAACGAGAGACGCGTGCGCTTCAGCCCCCAGGAAGGGGAGGCCGGGGAGGCACAGTCCTGCCCGGAAAAACGCTATGCCATGGTCCTCTTCCGCATCACCAGCGTCTTCTACATCCTCTGGTTGCCCTACATCATTTATTTCCTGCTGGAGAGCTCTCGCATCTATAGGAACCATGTCGCTTCCTTCTTGACCACTTGGCTTGCCATTAGCAACAGTTTCTGCAATTGTGTCATTTACAGTCTCTCCAACAGCGTCTTTCAGAAGGGGCTCAAACGGCTCTCGGGGGCAGTGTGCGCCTCTTGTGCGAGGCATAGGTTAACAAAGGACTCCTTTACCTCTCGGGGCAAAAGGCCTTCCAGTGGATGCCATGTCTAAGAAGCATGTCGCTGACTGGGGAATGCAGGGACAGCCCTGTAAATGGCAGCATCCCTCCTGTACCACAGCGTGCATTTTTAAGAGGTCCAGATTTGCAAAAACCCCCCCC
>NW_017729011.1:23906660-23923359 GCF_001723915.1 Gavialis gangeticus
TTAAAGGGGCCGATTTTCAAAAACCCCCCCCCCCCCCAAACAAACAAAAAAGAGTTTCTGACCGAGGCAGTTAGCGCAGAAGAATCAGGAGCACATGTTCTCACGGTTTCTCTTTAAATTTTGAGTGCAGTGAAAGGGGCGGTGGGGTTCCACCTCCGTCTTCGTTTTTAAGAATAAAGCTGTATCTTGACACTTACTTTTCCAGCTGGCTTGACAATGTAGTGGGTGTGTGGGAGCTTCAGCAAAAGCTCCCTTTCTTACAGCTTTACTAGGTTGTTTTGAGATTCATGTTTCACATGTAAATGATAGGTCTCCAGTGGAAATGTCACGGTGAAATGGTGCATTACAGGGATTTTTTTTTTTTTTTTTTTGAACGTGCCAAAGTTTATTGATGCTTTGTGTTCCAGCGTCCTAATGCAAGGGGCCAAATGGTTTGTCTTTCTGCTCTACTCTGAGCTCTGAAACAGTGAATAATGTGAGCATTCTTAGCAGTAACTTAAACTTGTAATGAGCCATGAATGAAGCAATGTGATCAAAGCGGTCATACGTACCTGCAAACCGATCTGGTTTCTATGCCCCATTTCACCAGTAGAATGTTTTGTCTGTGATCGGAGTACAGTATTTTGCATCTTCCTTGTTGTTCATGAAATAGCAAGAAAGAACTTGGAACAGGCCAAATTCAGCAGTTTAATAAAAATGGATTTTTATAAGATGAGACAAAAAGTATTTACTGTTTTGGGGCAACAGAGTTGTGGCAGTGGTTTGAGGATGATGCCCATATGTGAACGTTATTCTTAAAACAGCAGAGAAATGTCACATTTTTTGTGTGTGGCAATTTCTCAAGAACAACTTTAAAAATAACATGTTGGATTTTTTTTTTTTTTAATTGCAATTCTTTGACACTCTACATACTAGAACTTAGGGGTAAAATGAAAGAAAATAATAGTCTCTTAAACAGCTAAGGGAACTGGGTTGTAAATTAAATTACAGCATTTGAGTTATGAATGAGCAGATGAAGCTAAAACAGGCGTTTTTTTCCTTAGGCTCCATGGGATTAAAGATAGCTTGAATATAGCAGGAGCTAAATCTCTTTGGCAAGCATCTATCATAAACCGGTCAAACAGAGTCCAGTGTCTCGTTGACCACAGTTTTAAAAATCTGGTTTAGATTAAATATGTTTCTATACTGTAATGCCGTGAAGAATTCAGTATGGCCCTCAATAAATTCATGTTCTTGAAAAATATCCGTATCTTTTGATGGAAGCATGTCATGTCATCTGGGGTAGGAAAAGAGTTTGGAAAACATATTCTTATAATAAGGAGGTGGTCTGTGGATTGTCCTTTCTAGCTCATGGTGTCTTTGGCGCAGAGATGTGCTTCCTTGTTGCCCTCAAAAGGAGTGGGAATACATACCAGAACTGGTCTGCAACTCGCTGCTTGTCCACGTGCGTCCAGTCTTCACATGTAATAGGAGCAATTTCTGAAGGACTATGTTGGGTTTTTCATGCATCATAATGTTTCCGGTCTGTGCACATTGTCATTTCGCAGTGGGATGAAGAAAACCTAGGGGAAACAAGTAACAAAATGCTGCTGAAACCTGGGATTACTCTGGGGTAAAGGAAAATCCACTGTGTGTATTACAAAATAGATATTAATCAGTGTTGGTTTTCTCCCATACTTTGCCATACCTAATGGAAACTCGTAAAGATAATTTCCTCCTGTAGTTCCTCCAAAATGTAAGCACAATGACTGTCCTAGTCCCAGTGCCATTTCAGCCGTATTATTATTTATTAACCGCTTTTATTATTTGTGTTGTGGCATTGCTTAGGGGTCAGAGCCCTGTTTTGCTCAGCAGTGTGCAAGCGTACAGCAAAGACTGTCTCTACCTCAAGGAACTTGCAATCGAGTGTTATTGTTAAAGATTATAGTTAACATGACAAAGTAGGGGAGAGTGTAAGGGAGAAGTGAGTCATTTCTGAACGACAGTATTTGTAGCAGACGAGCTGGCTAATCGTTCTCATCTGTTCTGTCAGCATTGATGGGGGGGCTAGGGGGTGATGTATAGGTTTTGGTCATAAATATTTAGCATTTAGGCTCGGCATTTGTGGAACACCCACTCGTGCAAAACACCCAGGCTTTTCTGCGATTCTGAGCTTTGGCATTTGAGGAGATGCGTCTGAGCATTAAAATAGCATTTGATTGCAAGATAAGTCAGAAATAAATTGCCTGCTGGGTCCTACAATCCATCCCATTCAGGCTTTTGGTATCGGTGAAGATCTGAGGACAAACTTAGTTGCAGGAGTCGGGTGAGAGTCAGTATGTTTGAGAAAATGGGAACTTATCAAAGGTAAATGCGGAGCCTGAATGCTGACACATGTAATGAACTCAGCCTGGAGCAGAGGCTATTTTTATCTAGCCATCCCAGAGTCGGGGTCAGAAAACAGTACTTTATCAGCCTAGCTATTTTGTAAAACATTTGAGGAATGGCTGCCCAAGCCAGCATTGCACTGATGGCTGGATGAAGCCATTGCAGCTGTAGTTGCTCCCAGCTGTGAGATTGGGTTGCAGAGCATTTACTAAAGCTAGGCTTTTGTCTTTCCATTTCCATATCCAGCGAAACTGTCACCTTGATTCCATCTCAGAATTGTCATCAGTTAAGCTGCCTTTCATGAGAGGGAAGTGGGAAACTCTGGCACTCTTTGTAGGGGTGAGGGAGAACAAAAGAAAGAGGTGCATCCCAGTTTAATTTACAACTCCACATTTTTTACAGGTGCTTCCAAAAGGAGCCTCTGCAGGCTTCTCTGAATAGTGCTAGGTAGCAAAATTATTTTTTGAATTGCATATCATGCTTTAGTAAGGTTTTTGTAAGAGCTTCTATTTGATATTAAAGTGTAGGAGTAGGCTAGGGATATGCAGCATTAAAAAGAAAAATTCCACTGGATTCGCATTCACTTCCATGAGGTCACATTTGGGATGAATCTGGCTTCCTGTGCTTGGGCCCAAGTGTTGAAGAAGTAGTTTTGGCCCCTCTTATCTTGTTTTGTCAGGGGTCCATTTGACTTTGTCCTGTATTGAAACGAGGCATAGTAGTCTTTTTCAGGGATTGTCAGAGGTAATAATGTTATGAATTGTTACACACTAGACTTCCCAGTCAGATCATATCCAGCATTGCAAGTTTGAAAATTGAGTACTGCTCTTGCTATAACATTTCGAGTATGTCTAGCATTAGAGAAAATGGTAAGTTATGACTACGAGCATTGCGTTTAAACGTGATAGCCAAGGGAACATAGATATGAGATTACATGTTGTTAAGTAAAAATGAGTCTTGGTACCTGCCATGAGCTTTAAATGATGGAGTGGACTTGTTTTCATTTTAACTACTTTCTGCAGGTATCTGCCTTGCTTTCAGATTCAGCCGGGAGAGGCTTTAATTTCCCATATGGAATTCACTGGCACTTCTGAGTTCCCTGGGAAAGGATTTTCACACACACATCTCTTCGGAAAGGAACATGATTTATGTAACTCATCGAATTCTTGAATCCAAAAAACAAAATCTTCATACAAAGTTATTGGAAGCTGAAGTTTGCAGTATATAGCCGCTTTTTAATGGTTTGGGAGAATGTGTTTTAACTGTTCATTTCATAATCTCAAGTCAAGTAACCATTTTTCATGACATGGTGACTTCCTTTCTGGGTGTGGCAAAAAAGATTTGCTGTTGTATACTGTCTTTCACACGTAGCTAATTCTTTGCTTCCTCCTTTTGTAGTCTTCATTTGCTGGATGGTTTTGCTCAGGTCCTGAATTGTCAGTAGAATTTCAGATTTCCGCCTTCCTTAGGTCCTTACACAGTTCGTATCTACTGCAGTAGTTGAGTGTTGAAGAACAGTCCTTTAATATTGTCCTGCAAGGGAAGGAGGCAGAATGAGGGTGAGGCACAGAGAAACTCAACGAGGCAGGAAGCCCGTGATGGCCCAGAGAAATGAAACGGGACTTTCCAAGCCAAGCCTGGACCATTGTTCCTCTTCTCACCTAGAGATTTTGCTTGCTAAGAAGCAGCCTTGCACTTAAATGCAACTGAGCTGAGCTCTAATAAACATTCGTAGCCCAGGACCAAACTCCATGAACAAAACTGATGAGCAAATATTCCTTGCAGCATTAGTAGATGGAAACACCATTGGATGGTGCCTTGGGATCTCCATGTGTTGGGACGGTTCTTGATTTCAGGTAGGCAGTCCTCCACCCTTGAAAGCCTATGTCTGGGCTTGCCAACCTTTTTTGAGGCTTTTGTTCTCCCAAATTTTGTTCTGCCTATAAAAAGCTCATGATAATTTTTTAACATATGGAAAATATGAAGTTATTTTTGTTTGGAAATGATACTTGAAGTGTTATAGTTCCTGATTTTGGGAGGGGGTGCAACCTTCATTTGCATGATTAGGGCAGGACCTTCATTTTCAATATATAGACTTTCTTTTTTTGACCTGTGGGAGCTTTGCAAAATTGAGCGAGAGACCCTTCCAGTCTTGCATTTTAAATAAAAGCAGTATTTAAAGTTTAGTCCACCAATTCTGATCTAAACTTGTGGTAGCACATGATTTCTAGTTAGATTTACATCATCTTAATGTGATATAGTTAGAAAAAAAATCAAGTGGCTTAATTTGAGTTGATTTAAAGAGTTGTATCCTATGCTGTATAGGAAAGTATGAACATTTCCTTAAAGCATGAAGGTGTTGAAGCCATTTTTTTTTTTTAGTGTTGGAACAAGGAGAGAGCTTGAACCAATTTTAAGGGGGCACAGAGAAACCAAGCTAACTTAAGTAACAACTTATGGTATTCTTGATGTTTTGGGGTACCATGCCTGATAGTCGTGGATGAGGGTGGTTTGTGCAGTTTTAAAAAAAAAATTTAGGCAGTGCTGTAGGGTATTTTGGATAGGGATGATGCTGCCTTGAGCAGGCGGTTGGACTAGATGACCTAGTGAGTTCCCTTTCCTTCCTTTCTGTGATTCTATGAAATGAGAGTTTTGTATGAAGAGTTTGCAATGCTGTTTTTTGCAGAGGTTTCTGGAGTCAGAACCATGGGTTTGCAGGAAGGGGAGCACAAACACTTGAGTGCTACCCTCTTTTTATTTTCAGCGTAAAACTAATTCCTGTGCCCATCACTGTAACTCACTGTTCTTTCCTCACACACATCATCACTAAACAGTGTCTGCTCAGAAATTCAGCAAAATGCTAAGGTGCAGCCATTGCAGAGCTTGGCCTGTATTCCGGGCTCTGCTAGGACCTCAGGAAAACCAGTCAAGTATATTGCAACCTGGAGTTCACCTCTGGGACCTCTAATTGTTCTAACAATAGGTCACAAGATTTTGAATAGATTAGGCTGAACGGTGGGTATGGTACCTCAGGGTTGGTCATGGCTGATGGGCTCCTTGGGCCATCGAGTTTCAGACCTGGTCCCTGTGTAGGCTCCTGTGTGGTAGGAGGTTTGGTACAACTCTGAAGGATGGTTTTAGGATTAAAGCACTTTGGTAGGGAGTCAGGTGGTCCAGGGTTCGTTCCTGACTCAGTGTGACCTTACATAAGGTGTTAGCATTTCCTGTGCCACAGTAAAATGGTTGAAGTGGTTGGATACTGTGCTCCAGGGGAGCCAGTGGATTTAGCACATCTGTTTCCTGCTAACGTCTGCCGTTTTCTGTGACAAGTGCAAGCCTTTGTGTGCCCACCTGTGAGGTGGCTTATGCCAGCAGCCATGTGGCTGCTTTACTCATTCAGTGTTTAAATGTTTGTTCCTTCCCCTTTTGTCCACTGAAGCAACTTCTTCCAAAAACCTGGCTTTGTTCCCTTTTGGCTTGACAGGTTCCCAGATCGGTTTTGAACTCTTCTGCCACGAGGGATGCATGCTGGCCCCCAGGACTGTGGGGCTGTGTTTGAAGTGTTCAGAATGAAGTATTGCTGAATGTAAGGCAAGTTATGGTTTGTGTCTGCACTGTTGTTTGTGTTTAATGATAGTCGTATATGGAAACGTTTTTATCGGTGTGCATTTGAAGAAGTCTGCAGATTTCAGCCCTAGAATCAGTACTTAAATTCAGTTTACAGAGGGTTCAAACCGAACGACAATGTTAACATTGTAATCTGGTTGCAAGTACACAACTGATCTCTTATTGGGGCTTCTATTTGCTACCTTAGACTGGTGTTCTTTGTTAGCCTCTGTTAGTTTAAGTGAAAAAAAAAAAATCAGTATTTAGACAATCTGTTTAGACCAGACACTTTGTTAGAGTCTTGACCGTCTTGGTCTGAGAATGTGAAGAGAAATGTCAGGAATACTAAACAGGATGTCAGATGCTGAGCAGGGCTAGGAAGTTACAGCTTCCCAGGGGTCTGTTGCTTCTAGACAGACCTTGATAGGCAACTGTCTTGCACTGAGTGGCCTGTTGTTTTATTGAGGCTGCAATTTCTAGTGTTCTTGCGGGTGAGCATGTTTTAATTAGTGTCTTTGTTCCTTTGAAAACAGTTTTTCTAAAAAGATGCACATTGCTGTCGTGTTTTACCTGGCACCTGATAGATGCCAAAAATAGGTGAAGATCCTGATCATCACTAACTTTAAGACTTAATGCATATCAGTCTTCCCTTTTCAGGAAGGTACCTATTTGTAATGTGAAAGTGCTGTTCAAGAGTAGAGGTGGCAAAGTGAATCTGGACTTCCAGCTCTCTTTGACTTCTCTTCTTTTTTTACCACTTTTCGTATTTTGTAAGACGAGGATAATACTTTTGTAGTAAATAGGAGGAGGTTGAGGCTCTAGTTAAAAGAACATTGAGAAATCTTAGATGAAAAGGGCTATATAAATGCAAATAATGTAAAATCCCTGTAAAGATGAAATGAACACATGGATACATACATCCATGCAAGGATTAGTCCTTTTGAAATGTAGCAAAGATCTCATGGTATGAATAAGAAACAAATGTTTGATCAAAACAAGTCATTACTTCTACTGAAAATGGAAAACAATTTTTCTTCTGGGATTTCAACTCCTCTAGAATGAATCCATGAAAATCAATAATTAGATTAGTGGGACCAACTTTTTAGTATGCTGGCAAGAATATAGAGAGATTTGTCAGAGGAAATATAAATAAACTTTGTGCTAGAGTGGCTTTGGTATATTTATAGTGCTAGTGATTTTTCTGTGTGAAATTTTTGACTATTTGACTATAATGTAAGGCTTTGATTTTTAGCTGATGTTAAAGTTGCTCATTTCATGAGGGTATGAGAGTACCAAAATGTGAAAAGATCTTTACATTGCAGGCTAGTAAAAATATTTTGTAAAACACCTGTTAAAATGTTTTCTGTAGCAGTTATCAATGGAATTGATGTTTAGTGCACAAGGAAAAAAAAAGTTGGGTTCTGGTCAGTGGAAACCTTTAGGAAATATTTATCATCCTGACCTTGCCAGTTCGGTGGGATACGGCTTTTTTGGAGGGGGTATAAATTGCTGTATCATTTCAGAAGGTGAAGTGGGCTCACTGGAAGTCGCAGCACAGTTGATCCTTTTAGGTAACAAGCAGTGTGGTCATTACCCTCAGTTTTGAATGGGCTGAAAGGATCTGAAAAAATGTCTGTATGCTGCCATTGCAAAACTCTGATTTTAAAAGCACTGTACAACCTGCCCTTCTGAAAGCCACTGTGCTGGTAAGGCCCCTCCCTGTGTAACCTGTGAGACCCCGGTCCTATCGTCATTCTAGCAGGTAAGCATGACTCCATTGCATCTTTCCAATAGGAAATGCAGCAGGATGGAAATCGGCATTTGAAAGCTCACGTTGGGTTTTTCCTGCTGCTCTCGACACTAGGGTTGTGTCTTTTTTTATGGGGAGCTCCACAGTTTCACCAGTCATTCATGTCTTTTTCACATACAGTTTCTGGTTACAGCCCAAGCTTTGCATGTGTGCTCGTTCAGGTTGCGTTGTTGAACAAAACACAGTAGAGCAATCTTATTGTAAAGGATACTTCCTTTTTCTGGTGGCTTGCATGCTTCGCTCTTGCATAGCAGTGAGTGAGGCAGCAGCCACTGATGAGATACCTTCAGTCTCTTTGGGGGAGAATTGCCATCTGGAATCTCTTCCCTGTTTTTTGAGGAATTTTGTTTGGGTCTCAGTCCAGTTCTCAGGGGACAGGTGATGGCATTTCAAAAAATTATCACATCTGACATTCCTTTTTGGGGAGTCAATAGTGATGCCAATTAGAATACACTGTGTGTGTGTGTGTGTGTGTGTGTGTGTGATATTTTACACACTTTTTGGTGTGGGAAAAATTCAAAGAGGAAGGGTAGGAGTGAGTGAGAGCATCTGTGGTGCCTGTGACATGAAGAGCCATGAAAGAAAAGATCCACCAAAGCAGCTCAAACCTTAAGGTAGCGAAAAAAATAGATGAATGGTGAGCCAATGCAGAAGCGTGTGTGTGTGTGTGTGTGTGTGATTCAGTGTAGACACATTATGTTATCAGTCTTGACTCCTTAAATGTTCTTAATTCTTTTTGGTGGATTTGTCCTATTTTGTGTACTGGAAGCGGGACATTTTGATATCTATGGAGACAGCTGAAGAGCTGTAGTGGCTATAAAAGTTTGTTTGTGCCAAGTTTGAAGTTGTTTTAAAATAAGTACTAAGACCACTTCTACCCCATTATTTTAACAGGCATTCTGTAGCTGACTTTTCAGTTAGGACTAATAATAGAAAAGCTTGTGATTTAGCCAAAGCTACAAATGTTACTGATTTAAAGTAATACTTACAAATACTTTCAAATATTAAATGAAAATAGAATAAACTGAGGTATGTAAACTATTTGATCCTAATTCCTTACATAATTATTTCCAAAAGTGAGTTTTGCTATGGGCTACTGAGAGAGCCCAAAAACAAATGTATTTTTCACTTTGAGATGCTCTGTGTTGCAGCTGTGTAATGCATCTCTCTCATCCTGTTAGTTTTTTATCGGTGTATATACACACATTATGCTGCTAAATGAACATGGAAGTAGTTCTAGTCACACACTTCACATTAGAAGTTTGTAGCACATGCAATTTTAAAATGTTGCTGTGGTTCTTAGAATTCTCAAGACACTTTTGCTAAATCTGTTACCAACATTTTCCTTCCTAAGAAAACTGCACAAATTTCAATAATTGTTCCACTGGTTAAGCATTTGTCTACCATTCATTTTGAATTAATATAATGTTGATACAGATTAAAATTGAAAGGCTCTTGAACCATTTCAAACTACTGACATGGCAGCTTAAGATTGCCTGTTCTCTCAATGTATAGATGATGCATCAACAATGTGAAATAGTCTTAGCATTTGCTGAAAACCTAGCTAACTTTAAATGCTCTCTCTTTTTTTTTTGCAAGAATGCTAGGTTTAGTGCAGAATTGCACACCGAAGGCATCTTAAAAGGAGTATCATTCTGACTTGGGATATTTCTTCTCTTCTGAAAGGATACTCAGGATTCAATAATGTATCTATGGGAGCAATTATTTTAGCCAAAGTTTGCATGGATGGTTTTATAGGAGGTTTTGCTTTTGACGTTTCTTGATCTACTTTAATGTAGTATTCCAACAGAGCCTTGTTAAGAGTGTAATTTTTTTAATTCTTAAACGCACTTGTACACTTTATTTCAAAGGTCTGAATGGCTCATAAAATAAATTAAAGAAATAAATGACACTTTGCATGTTTTGACTTTGTGTTGTCTTGGGTGGCTTTGTATGCAGCGTTAGTTTATTGGGATTTGGTTGTCTCCTTGAGGGGCGGGTAGTCCTTCTCTGATCTCTGCTGCCTGATTTGGCTATTTCATGTGTACTTGCCAAAAGCAGAAAAACCTTGACCATGCAGTTTGTATTTATACTTTTCTCCATACATGATGTATGACATTTTTGCCAAACTTTTCTTTTATAATTTTCCTGTGGGAACTTGAGCCCTAAAAGGAAACAAGCACAGCTAAAGGGCTGGATATCACAAGGGATTTGCTTTTATTTTTAGAATTGCACTGTATTGCCATATTTGGACTGAAAATGCACAATATCGATGCATTAAATCAAATTGCAGCTATTAACATTCTGAAGTTACTTCAACTTACGTTAAGTATTCAGTGAAGTTTTGTGAAAAACACTTGAGTTAAATGTATAGAATATGCTAGTTCTAAATGCCTCCTGTAGTGCCCTGACCACAGTATTTCTCATTAGCAAGTATCTTACTCGGAAAGCTACTATGTTATGCCTTAAGATCCTCAGCAACAGGTGTATTTTCTCTTACAAAAGCATCCTGCAGTGGTGCAGTCCAAGACAAATCTAGGACTATGCTCAATGTAGAATACAATGTAAAGCCAGAATATGATTTATAGGAAAGAATCTTGGGAGTGCTGCTAAATTTGGACACAGCAAGATAAACTTGGCACCAGTTTTAAGAGTGTGCTGCTAATAGTGTGATCATAGCAAAATAGTTATTCAGCGACATTTTGGTATTCTGGGATGTATTTATAATGTATAGGCCTGTCCAAAATAACCTCTCTTTCCAGCAGTGTGTGAAGGCATCACTGTTACCCATTTGCCGTTTCTCCTATTAACCCTTTTCATTCCCTTTTTCAAAAGGCTGGAATTTGGCATTTAAATTACCTCTTTCTTTGCATGTTTGTTACATGTGCATTCTGACTACAAGCCACGGGCCTAGTGCAGAGGCTGAGTAGCATGTATAACACCACTGACTGCTTATGGGTCTTGGTATCCTCATCTTCATAGTAAACTTTTTCTTCCAATTGTGTTACAAAATCTTTGCAAAAGCAATGACATCTCTTTGACTAGTAACCTTCTAAGGGAGCAGTGAAAATGCAAGGTGGGGGGGGGGTGTCTGGTTCCCATCACCTTGACTTTTGGTGTTTGGGCGGAGGTATTTGAACATTTGATATGCATCACAGAAAATGTTGTTTTTTTTTTTTTCCTTTTTTTTCAAAGGAACAGGTGGGTATGATTGCAAGAAACTAATAAATATCCCCAAATTCTTAGTCTGCATTTAGATAAATAGATTCAAAAGGAAACTCAGACTTTGCACTTTAAAATAGCTTAACACAAATAAAATATAACTATAATATAGATGGCACAGGAGCTTTTCTGTTTTTAATGCGACTGTAACTTGAGAGAGCTGCTGAAGGAGACCAAATAAAATAGTTGTGTTGATAGATCAGCAAGGTATGCTGCAGTATTTTTGCATTTGTCCATTGTGTTCAAATCATATTCTTACGGATGTCTAATCTCAACCTACTCTCCAACAACTTGTGGCTTATTCCTTGTTATGCGGGGGGGCGCTCAGGGAAACAAGGTCTCTCCCAAACCCTTCTGGTCCCCCCTAGTGAGGCTGACTGTTCCTCCCAGCAGATGTCTGGGTAATGTAAATCGCCCATATTGGCTAATAATGTGTTTTAACAAGCATCTTTCTGACCCTCCAACTGCTTGCATGATCTAAAAAAGCAAGCAACACCCCCCACACACACAAAAAAAAAAACCCCCCAAAAACCAAACACACCACTTGGGGTCCCATCTGCTTTCATATGTAAAATTTAAGTGAACGTATCATGAACGCTGCATCTGTTTTTTCACTGAGGTTTAAAAATTTAAGCAAATGTAAAACATAAAATACAATGTGAACATGATATGGGATATTTAGAATATGCAACATGCTCAATGACAATTCTCTTTTTAGTATTGAAGCATTACATTTAAATGCAGAATTTTGCCATTTGGTATTTATTTGTTACATTTACTGGTTTTAAATTATGTTTTATTTCACCTTAATTGTCTTAGGAAAATAAAAGACTGGGCAGATACCTGGATATCTCCCTTAACAGAGGATTCCATGCACTAGCTATGCTTTTTTGTCTCAAACTATTTTTGTTCCTGCCCTTTTTATCATTTTTTAACTTTAAATCTAAAGTTCTCCAACTCCGGTTGTGGGATCAATGTGGTGTCAACTTGGAGAAGAACAGATGCTTGTTGGTCCCGGGTTGTCACAGTTGGCAATGGCAACCTTTGAATCAGGGGTACGTGTGTTGCTCTGGGTAGGCATATATGAGCTTCCCTTTGGCCTAATTAAAAAAACAAACAAACAAACAACCCAAAAAACCCACCAAACAAATCTTTGCCCAGTGATCACTAGTACAGATCCTTCCCTCTGGTGGTCTCAGTACTTCTCCCTGCGTTTGTTTTGATTTTCATGCCTCTGTGGGGACAAAGTTGTAGGTCAGGAGCTAAGCAGCATTGTGGTGTCCTTCTCGCCAGACTCAGTGCAGCGGGGATCTAAGCATGGTGACTTGATGTTGCTCACTTGGCAATTCCCTCCAATATTTCTGGGTTAATATCATGATTCTGTCTACTTCGGGTATCTCTTACATCATTCTGGTTAACTGAAGTTCTGTACCTCCTGTATCATTTGTCCATTGACTATTTGTGCTCCCTCCTTTGCTAATTATTGTGCCCAATCAGAAATAGCACCCTGTAAGGAAGTCCAGCAGGATCAGACCTTTCCCAAAAAGCAGTTTCCAGGGCAACAGTATTTCTACAATAAACATTTTTACCAAGTAGCAGAACGTTCCCGTGGTGTATTGCTTTGAACGAGTTTTACAAGTCAAATCCCTGGTGTGCTGCATATGTTAAGTAATTTAACTCTAGTGAATGAGCTTACAGAGTTTGATCTCAAGTCCAAAGTAAAAGAGAGATTTAGTTTTCTGTCATTTGACATAGTTTGCATTCTTGCAGTCTGAAAAGTGCTGTATATAACTTTCCTTACCAGCCTCTGAAAAAACACTCACATTATTCTTAAGTCTGTTAGAAAGAATGTGCCTTTTTGAAGTCCAGCTGGTTCTGGATACAGGCAAGCTTGTTTAGTTTGTACCTGCCTTTCTGCATACGTTTCTCTTTCAATTTTCTCAGGTGTTGCGTGTTTCAAAACCTCCATGTTCCCCAGGGAAGGAGATTTTTTTTCTAAATGAATTGTGGGGTCATAGAGGGCTGGGTGCCTGTCCTGCTGAAGGTTATACTGTGTTACTTCTCATGTGATCTGTAAAGACTGCCTCCCTTCCCCTTTCCCCTCAGATCAACTTGTTGCATCTTCCAAAAGTCTTTAAAGAAGCCGTGGGAGAACTGAACATTGGGTTTCAGGGAGGCCTGCTGGAGTTCAGTGTTCCTTAGTATCAGTGGAGCTTTCTCAGGACCCCAAGTTTCTCTTCCCATAAAAAGGTCCTTTCCTAACTTTCCTTCTTATATTTTATGTACAGTAACTCCTTGAGGACGTGCAACAAAGTCCCCTGGCCCCCTCCAGTGCAAACAGCTGGATGTGAGGCCTCTTCCAGAATGGGCATCAGGAGCTTTCTCTGCCCCATGACACTTTCATATTACATCTTTTATTTATTTTATTTATTCTATCTATTTATTCATTTAAATCACACCCTCCTCCTTGCATTGGGAGGGTTAAACCAGACCTGCTGAGGTGTGCAAGAGATGGTTAGCTATCACTTGTCCAGCATCCTGCATGCTTTCTGCATAGCAGACCTTACAGGCGATGAGTGCTTGTATTGTGGCAGGAGCTCCTCCTGTTGCACCCCTGCATTCTCTGGACACTAGTCAGAACTGTTAACTACACGCACATACCTTTGCAAATGCCAGGAGCCTCCCTGCCAGATCTAGTTCGTTAGCAAACGGGTTGATTTTTAGGGACACGTGTGAGCAAAGTGTGTGTCAAATCTCAGCACAATCCAGGAATTGGATAGATCCACTAAAATGGTAGCTAGCTTCCTGAGGTTTTTTTATTTTTACTCTTATTTATTTATTTTTGTGTGAGAGAGAGTGGAGTAGATCATTCTGTAATTTGCTAGATCAGGTATTGATTTCCATAGTAGATTGTTTTGTTTTTAAAATGCCTGAGAAATCATCGACTCATCCACTTAAAAAAAAAAAAATTAAAAAATGCATTTCAGAAGAAAAGGGAGAGTGGTTTTGTACCAGGTCCCAAACTTTTCTCCTTTTGTTAGTCAATGTATTGAGCTGTTATGGGAATTTTAATCTTTTACTACACTTGCTTCAGTTCTCATGGCAGTTTTCCACTTGCTTTTCTTTATTACTTTCTTTTTCTTCCTGTCATTCTTAGCTTTCTATTTTTCAGTTCCAGTTTGTGAAGGGCGTGTGCTCAGAAGGGTTTCCTTCAGTTCCCAGTGCCCTGAAAGCATGAGAAATTGTCCAGTGAGCCAATTCTCACAGCAAGGTATAAAAATAGGAGTAAAGAAAAGGTTACACAATGCTGGAACAGCAGCAGTTTGTCCTAATGGCCGTTTTTCAAAGCCATGTTTTGAAAAATATTTTTAAAACCTTATCACTTCCATATATTTTTCTCTCCCCAAACTGTGTCCCAGCAGCTTGGAACCAGCTTTAAAGATACTTGAAGAATTGCACCAAAACATAGGAGTCAAGTGCTGAACAGTCACGCAGAAGCGGGGAAAGTCCAGCTCAGTCTGATTCCACTTCTTTAACAGCAGAGGAGATTACTGCTTGAAAGTCCTAGCGTCATTTTCTAAACCAGTATTTAATACACGTCTTCAAAGGGAGGCTCATTCCCTTCTTGAGACCCAGCTTTAATTCCACAGTCTTACTGTTCTGTCACTGCAGCAAGCTACGGGCAACACTGAAGACAGAAGCAGTATCTGTTCGATACCAGAATCAATGACCATTTTCATGGAATCTGTGATTTTACAGAACAGCTATTTATTATTGCTTGATTCTTCACACACTTTAGTACACAAATAAGACCAATAGGTTCAGTTTCATATGCCTACATGTTTGTGTACTCTACCTCCCCTACAAATTAGTCATTAAAGGCCTATGTTAGCTTGCTTGTTTGCATTAACTTCAAAAAGTTTATTCCTATATTCAGTTACTTCAGTGCTGCAATATGTTTGCTTGTGCTTTCTTCATAATGCGATAGACTTCTTAGACATGCTATATTGTTAACAAATTTCAGCGTCATCGTACTATACTTGATCATTTTCAAGACATCCCAATAACTTGATTCTAATAGCAGTTTAATGCCTTTATAATGAAATGTCTGTGGCCAGCCATGGAGAAAACTGTTAAATCTGGATTAAAATCACAAGGGAAGATCAAACGCAGAATGAAAATGTGTCCTCGTTTGTTACCAATGGCATTTTCCAGAGTAAAGGAGCAAGTAAAATCTCCGATTTAATGCATTATGTGTACGGCTGACTATACCACCTATTGCATATGTCTGCTTCACATGCAGACTCCCAGGTGCAAGCATCCTTAAACACTGTCACTCTAGGCATGGATGTGACGCTTAGTATGTCCACGTGTTTATAATCAAGGCTCCTGATGTACATTTTGGTCTCAAGCAAAAACAGTTATTTTATGTATCCTCTTGGGAAGCATACAACACTTGCACTGTATTCTGTTGTGGCTTCACAGTGCACCCTGTGCACACAGCTTGCACAGGAAATGGTGATTCATACTAGAAGTGAAGACGACCCAGCCTTTTAATTGCACACCCAGTCACTGCCACAGAAGCTACCTCATGTCAGCACCTGAAGCTCTCAGTAGCACAAGTTGCCTAATAAATTTGACTGCCCATCTTCTGATCATCTTTGATTCTCTCTAGCTGCCTAGGAAGGCCCTCGTGCCACTACTGAAATGAGAGACTGTAATTATAGTCAAAGGGAGATCAACTGAGAACAAGTCTTTCTGTATCTATTTAGCCGGTTTTATTCACAATTGAATTGCTGAGGTGTCTTGCCACAGGCTGCAGAGAGGTCACTGGAGCTTTGGAGCAGCCTACTCATTCTGGTGAGAAGACTGCAGAAATACAGTACACATGAGTGTGTGGGGAAAGCCACAGGGAGCTCCTCTTGTTACACTTCCTTTCTTTCAGTGCATTTTAACTTTAGTCCTCTCATCTGGTTGACCTGTTATTTCAGCAAGAGAAACTTGCATAAGGATACTCAAAAAGAAAATTTGGCACTGTTAGCAACTGTCCTACTTTTAAAATCTAAGTTGAAATCAATCTCTGAGATTTTGAAAATCCATGTGGGCAGTTTTTCAGATCAGTATGAGAGCCATCAGTCCAGATTCAGGAGTGAGACTAAAACTGTCCATAGCTCACTGTGTGGTTGAAACATTTTTAAAGCATTTTGAAGATAACTTGAGTGAGTGATTCTCTAATGCAGTCACTGTGCATGGTTAGATTGCACAACTGAGATGGATGCATTTATCCTCTGGGGTGTAGGTTGTAGCTGTGTTGGTCTAAGGGCATAGGTAGACAAGGTGCTTTGGGTGAATCTGATATCGTTTATTAAACCAACTTAAATAGTTGGAAACATTTTTCTTAGCAAGCTTTCGAGTTTAAAAACCGTTTGTCAGGCTGAAGTCTAATAAATGATACCAGATTCACCCAAAGAACCTGGTCTGCCTTTATGCTGTGGGTGCTTTTTGTTTGTTCCCTCTATGCAGTGCCAGCTGCCTGGCCTTCCAAGTCATGTTGGCTTCCATTGCAAGACAAGCTTCATATCTAAGGATTTGGCAGTTTGGGAATTCTCTTTGGGCAACTGTATTTCCAACCTCGTTCTCCATCGTTTTGCTTAATCCCCTCATCAGTGGGTGTGTATGTTTCTTTTTAAAAAC
>NW_017729011.1:23923372-23941843 GCF_001723915.1 Gavialis gangeticus
GGGCAGAGGGAATAGCTCCTTACCATCTCTTTCTGTACTGAGCAAAGATTTATGACCCATTTGTAATGATCTCTTCACACAGTGAAATACACAAGTTGCCAATCCCCCATAACTTCAGAGTTCTTTCTGTATTGTTTCCTTGTTTGCAAAAGATATTCCGCTTTCCTTGCAGTACTGTTTGCTCTGACGTAAACCTTTACAGTGCAGCGGTTTGCAAGGTGAGCTGGCAGAGATCAAAGCTACCCCAGGAGGGCTGATCCCTTTGCTGTGGGGAGAGACTGATGGAAATTTGGGAGTGTGAGCAGGTGCTATCCCCAGCCTGTACTGCACACAGAGTAGAAGCAAGTTCATCTTCATGGATCTAGGCTCTTGAACTGACCTATGCAATCGTATCAGGTGTATCTGGTCTCCCTAGGCTTGCCTGCTCCAGCCAAAATGGTGGAGTAGCAAGTGCAGTTACCCAAATTTGCTTGACTGGCACTTTTCATGTAGAAAAAATGAAGTGGAATTTGGCTAGTGGCACTTGGGTTAGGGCATCTTCAGAGGGAAGATTTCACTCCTGAAGAATAGCCACCGCGTCCTGCAACACTTCACATCTGCTGGGGCAGTCTTCTAGCTAAGTGTTGACCGCCCCCCAAATGTGCTCATGTTATGAGATCTCGCAAGATCATGATCCACAGTTGTCAGGTAATGGGCAGTTTTCCCCAAGCCAGTGCTTCATTTTGTTGTTTCCCCTGCAGTGCGCAGCATACATTACTTTTCTGTTGACCCTTGGTCCCAACACATGATAACCAACACTGTTTTTTATTTTTTTATTTTTTTAAGCCTGCAACTCTTTTTCTGATGTACCATTAATCTCTCATGCTCTTGTTTTCAACAGGAGTCTCCCCAGGACAGTGCTATCACTCGAGACATCAATCGCACGTTCCCAGCTCATGATTACTTTAAGGATACTGGGGGAGATGGCCAGGACTCCTTGTACAAAATATGCAAGGTATTTCACAGCTTCATGAGCAGCAATCTTTGATCAAGATACTTTGTGGATTAACAGTACTTAAAGAGAACATCTCTCCATGGTTGGATTTAAATTTGTTGTGTTGGGTTATTGCTTAGTCTTTCTATAAGCACTGTTGAATCAAAAAGTGGTTGTGGTCTGAGGGTTGTCCTAGCTTCTATGAAATAACCTGGTTGTAGTCCTGACACCAAAACCACTATTGCATTGGGTATTAGTGTCCTTGGTGGCCAGCATACAGGTAAGACTGGACAAAGAGAGAAACTGTTTGCCTAGCACTATGCCAACCGAGGGATGCAATGCTTTGTGTGGCCAGGGGCCTGTGCTTCAACGAGAAGCAGTGACCAAGAATCTGAGATGAACTCACTGAGTTGACAGCTTTGCATTTTTTTCTTTTCTTTTTCCCATGCTAAAATTATTGGAGTTTTCTGTTTCTTTTGAGATGCATAAGAATAAGTCAATCACCAGTTCACTTCTTACAATGGACAGTTTCTGCTGAAGAAAGGAATGTGAAGGCTAGGGGTTGAACAGAGCTGCTTAAAGTAAAGCTTAGGATGCATCAATCTAGGGAGGTCCAGTACAAAAAGAGCAAAGGAGCTACTGGCCAGGTCTAAGGTGCATGAGATGAGGCAGCATCTGGTCAGTGCTTGTTAGACCTGTACTTTTATAAGAGAAATATGTGTGATCTGAGCAGTTAATAGCACGCTGAAGGAAAGAAAGCTGCAGGTGAAAAATAAATGTCTGATTTGGTGATGAAAATCTAGTTTTTGTTCCTCACAAAAATGTTTAGGTTTCCCTAAACATGTAAACGCTGCAGATATTTTTGCCCAGTATAGGTATTGTATTTTTGCTGTTGTTTGATCAAAGGCATGTGTAGGTGACCATTTTCTGTCCATCACATCTACAAATTAAAGACAACCGTGAAGATGCTAAGTTAAAACGTATTGTTGGAATACAGTTAATGATCTTGTGGAACTTTGATATAAGTTAGCTAGTCTGACAGAAAGCAAAGGTCTAGGAAAGGACCTAGGTGTCTGTAAAGCTGAAGATAATTATGCATCCCTCATTAGCATTATAAAGCAACAGGCACACATTTAAGTCGCTGATTAAAATGCAGAAGATAATTAGCAGGTAAAAATGACTGTTTTCTGTTTGATCCAATTACTTCATTTGACTAGAGTGTCTCAAGCTTCCAGCACTTTGATTCTGCATTTAGAAACCCTTCATGTGTTCTACCCCTCGGGAGACAGTTTTTGTATGCTGAAGCTCAGACTCCTGGCACATCAATTCCTTCCTTTATAATATTGTTTAAATATGATGAGGTTTTCACAGGGGACAGTCCTAGGCAGAGGGGAACGTCTCTGCATTTCATTAGTATTGAAATCAAGACTTGGTAACCAATTAAAAGGTTTTCTCTGCCATGGAATTCCTGCTTGAACATGGTAATTAGAAATAGCACCCAAAATCTCAAATTTCCTTAAAGAGATGCTTTGTAAACATCATTCTTTTAATTATACCAATCTGAGCTTAATGGCTTATCTGCTCCGTTTCACAACTGTATATCCCAGAGAGTTCTGCCCAAGACTGAGGTTAAGAACAGGAGTGAAACCTTTCACAACTTTTCCCTGATGTCAGGGTTGTTATTAAATTCCTCTTTGTTCCCTTATTGCTCTCTGGGCTTTTAATGTGGTTTTTATCTTGTAAGCAGCTTGAAGTGATTGTCTCTCTAACATGCTCTTCAGTCATGTACCCTTCATCATCTCTTCTCAGCCAAAGTCTGTTTGATGACTGGCTTTCTATCCATGTTAAAGCCCAGCTGGGCTGTGTACAGAATATTGGCAGCTGTTTCTGTGGCTCTTCTTTTTCAAGTGGGGTTTCAGATGTGTCCTTGAGTCAGCTGGCAGCTCTGTTTTACATGGGCTGGCTGAGCATGTTGCTCTGGTATCTATCTTGTGCAAGAGGAGTCCCTGCTACTGTTTTAGAACGTAGGCAGACAAGGTTCATCAGGTAAATGTGATATCTTTTATTAGATCAGCTTTAGAACGTAAGCATCTTATAGTACAGTACAGGAGAGGTAAAACAGGATTGATTGTAGTCTGTTCCATTTAAAAAGGGGCTTCTCCCCTTCCCTCTATCTCACCAAAGGGTGTAAATAGGCAAAATTACTGAACAGCTGAACACGCAGTTGTGGGGAAACTGCTGCATATGATTTTTAATTGGCAAATTAAAGTCCGTCTCTGTACCAAGGAATATAAAATGAGTCTTGTTGAAAACGTTACTGGAATGGGGGCTCTATAGATGCTGACATGGAATGTAAGAATAAGTGTGACTAAATAGCTGAAAAGAGTCCAGCACCCAGTAACCACCCTGGTCTCTGCATTACCACTGATCGTTTTGAAGGCCACAATTTGGTTTTTGGTTAATCTCTGGGCAGCTAAACCTCCTTCTGCAAGGCCAGTTGAGTCATGACTAACGGCTTGTCAGCCCCTTGGCACTGCTGAATAGAGCGATCAGCTGTGTCCTCATACAGTTCTGGTCTAGGGAAAGCGCTCGTTTTAAACTCCCTATTCTTTTTTTCAGGCCTATTCTGTCTATGATGAAGAGATTGGCTATTGTCAAGGCCAGTCATTTCTTGCTGCTGTGCTGCTTCTGCATGTAAGTTTTTTTTTTTTGTTTTTTTTGTTTTTTTTTTTTTCCCTTTCCTACTTGCTTTAATCCTGAGACAAAAGTAGTGCTTATGTTTCTCCAGAACTAACTTCGAATGAACTCAGGCTTCTGGTATAGTGAACTGCATGTTTTGTTACTTAAATGCTTAATTGTCAATAATTCTGACATTAGAGGAAAGACGAGCTTGTTCTGTTTCAATTGTAGTGCAGCCTTGACAATGGATTTATGGTTGGCGCTCTCTTCTTTTTGGTTCTACTAGGTTCTCTCCAGCTCCCAACTATCTTAGGGTAAAAACAGATGTTACCGTCCATCACTGTTTGTGCTGCCACAAAAACTGTTACGGAGGCACAAAGTGACAGCAAATAGACATCCATACTTTGTGTTGTGCCACGGGGTGGCTATGATAAGTGGCAATAATTAAATGTGCCTCTTCATTGCCACATATGACTGCTTTATGGTGGGGGAGTGTAGGCTGTCTGCACTGTCCAACCACCCCAGCAAGGAGTCCCCTGGCCTTGAGGACCCCAGTCCTGTGCGCCTTGTGAATTCCGGTGCAGGACTGGGCCCCTCAAACCTGGGGAGAGCCAATTAGCTGATTTGGCAGCCCTAGCCCTGGGGCCACATGCTGCATACTGGGCCCCACGGCCGCATGCTGCCCTAGAGTGCCCAGCTTTCCCTGCGTCCAGAGATGTCCCTGGGATCACCCTGGCTCATCTTGGGAAACAGGGAAAGTCAGGGTTTCCTGCTTCCAGAGATTCATCCCTGGTAATCTTCGGAGACCTTGGAGATTGCCGGGGCGCATCTCTGCAAGGAGGAAACACGTCTCCTGTTGTCCCCACAAGTTCAATAGGCAGGACAACAGGCAATGTGCATTTCAAAATGGATCATCTGTGCCAGGACATATCTTGGCACAGCTGACCTACTTCATTGAGCAATATCTATTTCTAGTCCTAGTTTAATTTAAATGAGTTAACCAAAAGCAGCTTACTTAAGTTTACCTAGGTACAAGTGACCCTGGAATTTGAGGGAGGCCATCTACAGGAACTCCCTGCAAAGCCTCCTGTTGGGCATCTCAGACTAAATTTTAAGCTTTTTAGAACAGTTTTTTTTTTAATTTGTTTACTGAAAGTGTACGCAGATTTTGCTAGAGGTCTTAGATTCAACAGAGGATGTTTTGCAGCATGTTGGTAGAATGTGAGCTCATTACGTCGTAGTGGCTTGAATATCGCAGTGTCCTCCTTTAGATGCTTTGTGTTTTGTGGTTTTAGATGTTAGAGAATAATCAAAGGTGGAAATAGATTTGGATTTTAAAAGATCTTAAATGTGTGCTTTAGTTGCTAGTTACATTTGTGCTCAGGGTAGTAACTTCCTACTAATCACCTTGGCACCTATGGAAGATGCTCTCTGCTTCATGCTTACTGTGAATTTAGGTAGAAGGTTTTGAAGTTTGCTCCTGGTTGGAAAACACCTGTGAAAATTACACATTTTGGCAGCACCCAGTTATTTTTATCCAGTCTTGTTAATGCCTCCTGCTTCTTCATCAAGAGTTTGGTTGGTTGGTTTTTGGGTTGGTTTTTTTGGTGCACTGCTAGCAGAAACTGAGCAGAGTTCTGAAGCCCAGTAGGATTTTGTGATTTCCACCCCCCCACCCCCCCAGGCAGCTGTGAGTGAGTGCTGCTGCCTTGCAGAACTAAATTTAAGACATCTGTGCATCTGTCAAACTGGTTTTCAGAGAATTGTTTTCCTAATGTGTTGTGAATCTATGGCAATTATAGAAAGATATTGAAAACTACTCTCTCTAAATGAAAGTCTAATGGGCTGATAGTATCTAACCAGTACTTTTGGTTCTGTGTAATCTGTCAGCAGAACCACATAACTGATGGGGAGAATAATTCTGCAACTATCTTCTAATCTAAACCAAACCAGGAATAGCTGGTTGATAGATAGATATATATTTCCCTTTCCTTCTTTCACGAGTAGTTGAACCAAACTTTTCTTACTAACAGATGTCTGTCTCTCTCTCTCTCTGGTGCTAATTGCCAGCTGTCCATTCTTTTGGCTCCCATTTGAGTAGAGGCTCTCAGACCCAAGAACAAACCATTCATCACTTTTGTAGCACTTACTCTTTAATGATAATTGTTGCTTTTGAGAACCAAGGGTGCAAATTGCATTCCAGTGTTTGCTGCTTGTTTTTCATTTTGGTCCTCATTAGAGTCAGTCTTTAGAGTGTGACTCTGAGGTGCTGTGATAAGAGTTCTAGGCTGTGTTGTCTTGGATGAAACACTGGTGTGCAGTCCCTGTGTAATAAGAGGTAATGTTACAGCAGAGGAGGTCTAGTTTCTGCAAGTCCCTCGCTACCAGTACTGGAGTGTTTCTGGAATTTTTTAGTTTACAGGCTTCATCTGTGGATAATAGAGCACATGTTAGATGTTCTGGCCTTTACGTGAAGCAGTGATTGATCTAAGGCATCTGTCTCTGCTGCCGTGGAGAGATCAGAACTGATCTGTGGCACCAAGGAAAGATGTACGTGTATTGACAAGCCATGATGTTTCTGTCTTCAGCTGCTGACAGGAGAGGGAGAGGAAAGTGTCTGTCCCAAACTGATGCAGAGACCTGACAAAGCTGAACTCTGGGTAGTAATAACTGACCTCTCTTTGCAACGGTCTGAGCAAATCAACATTTAATAATGGTATTTTAAAAAGCAAACTTAAAAAATGTTATTGTTCATCATTTTGCAGTAATTCTGCAAAAATATTTGCATCTTACCTGTGGTAGCTGATTATGCTTGGGAAGTGACTGAAGTATATTGAGAAATGGTAGAATTCGGGTTTGGTTTTGAAGCTGTCGGCCTCATTAGGGATAACAGCAGCAGGATACAGAAATACTGTACCACTCAATGGTTGAAAAGTGTGTTTCTAGTTGGAAATGTAAGTTTTGCAGAATTATGAGGGATTTGTCTTACTTTATAGGCATGAAATACTGTCTCACTTCAGTTGTGATGGTACTTGTTCATCTTTTTATCTACTATTAAAAAATCTGACCCCATGTGTTTTAAAGGGAATTAGGTGACTAGATCCTTGCACAGATCTGACTTGGTGTTTTGAGAGTAACAGCAACCCAAAGGAAGGAAATAGATAATACTTGTTTTAACATGTTGACACTTTTTTGTCCTATCCGACAGATGCCTGAAGAACAGGCTTTTAGTGTTCTGGTCAAAATCATGTTTGATTATGGACTCAGGGAACTTTTCAAACAAAACTTTGAAGACTTGCACTGCAAATTTTACCAGCTGGAGCGCCTCATGCAGGTAAGCACCCCGGTGACCTCTGGGGAGACGGGTCAAGGTTTACCAAACTAGAGATAGCTTTAATGGCTTGGGAGCGAGATTTTGCTCATGCAGGTGAACAGTTTTCAAACACTAGTATTACACCTGTTGTTGAGGTAGAGGGCAACCAGGCATCAGTATGGTTTCAGAGGAGAAATTTCTTTTAGCATAATTATTTCACTTGCTCCTTCTAGGATATAGTAGGCCAAACTTACATCTTGTATTGTGCCAGGCTCTCGCAACTCTGAGAACTGTAAGCATGCTGTTCAACTCTGCTTTTAATCCAAACTTAACACATGTGCTGTTTTTTAGGAGTATATTCCTGACCTGTACAACCACTTTCTGGACATCAGTCTTGAAGCCCACATGTATGCTTCCCAGTGGTTTCTTACCCTTTTCACTGCAAAATTCCCTCTATACATGGTCTTCCATATTATCGACTTGCTGTTATGTGAGGTACGTCACGTACAACTGTCCAGCTTTGTACACACTCTCTGTACCAAGTGTAACTTACAGTCTGTATTTGATCTATGAAAGCTGGACAACTGACACTTCAAATATAACTTCCAATAGAAAAATGTAAGCAATGACATAAAAGGCATCTCTGCCTTGTAAGTGTTTTTCAGCATTTTTAAGACGTTACATCATTGGATTATGGGTTTCTTTTTTCAGATTATTACTACTTATTCTTAGTAGAGTACTATGTGATCTCTATAATTCCATGCATTAGTTACAGGGCACAGAGGGTTGATCTTGTGATATCTTACATAAAGGACTGTTGTTACCATGGATCATATGATTGTGTTCCTAGATTTTTAGATCTAGCATTTAACAACAACAAAAAAGTTTTCATACCTATATACAACGTACAGTTTAAGATGTCCTAGAGCACTGACAACTGCTGCATTTAGTTCTTCCTAATTCTCATGTGGGTATCTTGACAGCCCTGTTAACTCTGTCCCCCTCAAAAGCTGAATTGTCTCATTCGGCTGCTTAGTGTGTATTTTGAGGCAAAATTCTTTTATACTGAGATAATGTATTAGTCCTTAGTCTTTTTTTTATATAGCATTGTACTGAGCAGTATTCTGGGAAATAATATACACTGAGTCTAAACTATGTATGTCAACATAAGTGTATGGCATACATTTTGCAGTGCAGTGTGCCTGGGGATATTCTTTTTTTTTTTTTTTTCTGCTTGCTTTCTGATTGCCAGAAAGCACTGATTTTTTTTTTTTTAATTTTTTTGGTGCATCTCCCAGATATTTGCATGAAGTAGCAAGGTGCTGCAGCAGTTGTGTCATCTAAAGGTTGCAGCACTTGTAAATCTTCTGGTCATTGTGTTGCTCTTCACCTGGTGGTGTTGCTCAGGAGCCTGCTGCTTGCTTTGCTTACACACCAGTGTAATAAAAAGCAACAGATGGCATCTGCCAAATCAGCGCCGTTTGTTTAGAAACACACACACACACATGCCCAAAAATTATTAAACAAGTCATATAAAAGGGTTTTATTGTAGTTTTAAAGGAGTAAAACAGGTGACAGTAGTACAGCCAAAACAGGAAAATGCAGCATTCACATTCTGAGCATTTCCTTGTGTCCTGGTTGCGTTTGTAATGATGCCATGTTTGGAAGGCATGTTCCAGTGTTGAGAAGGGGGGCTGTCATAATCAAGCATTTTTAAGAAAACCTTTACTCTCAGAAATGAAGTGCAACAGGGAAGTTAGCATGCGATTCCCAAGTCAGTCACCCTTTCTCCATACTGGGTGCTTCCTAAATTTTATGCTGAGTTCATTTAATACCAGTTTCAGAATCCCACTGTTGCAGCATTATTGATGTAGTTGCTCTTAGAAGCCATAGCAGCAGATCTGGTCTTAATTTGTTGCTGTTAAAAACAAAATCCAAAGGGATCAAGGATGGAGAAAAAACCAAGCCCTACCCAGTAGTATCAGTGGAGCTCTGAAAGATATGGATGCAGAAGGGACATGTAGCTGCCAGATCCTCTTGCATTGATCTGTGAGTCCATTTTACATAATCTTGGTGAATAAAAGAGAATCTGTAAATGATCTAGTATTAAGCACTGAAGTAGGAAGGACAGCTTGAAATTTTGTGTGTGCATTTATATTGTTGGCCAGAATTTTCCATCATGCATAATTTAGAAAATGAAAATTTCAACTGTTACTATGTGAAGTCCCTTGAGGAGGCTGCAGGCATTTAGCAGGTTTCAGGGTGGGGAATCTTTCTGATCTTTAATGCTTCTGCCCTTGTCTGACTTTCTTTCCGACCGCCTGCAAAAATTTTATCTTTATCTAAAGATGTAAATTTATCTTTTTCATAGACTGGTATCTGAAAAACTTCTGTGCCCCTTGGGATTAAATATCTCAATGAGCAGCTTTAATGGAAGAGGAAGGGCTTTCCTTTTTGATTCATTCTGATTTGCTTATAGGTCATAAGCTATTTGTTATGTCAGAGCAGATCCTAACACCTGGGGAGGATTTAGCAGTTGCCTTTTCATCTCTGGTGTTTGACTTCAAAAGTTTATTTGTTGTAGTAGGAAAAAGGGCAGCCGATGTTGATGTTGTCTCTTCTTTTCTATGAACATGAAATGTTTTATATGCAGGTTATCAGTGGAGTGAGTAATTCAAGGTCAGGCAGAAAACACATATCTATTTAAATAAACCAAAGCAATCATTAGTTTCTGCATTTTGAATCCAGCCTTTTCAGGAAGTCGGTATATTGAAATGTTAAGCAGCCTTCCCTCTGTGGGCAGAAGAGAACTCAAGTGCCTTGCTGTGTAGACTGCAGATAGTGATGATAGATTTCCATTAGAGATTGGAAATCTTCCCTTTTTGTATCCTATCAGCCAGCTGGTTTGATACTGATAGCGGATAAGAGGAGCTGTTGGTTGGCCCTGAGCACCTTTTTTAATCTTTATCATTGGATGCTAGGATTGTAGCAGTGCTATTTTGCTACTGAGTTGTGTAGTGATGGAAGAACACAATTCCTGACAGGTAGCCAAATCCATTCTTCAGAAAACAGAAAAGGGAAGGGGAGTGCCATGTGGTTATTCCAGGCACCATGTCAAGTTGGACCTGATATGTGAAATGAGGTCTGGTTTCTTGCACACCCTGGCACAACAGGCTTAAAATGCATCGGCAACTTCACCTAAATTTAAAAAAGAAATTTCTCACTGAATTTAATATATTATCTTCACACGTTCACTCCTGGGGTGCTTACAGGGTTTTGTACTGAGGTTGTGCCTTTCATGGGTTGGCAGCAGAAAGCTGTCTTCTCTTCCCTTTTTAGCCTATTTTTCTGGGTATATTTTAGGCAAGTGAAAGACACTGCACCTCTCATGTGACTTGTGACCCTTTTAGCCAGGGACCCTGCCTGCAGCAGCACAGAATATAGTACGTGTGACGTAGTACCGCATTTGCTTAGGATAGTAAGCCAGCTGCCTGCCAGCTAATTAACTACAGCAGCTTTTGGAGGGTCCTGTGGCTATGTTGCTGATAACTGCTGTTTTGTGTTGTTAAATGCATGGGTCCTACTGTGAGCTCCCCCAGTCCAGTTAGATAGTTTTCATAAAATAATCTTTATTTAGTATTACATTGAAAATAAATAAAATGGAAGTTTGGAGCAACGCTTTTCTCCAGCAGGCCACAAGTGGTTGGAGGCTATCTTGATACACCTCCTGCTGTTCTCTGCAGAGTGTCAAGCACCAAGGAGTCATGTCTTGTTGTGGGTAGGCTTCTTCTTTGGGTCTCTGAAGCTTCTGGATCCGTTTTTATGCTGGAACAAATAAAAAAAAAAAATTGATATGGTGTGGGAAGAAACTTAAGCTTGTAAATATTGATTTCCTTTTTTTTTTTCTTATTCTGTCTCTTCAGGGTATAAGTGTTATTTTTAATGTTGCACTGGGATTATTAAAAGTGAGTATCCACTTGAATGTTTTTCATTTCATATATCATTATGTGCTGCCTTGACAATTAGACTGCCTGTTACACAAATGTTCTAAATAACTCTTCCTGTGTCTCGCTCATGGCTGACTAGTGTGATTTGCTGCTGGGCTGGGTCACATGTGGAAAAGAAGTTGTATTGTGCGAGTGAAAATAAAAAATTGCTTGCAGAAAGTTATAAGATACTTTCCTGGGAGCTTGGCAGAATAGCTGTTGTTTGATCTGTCTCTGGAGTGGTTTCACAGAATCTGCTTTGCAAATATTTTTTTGTCTGTATCTTTTTAGACTACCAAGGATGATCTATTACTGACTGACTTCGAAGGAGCTTTGAAGTTCTTCCGTGTACAGCTGCCCAAGAGGTACCGCTCAGAGGAAAATGCAAAAAAGCTGATGGAGTTGGCATGCAATATGAAGGTAACTATGAAGATAGCAAGGAATTCTTCGTGGAAATGTCTTTGTGGGAGGCACATCTAGAACTTCATCATTTCTCTATCTGTGTACAGAAGTGATGCTTTGCAGTGAAACAAGTAGATCACAAAGCCAGTGGTTTTAAAGGTGACTCATTGTGGATAGCTGGGTTTTTTTAATCAACTTTTGAGAAATCTGAAGGTGCCTGGATTTTCAGATGTGTGCCCAGTACAGACTGAAAACCAGGCCTCTTTAAGGTATATCAAGTTGACCAGCCAAAAACTGAGGCACCTCAAAATCACTAATCACTTGCAAAAATCCCAAATGAACCAAGATGAGGAAGTGATCCTGAGACAGGTATGTTCACAAAGCTAAGAACTAGCTTGTGTGAATTCCTTCTCAGCTGTACACTTTATCCCCAAGATGGTGGCACTCAGAAAAACCACATTAATGTAAAGGTGGTTTTACACTGTAAGCAGGCCAAGTATGCTCTTCACTTCTGCTCTAAAGAAGGTCTCCTCAGTAGTGCAATTAAAAAAGGAATAGCAGGCCTATGCATGGAGCTGTCGGCTGGAGCCACCACACTTGCATTGCAGGTAGTTGGAGCTCATTAATAATGCAGAAGTCTTTGTTTTTCCATGAGCAGCCCAAGGGGGAGGCTTAGATATCCTTTTTCCTTCCTGGCTTTTCATTTGGGTCTGCTAAGTGCATGCATGAGAGATGCTGGCAACAACCAGTGCGCCGCCATGTACTATACGGTGTTTCGGCTGCAGAGACTTCTGAGTGGGAATCTTTTGTAAGTATTTGCTTTTTCCTGAGGTGGTGTCTTAGATTAAGAATGCAATCTGAGGTTACTTCTGGCATGACTAGGAACTCGGGTTGGATTTCTGCCCATGGTTATGGCTTACCCTAATAAAACTGCATTAGTCTGACTACCAGCATTGCCAAAAGTTTGGGAAACACTGAGGGTGGTTAGACTTGGTGCTTGCACTTGTGGTCACCAAAGAAAGCACTGATGGGAAATTCTTGAGTAAGTACAGGATGATGCACAAAAGCAGGCTCATCTTTGTTGTGGTAGTCATAGGATGTAGAATAATATTGAGATGGAGCTGAGATCACATTTGTCAATTAGAAAGATGCACCATAACGCCATGAGAGAGGCTCTGTGTGACACCATTAGTTCATTCATACGTGGATCCTAAGCCCTGAAGTTTGAGAAATACATACAAGCCATGTATTTTTAAGCTCCCTGCAGGAAGGTAATACAGCACCTGGTTGGTCTGTGTAAAAGGTTTTGTGAATGTTAAGAGCCAAGAGAATTCATATAGACACACTGCGGCTTTTTAAAACTGATTACTTTCATCCCTGCAGCCGTGAAGGACCACGTCGGCATCAAAAGGAGGGATGAGGATGGAGCACAAAATCCCTCTGCTGCAGTCCATGAGGAAGGGGCTTGGTGACCTGTTAGAAGGCCCTTTTGGCCTAAACAAGTCTGATTAAAAATACCAAAGGCAAAACCACCACTTAAAACTGGTTGATGCCATGGAACAAACCTGAGATGCCCGTTTTAATTAACACTTGAACATAGGTGTTTGCTTGAACTTTTTTGGCAATAATATACATATCCTTTATTGCAAATGATATTGTGTTCCCTTCTCTTTGTGGATGGACATTCCCATAAATATGATGCCTTTCTATTACTTATTGAACCTCTTGATTTAATATTTCCTATTTCATGATATCTACATGATGAAATGCTTCTGAGATCCATTACTCATTTCAACTGTGTGAGGTGCACAATCATTTCAGGGAAGCATTGTCCACCAGGTCCCATGACTTAAATATCCTCTACATAAAGTAGATTTAGCCTTTGACATTGAGGATATTCCTGGCAGTTAGTGATACTGAAGATTTGTATTAATTTGCAGCTGGAAGTCAGAAGCTTCTCTAATCAAATCCAACTTTAAATTGACACTTTAGAAAGGACCCCTAAACTAGAATTACAGACTAATTCTCTTCTATAATTTCCCCTGTATAGATGTGATGCATTAGTTCTGAAATGGGCACTATGGTCAGATATAACTTCAAACTATTTTAAAAGGGATTGGGGGAAGGGTACTGGGGACTTTTACCACTCAGGAACTTGTACCAGTTGAGTCGATGTAATTATTTTGTTGGTCAATCTACAGGTGTAATGGGGCTAAACTGCTGAAACTTGAAACCTGAATTAAACAGATTTAAAATTACTGCAGCTTAGCTTCCTTTTGGAGTGGGATAAAGCAGACAGAGGTGGTGATTGCAGTAGATCATCTGTGACCTTCAGTAACTGTATACCACTTTGAACTGTTTGTCCACATCTGGAGCTGTATTTTATTTTAGAAGGAAACCGACTTGGCAGTTTCAGGAGTTCTAAGTTCTTTCACAAATCCAATCCCTTGTGTTGATATGCAGTTTTCTTGTACTTGGAGCATGGCTTAAGGAGCTTTGTGTGCATTGATGGCTAGGCATGCCATGTCATGAGCGCATAGGCATTACTGGCACCTTGTTTGCTCCAAATCCACCCACAGCACAGACCTCAAAATGGCAGTTGGCTGGTTTATGCTCTGTTCTGTCCTGAGACCTGTGTCTGGGGAGACGGGGCAATGAGCAGGATGCCAGCGAGCCTGCCTTGGCTCGTCCAGTCATTAAACATTCAGTACAGTATCTGCGTTAAATATGCATGGGGCTAAGACAAATGTGTAACCCTTGCACTGCCAGCAGCATTTGCCCATGTCTTCCCTGAGCTCGTCAGAGTTGGCACCGTGTTCAGTTTCCCTGTCTGCTCCTGCCATGGTTCCCTGAGCACGTCCAGTGCCGCGTGAACTCTCGTGGCCCAGAAAAACGCTCTCTGGAAGGTTGCACGCCATTTTCCCAGTGTTTGTGTTGGAAGGGTTAAATGGAAGGCTGCAGGGAGAATGCAACCTGCGCCGCCACCACTGAACTCTGCACCAGTGCTGAGCCCTTGCGGCTCTCCCTCTGGCCTGGTTCCTTGAATTGGAATGTGGCACATAATTGGCGCGACCTTGAGCATGAAGCCGTTTGCTGTCAAGACAATCTTGGGCTTTTTACTTGGAAACATTTTTGTACAGAAAAGGGCTGGATGTCCAACTGAATCATTTATAGGAAGGGAAAAGTAGACTGGCTGAAGCATTGTGATTACAGCAGCATTCTGCTGAAAAGGAGGTCAGCAAGTGATGGGTACGGAAGTGATGTGTTCTTCAGGTCGTCGTTGCAATCGCATATAAAAGAGCCGCCGCTACCCTCTGTCTCTGGAAAAACTGAACTGGGACTCAGAGCTCTACCTCCTCCTGGTCTCATGAAGCTAAACCTTAAGGCTCTCGCTGCCATTCCTGTACATCCATCCTTATGGGGTTTGTGTGAATTTTTAGTGGCGAGTTTAGCAAGTCTTCCGTTGATGGCCCAGCTATTCATGTATAGCGCCAAGAGTGGTTCTGATGCATGCAGAAGGCTCGTGAATAGAAATGTGTTGATGTGCACTGGCTTCCCTTCTCTTTAGGCTGCTGCATATTTCACTGCTCGGTGGTGAGCATTCTCAATAAGTTGAGATTTTTCAGATGTGAAAGTCACCCATGTTCCAGGGCAGTGAAGCAAACTGCTTAAGCAGAGTTTAGCCCCATTCTCAACAGAGGCTTGTTATGCTACAGATCACCTTCAGTTGTTTAGTAAGATTGTTTACCTGGATTTTTTTTCCTGATTTAACTCCTGTAATTTCATCTGCATGGAACGCAGAGATGAGGGAGGTTATTTGCTCTGAAAAATTTCAGGTGAAATCTGGTTAAAACATTTCTGTATGAATCTCGCTAGGGGGAGCCTAGATCCTACTTTTCTGTAGTTCTTCCATTTCAGGCAAGATTGTTAATGATAGAGGAGACATTAGAACCTAAACAGATTTCCTATGTCCATCTTGCTCATTTGTAAAATAACGTTTGTCTGTTAACCATTAATATTGCTGGGCAAGAAATGTCTTTTTTTTATTAGCCATTTCTGTTTCTCATTTCTTTGGCTTGTTAAAGTCATAGTAAAGCTCTCAGCAACTTCTAGCCCTTGGAAACCCAATTTAAATCAGCAGGAGGTCAAGTCTGGTCTTGGCATAGTCTGTACTGGTAAGCCATTACAGTATTTAGCAACCTCAGCAGAGAGATCCAAGTGAGACAGCTGATGGATTCTCTTTAAAAGCTTTTCTGTGTATCCTTTTACTGTGGCACCTAAACACCCACGTCCATTTGTTGAACTCATCAGTGCTTCTGGGAAGCAAGGGTAACTCGTGGCCCTGTTTTACACATAGGATAACCGGGGCACCAATAGATGGATTTGCCCAAGGTCATCCAGAGGGTCTGTAATTTCCTGATTGCAGCACATTAACTACAGGCTACTGGGTCAGGGAATTTTCCTTGGTCCTTCCCGGGTGTAGAAGTTTGACTGAGATGCACAGGTAGCTTTGGGACTTAGAGGCCTTATGTGTCAGGTTAGAACTGCACTAGCAGAGCTAGGTGGCCAGACTTGTACAAGCCTATTCCTGCATTAGCAGCTTAACGAAAGCATCTGACACAAAAAAAGAAGCTGTAGAGGCAGGCTTTGAGATGTTAATCTCATCAAATAAGCATCTCTGCCCCAAGCAAGAGAGTGTTGAAGTGGATAATTGATTATATGAATTTGATCAGGTCTAATGCTTTGATTCTCACAGTAGATGGGAAACACCTTGTGAGCTATGCAGAAGTTGTAGGTACCTGCGTCTTGTATGTGAAAAGTTTATTATTTTCCTTGAAAGGAGTTGTTGTCATGAACTAATGTGCTGCTTCTAATTCAGATCAGCCAGAAGAAGCTGAAGAAATATGAAAAAGAATATCATACCATGAGGGAGCAACAAGCACAACAGGAGGATCCTATAGAGAGGTTTGAGGTAATGCCCATCTGGTCACGCTTGGTGTCATGCATGGTTTCCACTTTGACCTGCTCTTTCGTGCCCTGAAAATATTTTGAGTTAATTTATTATCTGTCTGTTTCCTGGGAGCTCCAGCTTCTCACTTCCGGTTATGACAGAGTGATTTTGTTTAGGGAAATGCAGTTTCATGAAGTCCCCAGTTCCTTTGTCTCTTTACACCTCTCATTTTACTATACACTGCTTAGTAAACTGCACACAGATTTCATTACAAACCAAGGAGGGAAGCATTTGGTAAGCATGTGATGTACCCCACATCCCTGCTCTTCAAAAGCCTTGTGACTCAGTGAGCTTCCTTGTACCACTGTCCCAAGGTTAATTTTTTTCTACTTTATTTTATATTCACAATATGGTTAACTGTTTGTTGCCACAATAGTGCACTCACAGAGAACTGTAAGGGTAGGTGTTTGAGCAGAGAGGAACACAAGGAGCAGTGTTCACTCTCCTCTAAACCTCTTAAGATGATTTTTTTTTTTTGTGAACTCTGGCTTTTTGTTTCCCACAGCGAGAGAACCGGCGTCTGCAAGAAGCAAACATGAGGCTCGAGCAAGAAAATGATGACCTTGCACATGAACTGGTCACCAGCAAGATCGCACTTCGAAAGGACTTGGATAACGTAAGACATTTCTGTGCACTGGGGTAGAAATAATACTCAGGCTTAATTTCTACCTATTCATCCTGTTTAAATCCTTTATTTTTTCTCTGAAGGGGTCTGTAGGTAGATCATGTCTTGCATCTTCCATTAACAGGATTGATAAGCCTTACATTCTTACTGTACTGTGAGGTATTTTCCCATTTATCTTTTGCCTCCAACCCTCTGCCCGTGTGTTTTATATTTGAACTGGTCCTACCTGGGCCTGTGATCCTGTCAGGTACCGTAGGTCGGGTAGGAGCAGGCTTAGGCATTAGCCGGATTAGGTTTCTTTATGGGGTATTCATCCTGCTGCAGAAGGTGGTTCTGTGGACTAAGTGGGGGGGGAATCTTTCCTCTGTGTCACGTCCATATCAGTTATGATACCAGGCAGTGCTGTGCTCACAGTGGTCCCTTTAAAGGAAACACAGATCTCCAAAAGAGACCACAGTAATCTGAGGAAGAAAATCAGTCTTGGCCTCTCCATCCTGCGTGGGTACTTGCATTCTAACTTCTGAAATTGTCTTGACACTTGCAAATGGGAGTCTTGTTTCCTGCTTTAGGTACTAGTTGGACAGTTGCTGCTGCAGGTTGGCTCCTGCTTGGGCCACACCAGCAACCTGTAGAACAATCCCTATGTTTATTGACTTGCAAAGCTCACGTGTCTCATGCAGGATGCAGGTGCTTCTTTAGCACTGTTGTCCTAGCGGTTCGAAACAGAAAGTGTAGCTGGAAGGTAGAACACCCACTTCCTGACCCGTGTAGTGGTAATGTGGATCCTGTTATCTGTGATTTTCCTGTAGCCATTTATTTTGTGTATGTGGGCAGAGTTTTTTGAAGTGCCCAAATGACTTGAGAGCGTGCATCACTTGGACTTTTCAGAGGACTTGGGTACTCTTGACAATGTCCACTTGTGTTATTTGCTGCTCACTCTAGTTATCCATGTGGACTGAATTTCTTGTCTCGTCCCCTTCCTGCACCCGCCTTCTGCTTTTTTTGGCAATCGCGTAGGTCATTTCCTATATCAAATGCTTTCTAAAGGGAAATGCACTGGAGGGTACGTTCTTGTACTGATCAAGTATTTACATGCATGTTAAGATGAAAGAATATCCCTGAAGCAAAAAGTTTTTGTCTTCAAAGATTTACTATGGAGCAACAGTTTTATAAGACTTTACAGCAGGTGCATTAGTTCTGTTTGTATTGCACAAGTCTTTCCTTACTGTCTCTTGCCTCGCTTTGGAGATGCGCATCTGGGGAGTCTTAGTAGGGAGTGCTTTTGTGCAGGATACACAAGGGCTTGAAAGATTGGCTTTGGCAGTACATGTGAAAGGACAAAATGAACTAACCCAACCCACTTGGGGGTGCATGGGAGAGAGCTGAAGTGCTGTGTGTCAGGCTCTTCTTGTTCTAAACCAGCATGCACGCACTTCTGAAATCTCAGAGGAAGCTGGCTTTGGGGAACCGTAGAACCAAGAA
>NW_017729011.1:23946843-23950235 GCF_001723915.1 Gavialis gangeticus
ACGCAAGGGCTTGAAAGATTGGCTTTGGCAGTACATGTGAAAGGACAAAATGAACTAACCCAACCCACTTGGGGGTGCATGGGAGAGAGCTGAAGTGCTGTGTGTCAGGCTCTTCTTGTTCTAAACCAGCATGCACGCACTTCTGAAATCTCAGAGGAAGCTGGCTTTGGGGAACCGTAGAACCAAGAATTTGACAGGCTTTAAAATATTCCAGTCCACCTGCATAAGAGAAAAGGCATTCCCACTGCCTTCTGCAAACTTTCTGCAGGAAAAATACTGAAAGTTCGTAGGGGTTTTTTATGCTAATGGAGGAACCTTTGCTGCCTTTGAGGTTCACCCTGTGGTTTCCGGGATTTATGCTATCCACAGCTTGTTAGTATTAAAATCTCCTATGAATTAATAAGGAAAGTATGTTCCATTACCACGCTGTTCCATGCAAGGACTTCACAAAGCAGCCGTAGGTTCACTTCCTACTACCCCTCCTTTCATTTCATTAAAGAGACATCCTAGAGGGATGTGAGGACACCCAGTAGTTCTGCTCAGAGGGTGGACCCTGGACTAAACTGCACTGAAGGAATCCCTCCTGTTGCGTTTTTATATCCATTGGTAACTGTTTATAACTCTTTTATGTGAGTTTGTTGAGCTTCTTAAACAAAAGGCTGGGTATGAAATTGAATTGGATCCAACCTTTGAAACAGCCTGTCATCTCCAGAGATGGTGCAATTAAATTGATGAGATTTTTCCTTCAGTGGGCATATGTAGTTTGACCCTTAGACTCTAAGAAACTGTGTTTAAATCCTTAAAATTGGGCCATGAGATCACCCTACATTTTAAACTAGCAAGCTATCCTGGATGTAGAGTGCTGAAGAATGTCGTACAACTCGCTGTGCCCTGCTACCTTCCCAGCCGTGAAGCCCAAGGGAGTGAGAGAGACCCCTTAGCTTCCTTTGCCCCTCTCCAGAAACTCATCTTTGTTTTCCTGATGTTGGAGTCAAATGTGCTGCAGTTTGGTGGTGGTGAAGAGGGAAAAGCCCGTCACTTAAGAACTATGACCCTGTTTTTAAGGATCATTGGGACTTGTGCATAATCATTCACATTATAATTTTCTTCCTCTGGAAGGAATTGTCAATTGTTTTCTGAATTTCATTTCAATCATTTCAGTTATTGATAACTGTGTGTGCATACTCCATACGTCCATCCTCATGCTTATTGTTCCTGTATTTTTGTGGAGGTGTTTTCATTTTAATATGCTCCTTCATCAGTATATGTGGATTGGTCTTCATGCATTTTGAAACAGTAACAAAGTCTTGCTGTTTCTGTTGTTTCTAAAGCTAAACAGTGGATAGTTGAGAAGAGGAGAGTGCGATCTCTTGTGACAATGTTCAGGTTTATGGGAAGATTGTGCAGCAAGCACAGAGTTTCCAAGTGAACTGCTTTTCCCAAATCTGTTGGGAGTACTAAAAACAACAGCAAATTTGTTCTTGTGGTGCCTTGCATGGAAACTCCTGCCACTGGGAAGGGTAATGAGATCGAAGAGTGTGAAATAAGACCAGGGGCTGGGCAGGCTTCCACTGGAGTCTGCACCTTTGCATGTCAAATGGGAGAGGCACAAAAGCACTTACTATTCTCTAGTAGTGGGGACGGCCTTTCTTGATGCATTGCTTCACTTGTGTATTGCAGGCGGAAGAAAAGGCAGATGCATTGAATAAGGAATTGCTTATGACCAAACAGAAGTTAATCGATGCAGAAGAAGAGAAACGACGACTAGAGGATGAGTCTGCTCAGGTTACAGCCATTTCTGACACTTTTCATGTTTTGCTGAGTGTAGAAATTCAGAAAATACAATGTTTGTGGGAAGGGCTTGTTGATCCAAGTCGGGCTTTGGCTGCTTCCAGCACAGCAGAGCTTGCTGTTTCTTTGTAAACTACAGAAAGCAGCAGTTAGTTGCAGGTCAAATGAGAGCCTGGATGCACAGAGTGTGTGTTAGGAGCAGAGAGATGCACCATGGACAAACTGTCACCTTTAACCCCAGTTAAATCTTCGCTCCAACCCACCGTGCTTTTCCTGGTTGCTGGTGTCACCAGTGTCTCAAACCAGTATTACAGATCCTTCCCCACCACCACTTAAGCTGGATGAGACCTTTGTTCTTTACAGAAAGGCAGGCCATATTTAATGTTAAGTGAGAGAGAGGGAGGAATGGGCATAATTAGCCTCCTGCAAGTGCCCTCTGATAGTGTAACTGTAGACATGTTTCTTCTTTTTTACCACAGCTGAAGGAGATGTGTCGTAGGGAACTAGACAAGGCAGAGTCAGAGATTAAGAAGAACAGCTCTATTATTGGTGACTACAAGCAGGTAAGCTCAGCTCGATGAGGGTGCCAGCTGCTCTCAAATAGCAGGGGATTCCCTGGCTTTTAGGATTTATTTCCCAGAAATCTGCACATAAAGTGTGATCTCTGCCATGCATCGCTGGGACTTAGGAGTTATGTTAAATCAGGAAAGCTGTAGCTAGTTCTGTACTTTCTTTTTGGAGATGCTTGACAGGTTTGGCCTGTTCTGTTCAGCTCTAACTTTACAGGTGGTATTGGCTGTATTGCAAAGCGCATTTTTTTTAATGGACTGTGCTCCTTCCATCTTTGAATCTGGCTGCTCACTTTGCTCCACAGGTGTTTTTTTTTCTTCCCAGTTTCCCTCTTCCCTCCATAACATGCCAGGACTTGGTGATGATAAAAGAAGATTATTCCTTTGCTGCAGTCTCTTAATATTCTTTTTTAAGTTATTTAGCTGTAATTCACCCTGCTGAGTTGTAAGCTGTCAGGAGAGCAAGTATGTGGCTCTGTATAGTGGGAATGTGGCCTCAAGACATTTTAGGGCTGCACCAGCAAGTCTCAGGGATGGATATTGCCTACCACACCCATGGTCACAATCATCTCCTTTATTCCCAAGGCAGTAAAAGGGCTGTGCTTCCCCACCCCCTTTCCTGATTCCTCTGGTGAGGCTAAGTTGTTAACATTTTATGTTTAAATTGTGCCATTTGCTACAGCTGTAGACTTGCGTGTAACTTAATGGATTTCCGCACCTATGTGCAGAAATGTGTGTGTTGGGGGTGGCCAGCCTGTAGCACATTGGCAGAGAGCAGGAACAGATCAGGCAGGGGAAAGAGGATCTGAGTCGCACTCAAAGGGTACATCCAGACAAGCACACACATGCCTGTTGCAGCATCTCAAAGCAATTTGAGACACCACAAGAGGCATGCTGGGAATGGAAAAGTACCATTTTTCCTTTTAACTACTTAAAAGTAGTTAAGGCCCATTATAACTACTGCCTGAGCAGGACTGCACCCTGGAAATCCAGGTATCAAAAAAAAACGTAGAAAAAAAGCAGCGTAGGGCA
>NW_017729011.1:23955235-23957805 GCF_001723915.1 Gavialis gangeticus
GCAGAAACCTTAAGTCTGAATTCCACAACTTCCAGAGCTCTTAAAACTTCCAGTTGAATGTTGCTGTGGCATTGGTTTTTGCTTTTAATATTCTATTTAGAGAAAAGCTTTGCTTTTATAAATGATTTGTAACAGAATTTTGCTTTGTCAGATTTGTTCCCAGCTGAGCGAGCGACTGGAGAAGCAACAAACAGCAAATAAAGTTGAAATTGAGAAAATCCGGGTAAGAGACCAGGTTACCAAAATTTTCATAGTTGGTAGGGTTGGAAGGGACCTGAGCAGATCATCAAGTCCGACCCCCTTCCATGGGCAGGAAAGGATGCTGGGGTCAAATGACCCCGGCTAGGTGGCCGTCTAGCCTCCTTTTGAAGACCCCCAGGGTAGGGGCGAGCACCACTTCCCTTAGAAGTTGGTTCCAGATTCTGGCCACCCTGACAGTGAAGCAGTGCCTCCTGATGTCTAGCCTGAAATGACTCTCAGTCAACTTACGGCTGTTGTTCCTTGTTACTCCCAGTAGTGCTCGGGGGAACAGGGATTCTCCCATTGCCTGCTGGCCACCCTTGGCCAGTTTATAGACAGCCACCAGATCCCCTCAGCTGTCTTTTGTGGAGGCTGAACAGGTTTAGGTCCCGTAGCCAGTTTTCACTGTTTAAGACTCATCACACAGCAAAACTCTGCATTTTTGATCTTTTAAATTTGTTTTAAGTAATTTGCTAATAAACTTTTTTTGAACCATGCCTGACTTAGGTGCTTTTTCTTCCTAAATCTTCCTCCCAAAGCCCTAAGCAGTTAGAGCCAGTTCTTCCACCCTGAATGGTCTAGGGCAGCCTATAGACTCCAGGCCATGGTAGAAATGGGGATCTGAGGGTGACAAGCTGTTTGCCTGCTGCGTGTGCCTGCTGTTTGACCCCACTTGCCTTCAGTAGCAGAAGGAGCCCCTTAAGTTTTTACGGGGTCCCTGAGGCTCTCCTGGTCTGCTTGCATGGGGGCAGAGTCAGGAAATAGCTCTGATGCTTTTGCTCAATAGAAGTGCTCATGGCTGGATGTTTTTTGGCTTTAGCAAAAAGTGGATGACTGTGAGCACTGCCGAGAGTTCTTCAATAAGGAAGGGCGTGTGAAGGTCTCCAGTTCTGCCAAGGAGGGTTCTGATGAGGACACGGATGAGGAGAAGGAGACACTGAAAAACCAGCTGAGGGAAATGGAGCTTGAGCTGGCCCAAACCAAACTGCAGCTGGTTGAAGCAGAATGTAAAATACAGGTAACATCTGGAGACTTATTATGGACCCAACAGTGTTGTTTTGAGGCACGAGAGTGGTGGGGTAGCCTCTTGCTTGCCATTGCTCTTGATTGCTTGGGTCTGTGTGCTCTAAGATGCTGCTGTCTGCAAGCAGCCTCCTGGGGCTCGAGTGCGATGCTGAAGGAACATCCAGTTCGTGTGTGGTGGCCAGAGTTTGGAGAGGTTGGTTGTCATTTGGACAGTGCACCAGCCAGTCTAACAGTCTCACAGCTTAGTGAAACATGCCCGTGACAGGTAGCAATGCAGTACATCAGTTATTCTCCTGGTGGTCAGTACAAAAAACTAGTCTCGCAGCCCCTGTGTTTATACATGAAGGACTTTCATTCCGTACCAGTGTTCATCTATCTCTCCATTGAGACGTCCATTTCTGTTTGATTCTTTTGCCAAGTTTGCACATCTGCATCTTCAGTTCTTTTTATCTCTGCCTCCTTAATAGCTCTAACTTTTTACATTTATTTCTAAAAACATCCAGCCACTGTTTTTGCTACTCCCTTCTTTGGGTCAGCTTCTTTGCTCATTAATGTGTTTTTATTTTTTTACCTTTCTTATCAAGTCACTCAGTGGTCAGTGTGGCCTTCTTTTCCGAAGCTTCTTTTTGCAGCCTTACTTTAAATATTGCCCAGCCTAACCGGAAGTCCCAGAAATGGGACTGTTTTATATCCTGGGTTGTTTTTTGTTTTGTTTTTAAAGTGCTTTGAGTAGGGAGATCAGAGCAGACTTTTGGCTGGAACAGGAATTTGCCATTTCCTGCATTTAACCAAATATTTGGTTTGGAAAACATAGCATTTGCAGAATAGAATAATTAAAATCATGTGAAGCCCTGGTACTGGCCTCCACAGCATCCAGACCTCTGTCCAGCTCCAATGTAGTACTTACTGGCTAATCTTCTGCGAGTGCCTGCATGGAAAAAGTAAATCCCACACTTTCTATTTTAGCCCTGGCAAAGCAGCAAATCACATTTTCCTTTCTTTCACAATAGTTTTGCGAACACAAACAACACGTGACAGAAACAAGTCACGTTTTTTAATGTATGGTTGGAAGGCACTCAAATGCTGTGGTATGAGAACAATGCAGTGTCTTGAACAGACCACTCTGCACTGGTTTACTACTTCCATGCAGACTGGAGTAGCAGTACAGCTGCCCCATGTAAACTGTAGCATGTGTTGGAGCTCCCAACAGGAAGCTGATTGAGTGAAATCTTAAAGGATAAAGGAAGTAAAACAGGCCATTTTATACACCCAGTTGGGGAGGGAAGGAGGGAGTTACTTTTTGT
>NW_017729011.1:23962805-23968607 GCF_001723915.1 Gavialis gangeticus
AGAAACAAGTCACGTTTTTTAATGTATGGTTGGAAGGCACTCAAATGCTGTGGTATGAGAACAATGCAGTGTCTTGAACAGACCACTCTGCACTGGTTTACTACTTCCATGCAGACTGGAGTAGCAGTACAGCTGCCCCATGTAAACTGTAGCATGTGTTGGAGCTCCCAACAGGAAGCTGATTGAGTGAAATCTTAAAGGATAAAGGAAGTAAAACAGGCCATTTTATACACCCAGTTGGGGAGGGAAGGAGGGAGTTACTTTTTGTTTCTGTTTTTAATTGGAAATTGCTAAAGGCTAAGGTTGAAGCTTGGAGAGTACTCTTCTTATCCTCCTGTTGTGGGTTTGTGATGGAAATATGAGAGCTGCCACATCCCAGCCAGCCCTGCATCCATCCACAACAATCATAGTTTTCTTCAATCTCTTCTCCAGTTCTCTGTCCAGTCAGGTTTCTCTTGTGCTGAGGAAGGATGCTTTTGCTGCATCCCTGGGACATGTGGTCTATAGCTTAACAAGGAGGGACTTTTGGATATCGGACCTAAATTTTCCTCTGCTCATTTTCTAACCTAAATTGCTTCCTTGTATTTACACTTTGCCAGTACTTGTCATCTCTGCACACCCTTCAGTTGCAGCTTGGCCAGTGCATAACATGCTGAATTCTTAATTTCTTGCTTCCTAAGTGTGCATGTGGAACTGATTAAAATGAAAGAGGTGGGTGTTATGTTTGGGTGCACTGATCAGGGAATATGTAGGCTTTTCTTTTTCATCTACTAATTAAAGTATATTCTTGGCCAAAAGTTAGCAGGGAAAAATCCAGTTCCTCGAAACCCCTTGTTCACCTTCAGTCTGTATGGAGTTGCAGGGTGGAGGTAGCTGCATGGTAATGACACAAGCTTTGTGCACACAGAATGAAAATGTGCTTGCCAGACTTAAAAGGGCTCTTCAGAAGCTATAAAATTGTCAGCAGGTGGGGGGGTAGGTTGTTTGGGTCCTCTGGGCCTTACTGAAACAGTTTTGTGCTGTACATGTGTATGTCACAGCTGCTTTCTCTTGGCTGTTCCCTTTGCAGGATTTGGAGCACCATTTGGGCCTGGCACTGAATGAGGTTCAGGCTGCAAAGAAGACTTGGTTCAACCGAACATTAAGTTCTATAAAAACAGTGACTGGAGTCCAAGGGAAAGAGACTTGTTGAAAAGCAAAACTCCGTCAAATGCATCTTCTTAACAACACCTTTTGTTGCCTTCCTTGGCCAGATGTTTAATTCTGTGACATGTGAGAGGACCAGAATGTACATAAAATAGAAACACAGCATGTCAGGATTTCAATAGGTCAGTGATAAAGTGGATGGAAACACAAAGGCTTTATTGCTAGACACGGGATCTTCATACTACTGATATTTAACAGGTGATGTAGCTAGATTGAAGCTCTTCAGAGAAACACTCCATTCTGCGGTCTGGCTGGAGGCTTTTCACAAACTAGGTACGAGAACTTACCAAACCCTAATTGTTAAGTTTACATACAATAGGTTTTTTTACAGTTATAACCTTTTTTAATATTTTATTTAAAAGGAAAAAGTGTCACTAACAAAGCAAATAATGACTCTTAGCAAGAACTATATCAGTGCCAGAAAGTAGTCCCCAGAGCTAGGATTTGGAGAGCGGGAGGTGACATGCTTTACGAAGGGGGGTGGTCTCAGCGCTCCTGTCGGAGCAAGCCCATTTTGGTTTAACATGCGTGCATCATCCATCTCGTGGTGTCTTGCCATTTCTTTCTGAATTACTACTCAATTCTATGCAACTGGGCTTTTTTAGCCTGGGCTGCCAACCAGATTCACAGCCCTAGGTTGGGAGACTTGTCAGAGTGCTAGACGAGAAAATCAGAATGCTTGACAAATTCCGTTTTACTTCTGTGTCATATTGTTTGAGCCGCGCTCATCAACAGCATTTCAATCCCAACACCAGGACTGCTAATACGAGCTAATCATGTGGATGTTTTGTCGTTTAATTATGTCCTTCTGTTCACTTTTGTCTGTTTTTTCGTTTTCGTTTTTAACCTGGCTGTAGCAGGCCTTCTGTGAAGTTCTGTAAGGGCTTCCAGAATTAGTTTTGCACATATGTATGAATGGGACAAAGAGACAATAAACTGAGATATATTTGAGAGGCAAAAATCTGCGTGAGTGTAGCTGCAAACATCCATAGCTGTGTGTCGTAACTGGCTTTTCTGGTAACATGTATGGAGGTTCTGTAGGTCATTTTTTCCATGCTTAATGCAGTTGCACTAATCGGTGCTAAACTTACTTGGATTTCTCATCTTTTGGATTGTCCTGAAGTTCTCACCAGAAAGCTGTAGAATGGAGTTTTGCACCTTGTAATATTTTTAATTTATAATGGTTTGTGTTATGCTGAAGTATCTATTGCATCAGTGGATAAATTTTGTGTGCAGTGTGAGTATAAGCTGGTAACAATAAGAGGCACTGGTTTGTATATAAAGATATTTGGTTTATTTTGTATTTCTACCTTTTTCTTGTTAACTGTACTAACGCTAGCTAATGTACTCTGTGACTACAGGATATAACATGCTATGTCCAAGCTTTTTTCCTTAATTGCGTACATTATCTTTATTGTTTAATACCAAAAAAAACCCAACAACTGTAACTCCATCAATATTAGATGCGTGGACATTGTGGTAGCATAGTTGCAGTGTGTATACTTTATGAATTGAAATATAAACTAGTAAAATTGTATTCCTATTCTGTTGTTTCATTTCATTTCAACAGTGAATTAAGTATTTTGCAATAAAAAAAACCAGCTGTTTTTAAAACAAAAGGTTTAGCATCTGCAAACCTCTCCTGTGGCCAGAATCATAAGGGGGATTTTTAAAAGAGAGACTGTTCTTAGGGTTGCCAAAAATCCTCCATGCCTCAATGTGATTGTACTCTGCAAAGTGACTCTAAGAATGGCCTTGTTTGATCTCTTTGCTCATGGCTCAGTGTTTTTTCACACCAGATATTGTTAGTTTACAAGTAAGAACGTTTTCTCTGCAGCCCACTATTATTCCACCTGCATCTGAGGAACAGACTGGGGTTCTTTCTGGTTGGTTAATTTGTACCTGTTAACACGACTTCCCCTTGACAAATTCTACTCGCACAATCTTCACTGGGGTGCCCATTCATAACAGGACAAAATCCAGCTGGACCACTGGCCGGTTGCATGCATGAGATCTCAGAACAGTTCAGGGTTTCCTACCTACGTGTGTTGCAGGGATAAGAGAGATTATGTATTTTTGTTACTGAAATGAGTATGGGCAACTGAAAGTGAACCTACTCCAGAAAGGTATTAGTACATAGCTGCTTCCCATGACCATCACTGTGCTTTAAGACAAGGGCATCATAAGGTTGCCTATATAGTATTTTTGCTTTGTCTTTCACAGAGTTGTCTCCCCGGATGAGGTCAGCTGGACTAGATTAAATACTAAATATGAGGAGGAGGCAGGCGTTTTAAGATGTGGAGACTAGATACACACAAACGAAAGGCAGCGTGAACAAGCAAACCGAAGAAGAAACAATTTGGTGTGTATTAGTTAGAGCTACTGTAATAGAAAGGACTTGACTGACCTGCCATGGTAAAAGCAGTGGGCACAGTTGCTGGTCACTGTCCCTTTTATGGTGCTACTGAAATGGTTAATTATGGGCTGAGTTAGGAGTCATGCCTCCCTCCTGCCCCCACCATGCATACTGTCCACCTCAGCTGCCCATGGGCACTGAATGCAGAATCACTGCAGTTCTCTTGCTGAAACCTTTTGTGCTCCAGACACGAGTCCCTAAGTTACGTTTGCAGTGTGGGACCTCTAGATCACTGGTTTTGCAGTCAGAATGAGTTTTATGGCAAGACTTTCAGCACCTAACTACTGAGGGTTTATATGGTGAACGTCCAGAACTTGCACTTCACTTAGTTTGACAGGTCTTCAGGTTTCTCCTCCAGGCCTCCTGACACACGCTGTTCTTTTTTCAATAGCCACCTGCCAACATTTTCCTATATCATTTTTTTTTCCCCTCTTCCTTTTCAGCTGTCCTTGCTGTCTGGAGTGCTGATGTAAAGTTTTCACTGTGGGGAGGATTTTTTCCATCTGTTCAGCAGCTTAACTTCTCTAAAATATATAACAACCTGAACAAAGTATGGCACATATGCATATGCAAACACTCTTTGCTTTTTATTGTAAATGGTATCCTGCCTCAGTCAGATTTTCTTTCTCTAGTGCCTTGAGAAGCCAGGCATTCTGCATATAGCTCTCAAAATGGAGCTGGCATTCAAAGCTCACCATAGAGATGTTCCTGTATTCAACCCATGAGAGGCCAAGGGGCAAATAAGGGTACCTTTTGGGTAGGGTGGTATGGTTCCTGGTGAGAAAGCATGTGCTTTTGGTGTAGGATTGCATCTGCTTCATGTACTAAAGCAAACACATGTGAATCACTGCCGTGCCCCTGAGAGTCAAGAGGCCTTATGCACTACGTGTTCTCGCCTAAAGCTAGGCTTGAATGGGACTGAACTCCTGACTTACAGCTTGAGATCTTTCTTGGCAACTGCTCATCCAGGCATCTGGCTGCCAAGAGAATAGAGACACTAAACCAGCAACGGCAGGCTGTATGCCTTTTCAGCCTGTTTTTCCTCTGCTACTGCAACTGGAAGGAGGAGAGGTGAGTAATAGATGAGACATCCTTCCAGAAGTCCAGTAACTTACTACTTTTCATCTTGCTTTAATGCTGTGTTTATCCAAATCTGTTCACTGGGATCTACAACTTGAACTGGCCCTGGAAGTGGTTCTCATTGACATAAATCTTGTTCCCATTATTAGCTCCCTGAATACTGTGCAACAGACACCTTGTCTTGCCTGGATTCCTCTCTAAAAGCAAGTTATGCTTCTCTAGTTGAAGCCATGGAGAGTGGGGAGCACCACTTGCTTTGGTCACTGTGCACGTCTGGTCATTCAGCCTTATGGAAAGGGCATGTCTACACCTGTGTTGACTGAAGTGGTTTGAAGAATCTGTCCTGTGTCAGGCTTATTCAAAGGTTCAAATCGGAGCAGCTCTGGGGGCAGACGATGCAGATCTGGCAACAGGCATCTTTGGCTAATCCCCAAGTACCTGCCCTATAAACAGTGTAGATTTGGCCTTGCCCGTGCTTGTACGCAAGTGAGGAGCAGGCAAGCAGTCCCTTGCCTCCTGCGGCCACGATGCACCGTGCAGGGACTTGGCCACTTGGGTGTCAGGTTTTAGGCCATCATTAATAGCCCACGGCACATTGTGTCCCCAGGTTTCTGTGGGGGCGGGTGCCACGGTCCCCCCATGCTTCCCTTTGGGCTGCTGCTCTCCATCCAGTGGACTTGGCCTCCGAGCCTGACGGGGCTAGTGGCCGGCACCAAGGCTCGAGTGTCGCACGTATGTGCTAGGCCCTCGGTGCTGGGCTGCCCAGGCAGAACTGAGTGGGCTCCAAGGTCTTCCAGCCTCGTGGAGGGAGGGGGACAGGGGCCTGCGGCAGACTTGGGGTCTTGCTCCCTGCAGTGGGGCCACCACAGCGCCTGGCCCCCAGCACCTGGTGACATGGCGAGGGGCTGAGTGGTGCCCCCATACCCGGAGGCAGGTGGCGGCCTGCAGGGGGCAGCGTGTGGCCCCCCCCCCCACCGACTTGAGGGGGGAGGGGCAGCCCCAGAAACAGGGAGGGGCTCTTGAGGGAGTGGGGGGGGGGGCCAAGGGGGCAGCCGGCACTGCTGTGGGGGCATCGGGGGAAGGCCCGGCCCCTTCCCCGC
>NW_017729011.1:23968853-23978630 GCF_001723915.1 Gavialis gangeticus
GGGCAGCCGGCACTGCTGTGGGGGCATCGAGGGAAGGCCCGGCCCCTTCCACGGCCGCGAGTGTTGCCCGCCTGCCCGGCTCCGCTGCCCGCCCTGCTGCTGAGGGAGCGGAGGGCGGACGGGGGATGCTCTGCCCCAGCAGGGTTGGACGGAGGGAGCTGCAGAAGACTGCGGGGGGACTTGATGGCAGCCTTCAGCTCCCTGCAGGGGGGTGCAGAGAGGATGGCGCTGGACTGTTCTCCGCAGGGCCAAACAGAGCAAGCAGCAATGGGCTCTAGCTGCAGCAAGGGAGGTCCAGGTTGGATATTAGGGAAAACTCTCTCAGGAGGAGGGTGGTGAAGCACCAGAGCAGGCAACCCAGAGAGTGTGTCCAGTCTCCATCCTTGGAGGTGTTCAAGGTGCAATCGGACAAAGCCTTGGCCCGGAGGATGTAGTTGGGGCTGGTCCTGCTTGGAGCAGGGGTTGAATTAGATGTGGCCCCCTGAGCTCCCTTCCCACCCTCCGGTCTGTGACTGTACGAGGTGGAGACGATGCCGGGGGAGTGGGTGGGCAGCCGGCTCCTGGGCTCGGCCTTGACAGATGCCTTAGTGTATCCGTGGAGCGTTGCCTCTGCCTGCCGCGAGCTCTCGAGCTGTTGCTAAGCTGGGACCAGAGCGCTTGCTTTGAGAGTTGAGAGCTGAGCATCTGCGTGCAATGTCCAGACAAGCAAAGCTGGTGCTTGAGGAGAGGCACTGGGTTAGGCCAGTGCTGCTCAACCTACATGGGCTGGATCAAGCCAGCAGTCTCGGGGCAGGCACAGCAGGTCCCCGTCCTGCTGCGGAGGAGAAGAGGGCTTGGCCCGGCCCCAACCCCGCCCTGCAAGGACTTGGGCATGGCCCAGCCCCGATTCAGCCGTGGGCACGTGGATGTTTGCGTGTGGGGGAGGGTGGTGCTATTGCCACTGCTTCCCCACTGCCAAATTCCCTGAGCTGCCGGAGCCCCCGTGGGTCAGATGCCACAGCTCCAGGGCAGAGGTTGAGCACCCACGTTGGGCAGTCGGGTGATTTACACAGAGTGCACTGGATGGGTGCGAGCTGGGTTAGTGATACCGACCTTCCTCCTCCTCTCTGGTTTGGCAGGTGTTGGCTGGGGGCGAGGCTGGGAACGGATTGCACCTTTTTCAGCTGCTTATGTTGAAAACATTCAGAGCTGGGTTAATTTAAAAAACTTACTGGGGAAAAGATCTGTTTTCTGACCAACTCTAGTGGGCCAAGCTACAGCGTGGGGTCCCCGTCCATAGTCAGGCTGTAGGATGATGATGGTTCTCTAGTCACACAGCTGCTCTGCACCTCAGCCCAGTTTGCATATCGACTAGCTAGTGGGACGTGCACCTGCTTCCTAAGGGAAAGGAAGCAAAGCAGAAAGGAATGGGCGAGAACTGCTTGGATGGAGAGTGCAGTGTTAGGGAAATCATATACACCGAAATGGTGGCAATGGTTAGTGGAGAAACCACAGCAATAGAAAGTGAAAGAATTGGTGCTGTTTCTAGTCTCTGCCACTGACTCCCTCCCTGGCCTTGGGCAAGTTACTTGACCCTTTGCTTGGCCATTCACAATTGCAAAATGAGAATGATGATTACATCTCCTAGGCAGCCAGGACCATCTGAGGGAAGGTGTCATAGTGTTTGATTTGTACAGCTGCCAAGCCCTTTTGAGTTGCACCGAGTGCAGGGTATTGTGGGATGAAATTCCTAGTAAGCAAGGTCCTCCAGCCCCTCGTGCAGATCTGCTGCCAGTCTGAGCTCCAGGCCTGTCAGAATGATGTGTTTTCCATTGGCTCATCACAGAGAAGTGTCTGGGCTTCTCTTTAATTGAAGAATGCAACCCCGGCATTTGTCAGCTCTCGGAGTGAATTGCTGTTTAAATCGCAGTGCTATTCCCAAGTGCATGTACTGAGCTTCAGCTGCTTTAGCGGAGGGAGGATCTCTGGATGAGGGGAAGGTGACTGGCAGCTGTTAACTGGTTTTCATGCATGAAGTAAATACATTAAGCCCACGTGGGAAGCTTTAAAAGGAGGTGCGGGAGGATGGGCAGAGCAGCCCTACAGTCCCGTGCTTGATTCAGGATGAAGCATCTCTGCAGCTACAGCCTTGAGGGAGGAGCCCCTGGTAGCAAGTCCTTGGGAATGCGGAGGAGGGAGAGGGGCTTTCAGCTCCCCCTCCAGACATGTGGAGCCAAAGACAGCAAGGCCATTTCATGTGTGTGAAACCTCTTTACCCCAAGAGCCATGACATGGCCTGAGCGGAGCCTGCCAGCGCACTGCCAGGACACTTCGCTCCTGCCCAAGAGCAGCCCCTGCCCTGTTCTGGCAGCGCATCTCAGCCCTGCCCTGCTGCACCTGCTACACCAGGCTTTTCCCCGCCGTTCATGCACGGTGGAGCTTCACCAGGGACTGAAACAGCAGGAATCAGAGCAAGACATATAGCATAGGTACAGCTTTGCTAAATTCCTCTCCTCTCCACCCACCTGCATTGGTCTTTCTGGAGCCCCGTGGCAGGAGGTTGGGGTGATGGGGCTGCGCAGTGCTGCCCAGTGAGGGAGACCCCCTGGGTCCCAGTGACCGGCTGAGCCATGACAGTTCAGTAACAGTGCTGAGATTGGCAGCCCGCTGGTTATGAAGCAGAAGCCACGGCTGTGCAGAGTTCGCAGCGAGCGAATAGCATGAGGGTGAGGAAGCTGGGCACTGAAATCCCCTGCTGCGAAGGTCAGCTGACAGACAGGCACTTCTGCCTGCCATCTGGGCTGAAGGATCATCTCAGAGCTGCTGCATAGATGACCTTTGGAAGGTAAAACTAGAGTGACTTCTGGCCTTCAGGAGCCCCTTGGAAAGGGCAAAGCTACTACCATCTGGCCAGTCCTACCAGCTCTTGTGCCTGCGAGGGGCACAGCCATGGTGTGGTGAGGTTGGGGAGCCCTGGCATCACTGTTCCTAAACCATCCTTCAGCAGCCGCTGGTTGGCTTGGCAGCTTGGTCCATGTCCTGAGCGCATCTAGAAGCTGCAAATATTGCTCAGATCAGTAATAGGGGGCCCAGGTGTTGAGTTTCCACTGCGCAAGCCTCCATCCTTTCACTCCCCACGTGTCTCCTGAACAAGCTGCCAGACTTTCCTAGCCTAGCCATGCCAGCTTCTAGCCCACTGTGTTTTGAGTGTGGGGCTTTGCCTTTGCCCAGTCAGTTCATTGTCTTCGGCGACCTTACGTAAGCCTCTCAGGTTTGCACATGGCAGACAAGGTGCAAGATGAAATATGTATGACACCTCTGGAAGTAGCTGCTTTGACTTGCAGTCCAAGATTACTGCTCCCTTCGCTGCACAGATGCCTTAAGGCTGTGAATTGTGTGTTGCGTGTGTGGGCTGTGCATTTTTTGCTGAGTTGCTCTGGGCTTTTGCAGCTAGGCATAGAACAAAAGTGTTTGTACGAAAGGTGGAATAACGGCAAGGAAGCTGTGATGTGCCCCTCACTGTAGAGGTCAGCTAGGGAGAGCTTTGAGCTGCCCGATTTTAATCATGGGCAGCAGGAAAAGGGCTGGATGATCTGCGAATCTTCCATCCCCAGATGCTGTGATCTTCTGTAGGAACAATCTCCTTCCTCTAGCAGGTATAGCACACCCCTCTGTATTCAAAAGTCAAGCTTTGTCAAGTTAAAATGATGCAGACTTGAATGAGATTGCGTGTTTGTAGCTGGGGCTGAAAGGCTGGACTTCAGGGGGTCTCTGCAGGGGCTGAGGTACAGCATGGAAACCAAACCCTCAAAGGCAGTTTGGATCAGAGTTGCCTGTAAATTGAATTCTTTTTCTGGGTTTTGAGGCCTTTCCTCTGGGCTAGGCAGGGGGGAGACTTTGGAGCATTTATAAATGCTCTGGAAAAAGATCCTTTCATACCTCCCCCAGTCACAGGGACTCAGCCTCTTTCCTCGCCCATCAAGTATAATGATTCACAGCCCAAGCTGAGCCAGCCTTCGCCCACCTTAGCGAGGGGGGTCTCCTCAGCCCTTGGCATAGAGATGGCGAACAGGGGAAGTCATGCGGCTCTGCTTTGTCCAGTGCGTCCCTCCCTTCCACTGACACTGCCTAGATCTGGACCAGGCTCGTCATGCTGATAGAGATGCCCTGGACTAGTCCTGCTCATATAGCTCTTTCTCAGGTGTTTGCCTTGCACCTGACATGAAAATAGACATGTTTCTGGAGGACAGCTCCATCAGGGACTGTTAATTAAACACAGCAGTCAGGGATGTGGTTGAAATGGGGAGGGATCACTCAGCAAAAATGTGTTTCTTATACTCTCCTCTAAAGTTTTTGCTACTTGATACTGTCAAAGTACTGGGCTGGATGGACCTTGGGTATAACCCAGTCTGGCAGTTCCTGCATAGCCTTATGCCCCCCACCTCCTCCCCAGTACACACACGCACACATACACCAGAAAAATATCCAAATTATCACATGTGTAGGGTGGGGGACTCTTCTCCTTCCCTGAGCAGGAAATCACATCCTCCTCCCACACTGGGAGTGGAGGCAAGAGGCCCTGGCTGCTTTGGGAAGGATTCTTCATGTGACCTTTCCTGATTTTTCCAAAGCACTTGTGCCAGTACTGGCTCTTCCCCGAGCTCTGCCTAGTGCATTTGTCTCCTCTCTCCCATGTCTAAAGCATGAAGGGTCTTTCCTGTGTTATTGGAAGGGAAACTCAGCTTTATAAATAAACGGAGGTGCTGGCATGTACAGTGTAATGTGAACTGAAGGCTAATTCAGGGCCCTGGAAGGCTTGGGAGCACAAGGAGCACTCCAAAGAGCTCAGTAACACGGAGAAGGGGGGATTTACTGCTCAGCCCGTGGGGAGAGGATGGGTGCTCCCCAGCTGGCTCAAGGCCTCAGCAGAGGACCAGAGTCAGTGCTTTATAGCAAGCCACTGAGCCACTGGACCAGGGGGGTGAAGGGCTTGCAGAAGGGCTGCCCAAAGGGTACCTAAACAGCAAGTTCCCAGTGCATAAGTGGCCTTTTCAGCACAGGTTACAAATCTGCTAACCCTGCACTGAGGTTGTACAAGTGTGGATGTGAGGACTGAGCATAACTCAAGATGGGGGCTATCCTATGTCTTAACTCCAAGACATAGAATAGCCTCCTATGGGTTAGGGCATTTGCTTAGGAAACAGGGCAGCTGACTTGTAGGGTCCTTTCACCCAGAGGGGGCTTGATGCTGGGTTCGACTCTGTCTTTACAGCATTGGGCTCTAACCATTATGCTACAGGTTAAGCATTATTTCGTCACTGCTCTTTTTAGTGAAACTTAGCCCTTGCATTTACTAGTCCTTGGATAAAAGGGATTTGCTCCCTTCAATACTCCCTACTACCGGCTTGTTCTCTCCCTCCCCTGCCAAACCCATTCTGGGTGATCACTGGTGGCAGCAGGGAGATCTGTACTGGAGATGCAGTTCCTGGGAGGCCACCCATCAGCTGGGCATGCTCATGGAGAGGTTTGAATTAGGAAGTAGTTGTACTTGCTTGTGCCAGTATGGTGCTCAAGTAGCGCCTGCAGATCTTTAAGTCCATCCTTCTCTTACCAGCTGCACCCCTGGCTTGCCTGTTGTGATCAGCAATGGAGTAGCTAAGGACCGACTCTTGCGTACCTGCTCATTATGACATTGTGAGGCTTGCATTAAGGCCTCCTGCTCTGGGCTGTTTTCAGGCTCTCTTACACATGTCGAGTTCATGTGCAGCTTTCAGCATGGGGCTAGAGCCCATACATTTTTTAATAGAAAGCTGAGATTCTAGCGCGTGGGCTGGCAGCCTTTGGAAAGTTACCGGCTTGCCAAGCTGGCGAGCACAAACAGCTTCACTTTTCAAACAATGCTGAGAATTAATTTCTCCTTGCCCGATTCCCCACCCTGATTTCTTCTCCTACAGACCAGAGGGAGGAATGGGGTGGCGTTTGCATTGAGTAGGCAGTGTGTGGGCTGCTGAATAAGCCAGGGTCTGTGCCCACCCTGGGTCCCTTCAGGGAAAGTGCGTCAGTCAGGAAGTGATACAGCGGCTCCTTTGGTATGTGCTCTGTGAACCAGAGAAAGAGGAGTTTGCCTGTGGTGAATCAGGCTGCAAACCTTCAGGGAAGACTGGAAGCAGAATGCATCTGGTTTGCTGTGTGCATCTTCTTCCCTGCGCTATGAAGCACAGGGGCTGCAGGTCAGCTCTCTGAATAGTTTCAGCCTGCTCCGTAGATGTGGCAGTTCCTCACCTGCGGGAGAGCCAGGCTGGCTTGTTAGTTGTGCACATCTCAGTCAATAAATTGATTTCTTCTTTCTCTGTACTCAAATGTACCTTCTCCACAGTGACAGTGCTCTCGCAGTGGGCTCCCTGCCTGTGGGAGGAAGTGCCTCAGCCTGCATGCGCTGGGGATTTTAATCGCAGCTCCAACCAAGTGCATGGCACGCCAACAATAGGGGCAGCTGTGTGCAATAGAAGTGCCTTTTTCTTCCAGGTCTCATCATCTGTCTTTTGATCGAACGGTCTGACTGGGTGCTGCTGCATTAGCCAGACCATGCAAGTGCCTGGGGGGAGAAGAGGGAACCAGAGAGATGGCTTTGATTGCTTTTCTGTAGGCTCCTGGGTCCAGACATGGCTGCTCTTTCAGCTGTCTAAGCAACCTGTGAGAAGGCACCTGGATGGTGAACAAGGCCGAGAGAGCTTGGCCTCTTAGAGGAAACAGGCCAGCCGCTCATAGTAAATAGGGTGTAATTGGTTCTCACTAGGCATCTCCTTAGAAACAGTGGAGGAGTGTGCATGCATCCATCCTATTGTCCTTTGAGTGCCTCTGGCTCATTAACCCTTCTGCTTCCTATTAGGTGTTTCAATGAACCACCAGAACAGTTATTTCAGCTGGCCCCTCTTGAGAGGCCTGTGGAGGCAGAGGGACTACATGGTGTCCACCAGCATCTGGAGCAGCCCAGCTCCTTTCACACACTGGGCAGAGACCAAGCGTTGTCTCTCCTTGTCCCTGCTGGCACCTCTGTGGCAGAAAAGCTGGAGATCCTCCCCACAAAAGGCATCTCCTCTACACATCCCTGCTGGTGAGACCTGATCTGCCCATTGATTTCCCCAGAAACAGGCAGGTTCATTCAGCTGCTGCCCAGGTCACATCAAGGACTTTGAGAGCAGGGCTCCTGTCCTGCTGAAGGAGCCTCGGGTAGGACTTCTGCTTAGTACTGCCAGCCTTGAGGTGAAGGATGACAAGTCTGATGTGCAGACAGTTCACAGCCCTCTCTGGGATGCTTCAGTTCAGAGTGACGAGGGTGCATCTACACATGCATTAACGTGCTTTAGTTAATGCCCATTAAATCTAGTAACTCCCTGTGAAGTACTCAGAAAATGCATCTTAGCTCCTCTTAATGCACATTAACTAAAGAACACAGCGTTTGTACACGTGCTCCGGGAGTGGGGGGTGCTTTAATTAGAGCAGCTCCAAGAGTCGCTCTAATTAAAGTGCCCCGAGTGTCTCGTGTATCAGTGTCCCCACACTTCAAAATGGCAGCAGGGACACTTTATCTAAAGCTCAATGAATACGCTTTAAATAAAGTACCCCAGCCACCATTTTGACGCACGGGGACACTGATACACAAAATGCGGGAGGCTGCTGGAGCATGGCAATTGCCATGGTCCACCAGACTCAATTGATTCTACTCCGACGCGCTGTAATTACAGCATGTTGGAGCAGCCTCTGTGCTTACATACAGGCATCCACGGTTTTTAGTGGTGCTTAGTGCGCATTACTTATTTTACTGTGCGTTGACTAAATAGCACTTTTTTTAGTGACACTTTAATGGGCATTAAAATAAACTAATGCGTATGAAAGTGCATGTGTAGATGTGCCTGGTGAGTACATCTTCACCAGCTCTGCAGTTGCAGGCTGCTTTATCTGCCCTTTTCTGCTCCTACAAATTCCAGCCTCATGACATGAGGGTCAAACCTGTTTCCAGTAGGTGCAGACACTTACCTGAGTGAAGTGGATGAGGGAGCGCGTGGAAGCGCCTGTGCTGGCTTCCTTCACTGCCTCTAGTGTTGAAGCTGGGAGCCAGGTGGCAGCTGCGTCAAGCTGACTGCATCTCATAACGGCATCCTGAGTGCCAAGAAATGGGCTTAGCTGCTGCTGGAAGCTAGTCTCACTACAAAGGCACAGATTACAGCTCAGTGCCCAGTTGGTGACTAGTTGAATGTGTGGGACCTGTAGTTCTCATCAGATGTAATTATGGGGTCAAATTATGTAACACGGTGATAGCAGTCATTATTCAGGGCACTTTAGATGCCAGCTTTGAGGGAAGGAGGGAGGAGAGTCGCAAAGCACTTTAAATGCATGCTCTTAGGGTGAATGCATTGCGCAGCCCTTCCTCCCACATTGTAACAGCCTTGATTTCCTTTAGGAAGTCGGTGTTTCTCGAGCTTTTTTAGAGTCAAGGCACCCTTCGGAAAATGCCAGCTCTTAGTTTTTGTTCATTTTTTGACTGCAGAAAAGTAATAGAGCAGTTTTTCTATTGCAAAGAACTCAGAAAAACAACAGCAGGGCAGAATGTTTTTGACATTATGGATTCCTACCTGAAATCTCTGGGTCTTTCTTGTGAATTATGTGTGCACACCTGCATCACCCTTAAAAGGATCTCAAGGGGACCTTGGCTGAGAATCACTGGTGTATGCCATGCTGGAGGTTTTTGCCCAGTTCATGCAGTTATTACACTGGCAAGGCATTAGATAAACAGCTTTATTTAGTATTAAACCTGAACTTTCTCTGCTGTGTTACGCCAAAGGCAGTATTTATGGGCACATCCTGGCAGACTGTGACTTGAGAAGATGGTATTGGACGGGCTCTGGCATTGACTGGTTAATGATAGGAAGTTCATCCCTTGAACAGTGTTATGAACTTGAAGCATTAATCATAGTTTCTCAGCTGACCATGGCTGTAGATCTTAACTTGCTAAGCCTTTTGAAGAATCTGCTTTGCAGTTTTAATTAAATATCTGGTACTTAAAAGGAACTGAACAGCACCCTTCCTCATTAGCAAGAGATTAGTGGGCTTTTTGTGCATATTCAACCCAATATAACACACTTGGCCTTTTTGCCACTGTGTTTTATGCAATTTGTCATATATACTAAGCCCTGGGCTCCCAGGGAAGCAAATTTATTGAGAGCAGACTCTCAAATGTAGTCATCTCATGCTGCACTTTAATCCTCTCTTCCAGCTTGCTAGTCAAATTCAGAAGACACCAAACTCCACTCAAGCCTTTCGAAATGAAAAGACTGAACAACAGGATCAGAAAAAACACTTCCATGAAAAGGTAAGGATATGGGGGCTGCAGCTTTTCAGCATCACTTCCTGGAAGGGGAATCTTGAATAATACAGGGACAGCAAGAGCCAAGGGCAGGGACTGAATGTACCTGACACAGCCCGTGGTTCACCTTTTGAATGACCATATTAATACTACATTTGCATGTATTGTCACCTTAAAATAAAAACCATCCTATTAGAGAATAACCCAAAGCAAAGGGTGACAGAGCATGGGACATTGTTTTTTGTCTGTTTTCTCTGGATGCTGAAGTAGACTGCATTTGGTCAGGACCTTAGCAATCAGGGATGGACCCAAATGGTAGCAGTGTAACAAGGGAATCATGCTCCAACACAGGGAAAGGGTTTGAATTACTGGGGAGTTGGGGGAGGGGGGGAACTTACCTTCTTTCCACACACAAACATTGAAGTGTTGCCTTA
>NW_017729011.1:23983630-23992379 GCF_001723915.1 Gavialis gangeticus
GGAAAGGGTTTGAATTACTGGGGAGTTGGGGGAGGGGGGGAACTTACCTTCTTTCCACACACAAACATTGAAGTGTTGCCTTATCCTCCGATAAATCTAATTATAAAAGAATCCAATTTCATTCTACTTTCCTAACTCTATGCCAAATACAGGGCTTCGCACTGGAAAGAACAGTGCTCTTTTAGCATGAAAATTAGTCACCTAGAAACCATTAATGCATAGAGTTCTGCAACCTATACCGTTAGGGTGGCCATTGTAGAGGATATGCCAGCTTTCTGCTCCTCTGTCCTCTGTTGATACAAAACCCAACACCCCTCTATTTTTCTCTTCAAGAAGAATAAAAGGTGTCTGGTTTCACATCAATAGAGGACACAGGACAACCTGACTGTCCTCTGTGATGGCCACCCTAGATACTGTGCATGTGCCTACCAGTCTTTCTACTGCAATACTTCATGTGAGCCCCAACTCAAAATGGCGGGTCAGTGTTTTCACTTAACCTCTCCAATAGAAAGCCCATTTGTGGGAAGTTTAAAATTGCACAGTGAAACTACAGGTAAGAACAAGCAGAGAGGAGTCAGGCATGTCTGCTGGAAGCTACCTTCCTGGTCAAATGAAAAATCAAGTCACAAACTGGCTTCCCGCCTGTAGAAAAGCAAGTGTATGCTTCTCATCTGTTGTAGAGCACAGTGCTTGACCTTAGGTTTTTATCAAGTAGTAAAGAGGTTTTGAAGGTATAGGTGTAGTGGGAAATTCCAGCTTAAGGTTTAAGATCCCATTGCAGCAATTCCTTTCTCAGGCTGCAGATACAAACAATCCTACTGCTTCTGTTAAGGTCATTCCTATATCATGACTCTCAGTAATCGTTGCAGAACCCTTTTTCATGTGGACACATACAACACTATATTCAGTGCTGCTCTTGCAAACGGATTGTATTCCAGCCTCATTCCATGCAATGCAAGTCCTCATTATGTTCCTGTCTGTAACCTCTGTCAGAGCCGAATAGCCTAAAGAAAGTCGTGGCACCTGTCCACCTAGACAATGCTCTGACTATTCAAGAGAAACAGGTCTCCCTTCATTTAGTCTCTAAGGCTTCATGCTCTAAAAAGCAAAGATAGTTTCCTATTAGAAATTAGACCAACACTGCAGTTCAGCAAGGTTTATTAACAGAGTTGGACACTCAGATCAGTCACAGGGACATAGATCCTGTTTGCAGAGAAAAGCTTTTATTGTGCCTTGTTTGGAGCAAGTGAAACAGGTCAGGGATTTAAATACAGAGAAGGCAGCAGTGCTGGGTTACATTCAGTGGCAGATGCACCAAGATTACAGTGCAAATATCTGTGCTCTGCACATTTCACAATAGTGGCGGACATACTAACCACAACACAGAAGCAAGATGAGATCAAGTATGCAGGTACAGCATCACTGAGATAAGGATATTCAGTGTACAAAGAGCAGTCTGTACATCTCACATCTGCAGGCTGGTTTTAATACTGAGCAAATTTAATCTGCTTTCAATTTGGCATCAGTTGCTTTTCCCCCCTCCTAAATTAAAACACCACTTGGAATATGTTGAGTACACTTTTTACAATATACACAACTAAGATTATCGCCAACTTCGTATTCAAATTGCATTGTTTACAGTATATTCAGGGAAAAATAAACACCAGGGTGTTCTTGACAGACTGCAAACAAGGAAGGGACCTTTTTGTAATTCAATCTCTACTTAAAACCATAAGGATCTCCTATTTCATTGAGAAATTATCTCTATTCTTTTCAGTAATTTTCATATGCAAAATATGGGATTGTTTAGTGTTGTATTTGGTATTGAAGGCATTAATGAAAGCATTTAAGGTTGGAATAGTTCAGAGGCAGTAAGTTTGGGGAGGAGTTTATTCATTTTGCCATTTTCACTTTAAGGAAGCTTGCAAAGACTGGCATGTGGCTCTGCTCTGAGACTCAGCAGGGCCAAAGAACTTGGGTTTCTTTATTGTGAAATGGCTGACAAGCCTGAAACAACGGGTTCCCATTTCTGCACACTCTTTAGGAGCTGGGAGCAGCAAGCTTGTGTTTTTGAGGATTTAAGCTCATTTGCTAATCAATACAGAGTTGCAGGACTCAACACAACCTGATAAGTTTCCAAAGTAAAACAGAAGGAAAAAGGGGGGGTGTTGGCTGCATGTATGGACCCATCTGTCTGGGTGCTCAGAAGAAGCTAGTCATGTTAGCTCTTTAATAGGACATCTTAGAAAGATGCGATTTTCCACAGGGTAGGTTCACAGTTCTTCCCATACAGCAGGTGTCAACCCGGGTATCCAGAACACCGGCTACTTCTGAAAATCTCCCATCTCTCCCACAAATGTTTTATTAAGGTAAGGGAGAGATAAGGGGCTGTGTTGCTACACCTGTTTCTATCAATACCGGATAGGATTTTTAAAAGCATGTAGTCTGTAGAGGACTATTCTCCTAAGCTTCTCAAGTGCTTTTGAAATCTTACACAATGCAATCTTGAAAGGAAACATCCTTCTAGAAAGCAAGTCTCCCAGAGTGCTCCTGGCCCCAGGCTGGGTCAAGAGCAAGTAACGAGGTGTGTATTGTTGGGTTGGCTTGGGAGGTGGCCATCATCTTTGGTCAGTAGCCAGTTTGATCAATACATATTGATTAGGGACAGGATCACAGACTTGACACTGAACTTTTCAAAGCAGAAGAGAGTGAGTCAGTTCCCTCCTTCCCTTTTCAGCAAGGGAGTAGTTTAAACTATCTATCCTTAAAGGCCTTGATGATTTCTGGTATTTAGCTGTCTACAGCTGTCTAGCAAGGTAGTTAAGGATGTGTGTGTCCTCACTAGAATTGGTAATAAGTGTGTAACTAGACTGTGTGGGTGGTGGGATTTTGCAGCTGTTTTGCATCATTTTGGCTTTGAGAGCAGATTAAATATGCAGCATTGCCCAGAGAATGGCTCTGTGTAGTTGAACGCACTGCCTGTAATACCACTTCTCTTCCTTTCGACTACTTTTCAATATTTTTCCAAGGTAACAGATGTGATTAGAAGTCTACATTAGTCTCATCTTGAGTAAAAGATTTGTAGCAGACAGCAACAGTGGAATTAGTGACACTATGAAGAACTGTAAAGCTTTGAATCCCCATTCTGCTTTGTGTCAAATGTGGCAAAGCCTCTCTGTGGTTGGAAAATGTATTTGCCAAAATGTTGAATAAGCAGCATTTGTTCTCTTGTTACGTTGGACTTTGTTAGAATACAGGACACACTTTTTTAACATGGAATTTTGCATATGCCTACTTTTATACATCATTAGGTTAACGATGGTAGGCCTGTCAACCTTCTGTCTACACTGCAATAGTATTAGTAGCCCTTTGTTCATACAGCAGTAATGCAGGTCTGACCAGATGCTCTGCTTCTCTTAATTAAGCCCCATTTAGATGTGCCTCTGTGGTTAGTGTCCACTGCTGAGCTAACACGGTGCCCTGAGTAAGTCTGTATTGGTTATGCTTACACAAGCTTGTGCTTTTCTGAGAACAGAAAAAAAATCAGCAATAAAGGAAAGTCAGGCAGTTTCCAAGTGACATTTCCCTTTATTGTTTAGCCAACTAATTCACAGCAGTTCTCAAGAGACTCACCTTGTGCTCCATTCTGGCACTGGGCTATATCTTTAACCCCTTGCTATCTTAGAAAAGGATTAGCTAGGACTATTTTGACAACCCGTTCAGTTCTGCGAGGAGAAAGCTGTTTTGTGTTTGCTGTTGTTTGTTGCATCTAACCTGTTTAATGGAGTGAGAGGAGTGTATCCTCCTGTGCAATTGTGAGGGCAGTGGCTCCTCTTCACCACCATGGCATTCTCTGCTTAAGTGTAAAAGGGCCAAGCATGCCGAGCACCAGGCAAATGAGTTAACAGCAGCCCTCTTCTTTCCTTCATCCAAATTCAGCTGCACGGTCCTGCACTGCCAAGAGCAGACTTCTGATAGAATAGGATTGCATTGGGGAATTTAATCTGCTTATTGACTTTCCTGCATTCTTCATCCTCACCTCACTCGCTTTTGAAATCTTTCCATCCTGTCCCTGTTCACTGAACCAGAAAGTCTGTCTCCAACAGTGTCATCTAATCTACTGCACAGACATGCCCAGAAGCCTTGCTCCCTGGGTAGTGTAAAGCCTTGAGCTGGGTTGCTCAAATACTAACAGTAATTACAGCTCTCCCCATCTTACCCTAGCCCCTCAGTGTAGTTAGTGCTAGTGAAGGGTACCAGGGTCACAACCTTGGAGTCTCAATGTTTGGTTAAAACAAACATTTGTGCATAAGGAGCAGCACTTCAAGCTTCACACCAAGATGCTTCAACCGTCAAGTGACCTGATGAAGAATGTCTTTCATTTGAAAGTTTGTTTCAACTCTACCCCAACCATAGTCGGTCCAATAAAAGATACCACCTTAAGAAATCCTTGCCTCAGCCGCCAAGAGCAGAGGAGGGAGTTCAGTGACAACGTCTGTGCTGGGCCTCTTTTTCCCTGAACTCATTTAATTCAAGTACTGAACAAGGAACCAAATACATTCAGGAAGCAAATGAATGCAACTTGAAACTATCCACAGGATGCAGTAAGAGCTACTTTAGCACAGCAGGGTCTGAACAAGGTTGGAACTGAGGTTCCTCTGTAGGATAATCAATGTAGGCATTTAAAAAAGTATGTCCCACCCCTCTTGTGCCTGGAGGTAGGGTCACCAGCCTGCACCCAATTAAAGCCTTTTAGAAGTGGTGGGGGTTGTTTGCACCTGAAGAGATATCAGTCCAGGTGTTTTCAAAGACGTCCGCTTCCACGGTTATAAAACATTTTGATATTCTTATATTACGTGACAAATCAAAAGGGATTGTGCCTTTAACTATCCAGTTGACACAAACCTTCAGGTCAGAGATTAGATGATGTAACTTGACTCTGCAGCTAAATTCCAAGATACCTTGTTTAAATTTCTCACAAGTCTTATTCATAAGTTGGACTTTACATTAACGTGGCACAGAATTCCCTAACCAGCTGTGCCGTCATTTTTTCTGCAGATTGCTTTTGACTATTAAGTTTAAGTTACCCCCTATGCCTCGCAGTATATGGCACTGAGATGGAAAGAGAAAGACACCAAAGAGTGGGATAAAACAGAATCTAAAAATCAAAATCAGATCCAAGGAATGGAGATTCCCAGTTATTATCTCTGATCATTCAAGTCCAGTAAAACTCCAAGCTAAAGATTTGATCTGAATATTTCATGCAGTCAGTGAGATGAAGAAAACTGTTACAGAATTTAAACTCATGCTGAGTTTAGCTGCATCAGCCCTGCAAGAGGCCAGCTTAATTTTGCCAGACACATTGCAGTGTCACATGATAACAGGCAGACCAGAAGATCACCCACTCTCCGAGCAAAAAGACCTCAGATGTGGGGATAGGCACTCTTGTCCTCTACCTGTTTTTCCTTTGCATTAAGGATTAGTTACAGATGAACCACTTACCTGTATTCTGAGGGGCTCCTGTTTCAGGGCTGAGAAAAGGAGAAATTTCATAGGCATGAAAAAAGCTGCGTGCATAAATATCTGTGCATTGAGAGGATGCACCAAAGTTATCCTCAAGTGCCAGTGCCTCATACGCAAGACAGCAATAAGACATTTCTGATCAGACGGCTTCTGTGCTAACACACAGGATCAATTTACCCGACATCATGGTTAAATGTCCAAAATGTGTTCTACAAAGAAAATACAGCTGAACACAGCTACCACAATCCTTAGCATGGGACTTTAATGCCAGAAACAGCAAGAGTTTCTCCAGTGAGTTACTCTAAAGTGACTATAATAGAATTTCCACTTTATTATAAAGATCAGTTTCACCACAAACTAAATCTGCTCAAACACAGCAGAAAAATGAAATCAATGGCAGTTAATAGACAAGCTGTCTGCACACAGGATAGATAGCAAACATGACCAAAACAATCACTTTCTTTACTTCAACTAGTCAATAAAGTCTCTTATTTTTCAAGAGGTTTCTTCATTGATGACAGTAGAGGGACATACACATCAACCACCCTTTAAATATTAAAGCTGGGCTTGCTAGAATTGTTTTAAGGATGGTATGACGTGTATATCACCTCTCCTCAGCAAGTCTTCAAGCGAGGTAGTTTTGGATATCCTGAGACTAGGCCAAGCAGATCTGGTACTTAAAAATGCCAAACTGTGTTTGTATTTCATCACATCTTTAAGAGTCTGTTATCTGTTTCTCAGTGACAGAGATCTTGCGTGCCCAAATTCAGCCATAAGCAGTGGGATTGTGAGGCAGCCGCCACTGACTTCTTTGGAGCCAGATTGAAGTTTGAGGAAAGATGCTGTCAACAGAAGAGGGCAGATGCATCTTAAATCTAGTGCAGGAGCTAGCCAGCCATTTAGCTGAATAACTAGGATGTAAGACAGGAGCTGCAACATAAAGCAAATTGCATCCGACCCTTATGGGCACAAAATGTAGCAGAGGGGAATTCACCCATCATTGCTCGGAGAACGATCACCAGAAGTGCCCCCTCTCTTGAGGGCTCGGACTGAATCCTGTGGGATATCCCAGCACAGCCTGTTAATAAGCAGGCAATCTGGAGAAATGTACAGAAAACATTCTTTAGGCTCAGACCTGTTGGGACCCATAAAGCATCAATCTGGAAATCTATAATGAAAGGGGAGAGCATCTGCTCCATCTCTTCCAACCCCTCCAGCAAAAAGTCCAGCAAATGCAGCTTTAATATTTGGAGGGTGTGTGCATGTTCCTCCGATGTCATCAACTACATTTCTTGAGCCACAACTGAGAAAGAAGGATAAGACCTCTAGGACTTGTCTCTATCATGGGTTCTCCCAGTCCATGGGAACTGCTAGACTGGGTAAGAAGGCTGTGCCATCTAGTTTCAGATCGTTCCTGGTGTTGGCTGCTGATGCAGGACTTTGCAACAGCCAGCCCATAAAGGAGTGTTTCTTCCTCACCTCCTAGGAATCTAGATGGGCCAGTGCCTGTCGACTGTCCTGCCCAAAGGGGTTCTTGTAGTTGGGGTATTTCACTCAGTGGTTGTTGGGAAAGCCACAGCTTGAGAGGATTTTGGTGTTACTTACCTTGCCTAATTAAGACTTCCTGTAGTTAGAGAACTTCTGAATAAGGCACTACGAAGATCACTCTTCAGTTAGGAGGCAAGAGCAGTACAAGAGACAACATCTCTCTCTTCCCCAGCGAGTAGAGAGCTAGATACCCACTACAGATGTGAGCACCAGCTGGCTGAGATGAATATAAGAAGTAGACCTCACCATGTGCATGACAGGTTTAAAGGCCTTTATGGTCAAAATCTGCTATTGGATTAAAGCCTTTCCAGAGGTTAGTTCAAGGCCATCAAGAATTCAGTGCCTGGAAGGGTCTGCAAGCTTGTTCTGCTGCAAAGATGCCATGGAGAATACAGCCAGGCAGTTATTCACTGGGATGATGGAGTAGATCATGAAAGAGAGAAGGGATAGAAAGAAAGCACAAGGTATTAAAACTCCAGTGCAGCTCTTGGCAGCAAGGCTGACAGGACCGTAAGTGGGAGCTGTGACGATGGCTGGAATCATCTAATTAACTCCTGCTGGCTGTGCAACAGCAAATTAGAAACCACCTACACAGGCACTAAGCTGCCTTTGCACGAGCTGGATCGTGTACTCTGTCCAACAGGAATCACTAGGATGATAGAGGCTGCGTGTTACATGCTTGCTCCATGTGTGGAGCCCAGGAATAAGAGTCACTGTGTACCAAATACTGAGGCGTGTTTAAGGAAAATGATGGACATTGGCACAGAATGGACTCCATGGGCAGGAGACACGACTTAACAGCCAAGCCCTTTGCAACCCAGTATCCCACTGCTGGCCACTGAGGCACCTGAAATGCGGTTCAACACCACTGTGCTGAAAAACCTGGACAGCTTCTATATCATATTCCTGTTACGCCATCTGGTCACGTACACTGTAGAAACAGTATTAAACCCAAGACAACTGACAGGCAAGTCTCCCAACAAACCAAACCCTTGACTGAACAAACCTAATGGTGGGGTAGAAAAGTCTCAGGCTCCCTCAGCAAATGCCTGAACCTTTCAACCTTCACCCATTCACAAACTGGTGTCAACCATGAGGGAGCAAGATAAGAAAGGCAGATCCAGCAACTAAACTATACAGGCCTTTTGTAGTTCCAGACTACATCGACTAATGCTGCCAAGAATTATACCTGGAGACAAAGCAGAAGCTAGAATAGCCTGTTCAGCATCTACCTGGCATGCTCTTTGGCTCCTCAGTGGCTTCCAAGCACGTTGCAGTAACTCCATCAGGAGGTGAAGGCATGGGTAATAAATGTTCTCTTTTCCCAGGAACTTTTACCAGCGGGCAGTACCAATTTAGGGACTTTAGTTTGGAAAGGCATTTGCTTCTCTGCAGTCCCCAGCTTCTTGGGCAGCCAGAGCCGATAGGAACAGAGGCAAAAACTGCTTGCAGGAGTAAGTATTTTGCTGGTTGCTTGGGCAAAGTCTGCACACTGACATGATTCATCTAGACAACATAACACAGACCTTTGTTTCCAAAATTAGGTGCTCGAGGCTGGAGGATTTTCCTAAATCCCATCATTCTTTTGCTTTTTATTAAACAGACTACTGTCACAGCACATGTTCAGCAGCAGCTCCCCTCCTGGACTGGTGCCACAGCCATGAAGGAAATCAGCAGT
>NW_017729011.1:23992390-23996266 GCF_001723915.1 Gavialis gangeticus
TCCTGGACTGGTGCCACAGCCATGAAGGAAATCAGCAGTAAGGAAGAGTCACCAGATCCCTAACGGGAGAAAATTGGGAGAGCAAGCCTCCTCAGCCAGGGCACAGGAATGGCTCCACAGCAGCCAGCTGGAGCTGTGGAAACCCAGTTTGCATACAGGACTGTTCAGCTGCATTCAAAAGGTACAAAATTCAGCAGCCTGAAAGCTACAAGCCTCCATTCTAAAGACAAAGGCACATTGTACCATCCTCCTCTGCTCGGTTACCTGGGTTTTGAAACGCCCTGCTGATGAAAACAAGCCGGTGTGTGTGGAGGCACAAGAAGGCATTTTCTGATTTTCTCCTAGCAGACGGACTGACTCGGCTGGTACAACCCAAGCTTCTGGCCAGCAAAAAGGTGCTTGATAGTCCAAGCAGAGTTAGTGTTTTGGCTGGGAAGTAGCCAAAGTGCATCCCTGACTTGGGTCTCACCTATACCACCTCTCTGCTGTACCTAGGGCCATCCCTGAGAGGCAGTGCCCACTCTTACCCCTGCAGTGCAGGCACTCCATCAAATACGCTGCTTGGCACATGCCCTGGGCCACTTTACGATGACTGCACTGCTTCATTTGTGGGGTCTGGCGTGAATTGAGCAGGAGTGAGTGGGCAGGACAGGCATCTGCATCATGCTGAGAAGTGTCTGTGGGATCCCAAATCCCATTTTCAAGCAACAAAGGCACTTTGGAGCCTTGGGCTGGTGTTTGGGCTCCTTGACCAATAAGCAACATTTTCAGAAATGCCTAAAATCTCATTGACTCTCAATAAAAGAAAGGCTCCAAAGAGCCAGAGTTTCAAAGGCATACAGGCACCTATGGATGCAGATTAGGCACTTAACTCCCACTGGGCACTAGCTGATTTAGGAGCCTCATTCCCACTGATTTAAGTCAGTTTTGAAAATAGGAATTAGGAGCCAAAATCTTCTTTAAATCGACTTAATGCCAAGAGCCAAGCCTACATCAGGAGAGGAGCTCTTGCTAAGAGGAGACTCCACAAAGCGAACAGGACGAGCAAAAAAGGCCCAAGGAAAAGTAGGCATGTGCTGAATGAAGAAGGGAAGAGGATGACTTCACAGCTTCCCTGACAGGCGTAGTGAATGTGCCAAAGGAGCATCATCAGTGGAACAGAAAGAAAAGTGGCCAAGGCAAACCAGAGAATAAGAACAATTCAGGCTAAAACTATACAGATGTAAGAGCAGTAGATTAAGGTGCCAAAGTAAAGGCCACAAAAGCAAACTATATATAAAGTGAGCCTGAGGAGGAGCACTGCATTCTGTTGGTCAGTGCTTGCACTCAGCAGATTGTCATAACCTGATCCTGGCACAGCAGCAGTTACCCACCATGCAGCTTAACTCGGATTAGAGGTCCCATGTTTACTCAAATCCAAGACAAGTGTTTTGCAACATGTGGAAAAAAAATCCCACGTCTTAAATTCGAATACAAGATGGGGGGGGGGAGGCCAAGCAGCAGCGGCAATTAGGCTGCTTGGGTCCTAGCCACCTGCCCCCTGCCACTGCTTTCCCCTCTGCAGTGTTGTGGGGGATGAACTTAAGACAAGTGGCCAATAATTAGATCCTATACACAGGAAATTATAACAAAGTTGTAAGTTTTCCACGTATAGAATTATTTGGAATCATTTTACATTCCAAGTTGTTCTGAATTTGGATAAATATGCTATCTTTTCACATGCAACAGAGCAAGCCACTATTGCAGCCCATTCCTAATGCAATAATCAGCAGTCGGAAGACTCAGACCCTTGGGTGTTAAGGAAGGCTCAGCTGAGCCAAAGCTTGTGCCCTGGAGATAACTGTGGATGCAAGTCTGCACCAAGACACTTTAAGCATTGTATAGTATTTTGATGGCCCATGGATTGTGCCCACAAATGATGTTGAAGCGCTCTCATAAGCAAGAGAGGCTGCCATCAATACCGAAGCAGTTAAAATATTGAGAGCTATGTTTTTAGGGGCAGGGTATAAATTCCATCCAGGTCCATCCTGAATTGCATTCAGGGGAAGCTACATTTACAGTATATTTAAATGGTTAAGTAAAAAAAGCATTTACATTAAATACCACTGTTACCTTCTGATGTAAAGCAGCATATTTTGAGCAGGAGTTACCATTAAGTTATGCAGTGGTGCGTTTCAGCTGCATCACCAGGACAAAAGTGGGGGTTTTTGGGCACTGGGTACTAAGAGGAACTGAGATGATAACTTTGCATTTAAACGCTATATTCTAAATACAATTTTTGCATGAACAGTTGTCCGCAGAAACTTTATACTATATGACAGAAAATTATAAAGTCCAGTAATATGCAATATACAATGCAAGTTTATGTAAAAACAAATAAGAAAACACGATTTAAAAAAAATCAGTGCATATCACATCCTAATCCAGAACCAATTTAATCCAAGTAAAATGCTTGAAGATATATTTTAATACAGAATAATTGATTAATGGCTGTATCCTAATTCTTAGCTTCATGAAACTGCTACTAAGCAATTTATTCATGCTGAGTTAATCACCCTTCTCTCCTCCACACCAAAGCAAAATTGGCTATATGAATTAATTTAAACTAATATAAATTTGGCCTCTGTAGATTTTAACTTTATCTGAAATATCAAAGCTTCTCCTTCATTAGGAGATTAGTTTTAATAGCTCAGGGAAATGATTATTTTCTTATTAATTAGACAATATCAGCTATTTATCTTTACATTTTGATTCTGTTCACCTACAACTATGTTATGGCTTTCATTACAAACCAGGGTTATTTGCCCACATTTTATACTTTTCCACTGGAAAGGAAAAACAAACAGTGCTTGATACTCAAAAGTATCAAGATGGCTAAATGTTTGGAGCAAGCAAAATAATGTCAATAAGACTAAGATTTCTTTCGTTTATACAGAGATCTTTTAATAGCAGCAATTTCTTAATCTGAGACTAATTTTAGCAGCAAGAAAGAAAAACAGAAAGACAGATCTGAATTCAGACCTGTGGATTTTTCCTTAAGAATTTAAATTCTGAAATAAAATAAATATGTAATAAAAACTTATGCCATTGTCACATGATTGTGGGAGTTTAAAAACATCAATAAAAGTTTTCTTTAAGCTAAAAATAAAATCTCTTACCTTTTATACCACGATCTCAGCTTACAGTCATTACATTTCAGCCTATTTTATACAAGTGCATATGGCTATGAAGGTCCGGAGAGAATGAGAATAAAGTGACATAAACCTGCTGAAAACTGCTCAAAAGTCATAACCTGCAATATACAGACGTTCCAACAGCATTTAAACAAACAAAAGACATTCACACAGACTCCGATCCTTAAGTTATTGCTGATCACCAATTCACAATTTCAGACATGAACACAAAAAGTTTAGGGAAAAATCCCAGTAAACTTAGAAAAGCAAAGTTGTTCTGAACTGAGGTTCAGCAAGTTCTAGGTTTTCATACGATTCGGTGAAGGTTTTGTAAGATTCTTAAGCGCTCTATTTCAGAGGTGGTCTCAGGCCTAACCTCTCCATCTCATTATTAATGCAAGACATGGTAGCAAGACATTGACTTATGCTTTGGAGGAAAAACATTACATCTTTTTCCCACCTATCTGCTACATTTCATGCCTTAGGACATGTGCAAAGTCATGCAGCACCTATTGGTTCAAGAATGGCCACTGCAAGCCTTGGTAGCAATTTTTAAGTTAACATTGATAGTAAACATGCGGGTACAATTGGTCAGTTAAAATCCTGAATTATTTGAATGGTGAAAGCTAAAAGCAGAGTTAACTAACTAAATTGAGCGCCCCACCTTTTTTTTTTTTTTATTTTTTTTTTTTTTTTTTTTTTT
>NW_017729011.1:23996277-23999754 GCF_001723915.1 Gavialis gangeticus
TTTTTTTTTTTTTTTTTTTTTTTTTTTTTTTAATTACAAAGTACAGGTTTCACACCTTGGTCTCTTCTTTCTGGATTGAAGAAATAACCAAGAGAAGTATATGCACATCTATTGCTTTGATTCCAGAGAAAGAACTGTTGTGCCTTGGTGTAAGTATTGCTTTTCGTTAAAAGGATCTGAGTTCAGGAAAAAAAAATCTTTTCAAAAACGAAAAGTTCAGAGTTCCATATCTGAAGCTGAGACCCCCTCAAAGCGAATCACGTTTGCTCTTGCTTTTAAGACCTCTATAAATAGTCATTTGGAGCCACACAACCTGATGGTTCTAGAAGTCAGAGAAGAAATCTTGAGGGCCCAAGTGAATAATAAAAGGTGCGATGCTGAGAGGCTGGCAATAGGGAGTGTCAATGAAAAAACCACCTACAGTGGGGAAGAGAGCAGAGAAGCAAAAAACTCGATGTTAATTTCAGAGATTCACTGAAGCTAAAGCTCCATTTAAATTTCTCTGCTCTTTCAGCTGTAAGTGGAATTTTCATTGTAAAATGGGCACTTTTAATCCTTTGAAGGTATTGAAACATCTAACACTTCCAAGGTTACCACTGTGTTTTTTTTTTTAAACAAAGAACTGACAGCTCATTCATATTTTCAGTAAAGCAGAGAAATGTAAAATATGCAGCAACGGGGCAGGTTTACAATGTGGTTAGTAACTCCCAACAAATGACAAAAAAAAAAAAAAAATGACTTCATATAAATCATCGGAAATGACGGCCATCATGTTGGAAAAGAGCATAGCGCCCTCCACCTATTCAATGAGTGGGGGAACAAGTTGCTTGGCAAGCAAATTTTCAGACTGTACAGAATTGACGCAGAAAAGATTTGGCTAGAAATTTAAGTGTCCAAAATTCATGGATTAAAAAAACAAAAGCAAAAACAAAAAACAAACAACTTTAGCAACAGCCAATCAAGAGAACTCCAAAAAAGCAGGAATCTTTTAATGAATATTTGATTACTGAAAAATGGGCTCTTATCAGCCATGCTTTTTCTGCTCCGTGATGGCTTCCTTTCATCCATAGGCCAGCAAAACAAGTCAATGATTTATCAACACCACTCAATTTGAAGGTTCCCCCCACCCCAAGCCCCACCGTTTCTTTCAGCGCTAATGTAAAAGGTACTAATGGTAGACTCTCTGCTACTGTCAATAACAGCTACATATTTTATTAAAGTACCACCAACACTAAATGAAAGCAAGAGGTAGAGCAAGAGGAGAAATGTTTAAGATAGCACATTCCTAAGCACAAATACCTGGTTTAAAACAGGTGCTGTAGTTAATTCCAAGGGAAGCAGCGTGTTATACACTCCACCCCTTATTAGGCTGTTCAGTGATCATTCTCCCTCTTATAAAGACAGCCGGTGCTTTAAGTACCATACACCCCTGCCCCTTTTGAAAAGCCCGCCTTGCCCCTATCACAAAGTTTAAAAGGAGAGCAGAGTGTATAAAGGCATCTTCAAGACAGCACAAAATATTATAACAAACCTAGCGAAAAAGCAACTGCTGGCCTCTGAATACAGAAGTACAACCAACAATGCTGTTTATTTTGTGGGGGTGATACCTTAATAAAAAGAACTTTATTTTCTTGTTAGAGCCCAAAGCATGGTAGCTTTTGTACATAAGCCTGGAAATACCATGGAGGCAGTAGGGAGTGGGTGCTCTGTCACTTTAGGCAGGTGCACACACTCCTTACATAACAGACTTTTTCTTTGGTTTGGGCCCCAACTCGTATCAGAAGATACTGGCCTATGGCTGAAATGTGTCACTTTTCACAGCAGCACTCAACAAGAACTGGGACAATTAAATAGCAAGTTTTTATGGGGACCTTGTTGCTGCTTTAGATTCTTATAAATGTAAGGGGAAAAAGGAGAACTCTTTGTTTTAATGAGATTGACAACTAAAATGCTATCTGTAAGAATGCTACATGGAAAAAAATCAAAGGTGAGTAGACAAAATCTTACAGAGTGAAGAAGGCCACAAGAACAAGTGCAACTTATTCATTTATTTTTTTTGTAAAAAAAGAAACCAACTTTTGAACTCTAAAGAACTTATAACATTATTATTGTCCTTTCTCTGGGCAATACAGACTTAACTACGTATTCTGTGTACATAACAAAAGTCTTTGTATGGGAATTTCCCTTCTTTAATACAAGCTTCACACAGTATAACTGAATACAAAGAGACCACCTAATGTTAACAATTCCCTTTGTTTTCTTTTTCAGTATTTTGTATACAAATGATAAGCCTTCTTGGATAACTAAGACAGTGTCCAACTGACTGAGCCTTGCAGGATGCTGACTTCCTTGATTTTAAAGATGCTAAGGGAACCCTTTCAAGGTATTGATGCTTGGAAATATATAAAAAATAATAAGCTAAGACAATATTTAAACCCATATTTTTCTAGCTTTATTGCACACCTTAATATTTACAAAGTTAAATTTTAACTGAAACATTTCTATTGTATGACTTTCTTTCTTTCTTTCTTTTTTTTTAAATAACTACACCCTGTATTAAGTAGCCCTACAACAAATACAGGTTATTAACTGAGATCCTGTGTGACTGCATTAGGAAACAGGCAGTACTCTGTGTTACGACAAAACAGTTTATTTGTGATCAGTGTTTTATATTCTATACATCCTTCACAAATTTAATTTTACATAATCGAATACTTCATTTAAAATGTAAGGTTTAAGCTTCTAGTTCTTCCCTATAACAGAAGGCTGGTATAAGTTATTTGAAAATGAGGTAACATTTCACAGAACATTTTTTTCAAGTTTTAGAGAACTAAATTTGCATTTTGTTAAAATCAAAAAGTAGGAAAAGATGTTTCTTTACAAATGACTTTGCTCAAGTATGTGTTCAAAGAAAACAGGATAAAAAGGCTTTTTCTCTTCTAACATTCTGTACTGTACTGTGTTGTTCAATCAATAGGAATTAGCTTCTGCCATTTGCTAAAAGAATGAGTAGTGGGGAACAGGATATGTTGGGAATTTCATAACTGGTAACAGAACCATTCTCTTGGGTAAACCTACAGAGAGAAGAAACGGAGAGGACTCCAAATAAGTTCAATGATCCAATAAAGTAAGATAAAAGCTTACAGTAATGTTCTCATTAACCCTTTCCAGATGAGTCAATGTGTTTTTGAGGGCATTGAATCTTATAAGCAAAAATCACCTCCTCATTTTGTACTACTTCAGACAGGAGTTTAACATGCCATTGGCTTTTATCATCATCCTAATGTCTCTTAATTTAGAATGAGCAATGTATTTCAGAAGTAGAAAGTACCATGGTAGGTTGAAACAGACTAAATTTGAAAAGTTAATTCATGTTCTCATGAAGATAAATGATCAGGGCCATCTTGTTCAGCACCCTGAAGCAGTTTCACAGGTTAGTTAAAACCAGAGATTCTAGATAATAAATGCTGTGCGTAC
>NW_017729011.1:24004754-24005845 GCF_001723915.1 Gavialis gangeticus
TTCATGTTCTCATGAAGATAAATGATCAGGGCCATCTTGTTCAGCACCCTGAAGCAGTTTCACAGGTTAGTTAAAACCAGAGATTCTAGATAATAAATGCTGTGTGTACAAAGGAATTCTTACTGAAACAGCACAGTTTTGACATCCTTGAGATCTGTGAAAACCAGGCACTGACACTCAAGTGTTAAATTCTGCATCTGTTTAGCTGTTTGGTATTTGTTCATATATTGAAGTGACAAATCTGGAAAGATTAATATTTGCCTAATTTCATGATTATTATAGCGTTCTTGTGGCCTCACAAACTTCTGCATACTTAAATGCTTTTAAAAAAAATGGTTTCTATTTAAGTTATATTGTTTAACCTATGTATCCATTTAGAAATCACAAAGCAGCAACAGCAGGTATTCCAGAGCACCAGATGATCAAAGTGAAGTTTCCCAACATGCAACAGCTTACAAAGGCAAAAAGACATGTTTACCTTACAGCCAAAAAAGCATTATCTCAGTACTTTGCATCACAGTTATAAGACATTAAACAGAAAAACTCTTTATGTGAAAAACGGGGGCTTCAGATTTCACAAGACTTTGAAGTCAGTGATACGTCACACATACACAGAGAAGTGACTAAAATCCAGGCTCCAATACAGATGTCAGTGAAAAAAACATGGAAGGGGAGGAAAGAAACCAACAAAGGGGATAGGAGAAGCACTGGAAGCGAAACCCCCAGTCCCACTGAAGTCAATGAGAGCTTTGCCCTTGACTTCAGCTGGGCCAAAAGTTGGCCTTCATGTTCTCAATATGCAATTTATCTGCCTATGAAAGACATGGATGTGCAAGTACTAGCCACCTTGGACCATGTCTTCTTGATGTTTCATCCAAGGATGAAGGCTTCAAAGGAGTTATTTAAAACACCCACTGATGAGTAGGTCCCTCAATAAATATTTGTTTTCTTGTTGTGTGAATGATAGAGATTCCCTTTATTTTAAGTAACAGCGCAGGAAAGAAACAACACAGTATATGACTGATAGGGAACGCTGCTGTCAGCTAGTACAGTGTGAAAAATATGGCCAATCAATGGGGACAGATTTCTAG
>NW_017729011.1:24010845-24065053 GCF_001723915.1 Gavialis gangeticus
AGTGTGAAAAATATGGCCAATCAATGGGGACAGATTTCTAGGAGGAGGGATCTGCTTCAGTCAAAGGAAATTCCTTAACTGAATTCGTGCAGCTCCTTGGCATGGTCCCTTACTCCACTCCACACCAAGAAGTATAGATTGGGAACAGCTCATTTTGATCCAACAAGGAGGGTATTTTACACAGCCCCAATGAGAGAACAGCAGCATTTATGTCAGGGAGGTGTGCACAAGAGTCTGCAGATGATATCTAGCACATACCATTAAAATGAAAGACATTCCTTCTGAGATATGGAAATCAAATGATCCAGTTCCATAATATTTCCCCAGATCAGATTCAGTTTTCACTCTTGTAATGTGGCTAGGGGAAGCTACTGTCTGGTACCAGTTTGATTTCAAATTAGAGGCAGAAGCAAGCGTTAGAAGGATAAGGCAACATTGTGAGCACAGTGCACGAGCCGTGCAGGGTGAGTTCAGTTTGCTGTATGAAAAGGTGAGGCTGCTGGAGAACACTCGGGCACGGTTGCTATTTGAGAGATGGGTCCCTACCCAGTTGTATATGACACACTAAGGGAAACACTGGAACTGGCTCCAATAGACGGCACCTCATTTAACTCTGTGTTGCAACATATCACTGACTCCAAACTATTTTGCCCCCATTGCCACATAAACCTCATTCAAAGTAACCAAAAGGGCCAGTTAGGAAAAAAAAAAAAAAAAAAAAGAGCTTTGTAAGTCTAGTAGGAAAAAAGTGGTGCGTGTGGCAATTAGTCGGGGGAAAGGGTTTCATCCTGGCTCTGGAGGGTTTTAATCTGCAGGAAATGCATAGAACTGCCAGCCTCATTTTCACTGGGTTTCTTAGCTCAAAGAGCAATGACAAGTTATGGTGCCCTACCATCCTTTTAGTCTGATCTCTAAGAACATAGCCTACAAAAAGAGAGAGTCATTTAACTTGTCCCAAGAGGCAACATTTAGCCTGCAACCCTATAGATGCGTCTGGATTGATGATCTTTGATTTACTGGACATTTTACACATCTGACTGCAGTAAGGGGATTTATCCACAAGTTCTCTAAAACTTAGTTTCCATCCTTTTACCAATATATTGCCACAGGGCATTCAAGAATTACTGCTCAGAGATGCTGGGTTTGGCCCTTAGGTATTCTTTGAATGGAGCACAAGTTGGCTGTAAAAGGTAATAGAACTACTTAAATATTCAGTTTCAGTATGAAAGGAAACAGGCAGTTAGAACAAGCAGTCCTTCCACAATCAGGCAAAGCATAGGCAAAAAGCTGCTCCAACCAAAAAAGAACCACAAGGTTATGGCACAGAGTTAAATGTCATCATTGCGTTCAAAGAAAACGTTGGTTTCTGTATCTGTCTCTCTCTTGCAAACCCTAGACAAATATTTTGGTTTTGAGAGGACTGCCAAGGTAGTTCTGATACCCCTTCTAGCTCAAGCAATTAATAGATGTACGTACCGTAGGCTGGTGCAGCTGTGCTATACCCATATGGTGCCCCATAGCCTGGAAAAAAAAAAAACAGAGCAAGATGGGGTTCATTCCCTGCTGCACTCAGAATCAGAGTTTGCAAATGAACACGCATGGACCCTTCAGGGGAACCAACCTGGGCATGTGCAAAACAGGGCATTCAAAAACACTTAGCACAATTCAGGAGTAGTTCTTCCAGGTGGCTGCCTGGAGAACAGAAGCCCACAAGCAACCCAGCAAGCCCTGAAGCTGCCCAACACTACTGCTGTTTTTAAAAAAACCTCAGAGTAGACGAGTGCAGCTCCCTCTTTCAGTTCCTCTTAACACTTTCTTTCTAATTAACAAGAGTACACAGCAAAAGCTAGCCAGGCTCAGTTTACAAACACCATCTTCCCCTACAAATATTGATACGACTTCATGTGGAGAACAGCCACTTCCCTCAGTTTCCCATTTTAGAAAGAAGACAACACTGAAGGCCTAAAGTAAATGCCAAGATCCTCATCAGTAAGGATTTTGCGAACAAGAATCCACCGTCCCACAGTACTCCGCAGAGCACGTCTGGGAATCTCTCAAACCAGCAGGACGAGGGAGAAGTACGTGAAGTGAAAGGGTACATTTAGTTGCTGAATAAAAAGACGGGCAATAGCATTGATCTTGGTCACTACTGCTTGCTAGTACATTTCGGATTTAACACCTTCACTACTGGAAGGAGACTTTTTGTCTGCCTCTAAAAATGCCTTTTTGGGAAGGATTAGGGATAAAGAGAAAGTACTTAGGAAGGCCAAGAGAAATAAATACTTAACAAGTACAATGACTGGGTAATTAAACCTGTTTCTGGAAAAACTCCATGCTGGCAAGGATCATGCCTCTAGCAGGTTAAATGTCTCATAAATGACTCCTCAGGCAGAGAAGCAGTTCCAGAAACAATGTTAAAGTCCATTAAAAATGAATTACTGGTTTTTAATATTTATAATTACATCAACCTACAGAAACAATAAAAACATCAAGCTGAGGATGGCACCAGGAAGCAAATATATTGAACAACAGGGCTGCGCTGTTAACATTAGGAACTGCTGGAGGGTGTGCTTAGGTGATTATGCTGCACCTAAACTGTTGCAGAAATGGTGAGAAACATTTTACTGTGCACCTCAGATCTGGTAGCAACAGGTCTACTCCTGGTGGTTTCTCATCCGCCCTTGGGAGTGAGCAGTGAAACCACCTGATGAGCGACTTACCTGTCTCTTGTAACCAGCAATATGAATTTAAATGAACCGTCCACACACAAAACACCCGTCAGCTTGGACCTGTGCTTCGTCTGCTTAAGGCAACATACTGGAAAATGTAGAGTGACATCAGCCAGAACATGAACTCCCCGACTGAAGTCTTCCCAAATGTAGCAGCTGTTAAGAGATGCCACTTCCAACCTATGCGGCCTGTTCTCAAGAGCATGATCACCGATCACTCCCAAGCCTGCCAGGAGACTCCTTACAGCCCAGTACCTGGAATACATGCTGGCACAGGAACACATCCCAGTCAACACCCTTTTATCAAGGGAGCTAGAGGAGGGCTGTGGAGAAAACCATCAGGAGGCAAGGCTCTTCTGCTCACCAGGAAGCAACTCACACAGGACAGTGTTTTGATTTTTGGATGCACAAATAACGCTCTTCTCCCTCTCTGCCGAGGGTATCGTGTAGTGCATTTAGTATGAAGTATTCTTTGTAAAGCCAGTCCTTTAACACTAGCAGGTGCATTTGTGCAGGAGGCTTCCTGACTGGGCAGGGAGCTCTCGGAATCAGTGTCCCTGGCAGGAGCTCTCAGAAAGGCAGAGACGAGAATTACAGAGCCTGGGAAGAGGGCTGGGTGAGGACAGTTATTTGCTCATTTTCTGTGTGTAAGCAGCCACAAGCTCTTTGCCTACAAGTGAAATATGTTACCAGCTTTATACAGAATCTGAGTTTTCTTCCTTATATTTAAAACACATGCTACTGCTCTTCCTCTGCCTCTTCCATGGTACAAAACCCAATAAATCACCAGGGTGGTGGAGCCTGGCACAGTGGGCTAGGCTAGACGAACTCCTGAGGTCCGTTCCAGCCTTATATTTCTATGATACAGACAGGACTAGGCCAGCACCCACAGTTTGTACAAGGACAGCCAGGATCGAGAAACCCTTAGCTATTAGTGTTGTGACATACCTGGTGCTAAGTATCCAGTAGCAGCGGCTGCCCCAACAAATGCCCCTCGTGTTAAAGCACCCCGTCCTCTGCCTCGAGCAGCCTGGACCGCTGCAGAAACAGCCGTATTTACAACTCCTTTAGTCTGTGGAGAATAATAAAAATGGGGAGGACTTAGAACCTGAGAGAGCGTGAGCTCTTGCACACACCAAGCAATCCATTTTAATAACAGCAATATTATCAGTATTTCCCCTAAACTGTACTCATTAGGCCAGGCTTGTTAAGGACAATACCCACCCACTTGCTCCATTCAGCAGTCACTCTCTGGAGAGTTTCGCCTCTAGTACAGACTAGGTAAAGTATATACACAAGTAACCAAACTTACCAGTTTACAGAATGCCCGAGTGCTACCACTTACAAAATAATAAACCATCTCCACCTGACTCAGCTAGGAGTTGGAAGCATATACAGTCACTGCAACAAGGCTTGATTTGCACATTACATCATCAAAAATCCTTGACACTGTTGAGAAAGTCAAGCACTGGAGGAAGGGAGACTGTCAGCCCTACTTCTGACTCCAAACCTCTCCTGAATTTAAAGCATCAGTGTGGTCTGCCTTAGCTTTACCTCCTGAGATACTAAACTCAGAGCTAGGACCAATTAGGTCAGTGGAGAAAGACCAAAATGGCGTGTTTTTATATGTATATAAAGATTCCCCTGTAACACATCCAGGGTTACTACACTGGAGCCAGGATTTCACCCCCAATCTTACAGCTCTCATAAATGGAAAAGCAACACACACAAGCACTGGATGAGATTTAAAAAAAAAGACGCAAACCTACCATTAGGCTCCTAATGCCATGCCTCTAAGCCTTTCTAGGTGGCCAGATTTTTTTGAATTGTTGAGTACTCAGCACCAAGAGTAGGTGCTGACAGCAGCTGTCAAGCAGTCTACACATTTGAAAGGAGGGCCATTTATTTTAGTTCCTGTACTTTAGACATCTAGGCTGGTATATTTAGATTTGTTAAAATAAGATTTAAACGTGAAACACATTTGCTACCCCCCGGGACTAGCATGCCAAATATCAGTTTATAAATTGGACAGATCTTTCCCTTCATTGCCCCCAAAAAAGAGATTTTGTATCGAAGACTCACCAGCCTACTACCATTCTATCATTGTTACCGAATGTGGAGTCTAAAGGTTAAAAATGTTCACTTTCATTTGTATGCCACCAGAGCCTGTTCCCTTCAGACACGGCTGAATGAATCCCTTGCCTTCTCTCCATTTTGGTACAAGTATCTTATTCCTTAATTACCTTCTGGCTCCATCTGCTTAGCCTACTTGGTAAACACCTTTTCTCAATTTTCCCTTCTGTTTTTAAAATGCACAATAGACAGAGCAGCGTAAATGCCTCATTGTAACCACAGGCTGAGCTGGCCAGGTCTCTCAATCACCAGGCCTCCACTTTTCTAGCCCAGAGTCTGCGTGCATGCTTTGCTCCATGTAATTGCAGAGGCCTGCTCTGCCCTAGCAGGCAGACAGACCACCTTGTGTGGCAGATCAGAGCACTTCATAAAGCGAGCACAGCTTCTTTCAAGAAGCTGAGTGCGAGAAGTGGCAAAAAACCCATCAAAGCATGAAGGAGCCGGGGATCTGAGCTTGTTTTCATTTCTTAGTTGCTGTCTTGATAGGGAAGAACAATCTTCATGCATTGGATTATAAGGCAATAATGGAAGCTGAATGGGATGTAGCAACTGGAGGTCTCAGTGAGTGAGCCTGGGAGAACTGTTATAATCATCACATACAGAATTTACAGAAGAAATACAATCGGTTGGTAATTTCTCTGAGCATATCTGACGCTATGGCAGGACGTAGCGTAAAATGCATTTTTCCAAAGACTGGAAAAATCCTCATTCCAATTAATCTGCACAAAGGAGATCAAAGCTGTAATTGTCAGGGCTTATTTCTGAGTGCAGCTCTCTGGAGGAAGCATGCTGGTGATCAGCTTTCACTCTGCTCAACATGAATCTCGCAGAAACGAGCAGGCATTGATTGTAGCTCTCAGGAACAATTTTCCTGATTCAGATAGTTAAAAAAAAAATCTCACGGAGAAAGGAGCTTGCAGTGAAACTTTCACTACACAAATCTTCCTCATCCAGGAAAGCCTTGTGTTCAAGAAGGGGAACCCTCAAAGACAAGGAGTATAGCCCACTAGGCTAGGGATCAGACTGGAGCTCTGGAGACCTTGCCTCTGCCACTAATTCAGCCACTGACCGGCTGCATGGCCACGGGCCAAATCCCTTCTTTTTCCCTGCCCCTTTCCTCCCACATTGCTCTAAGCTTTTTGGGACAGGAACCGTTTCTAACTAGATGGTTAGACCTGAGATAACAGACTCTCCATGTCAGTGGGGCCTCTCAGTACTACCATGACAGAGTATTAAAAATGAAAACAAGCACTGACACAAGGATGCATGAAATCAGTACACTGAAGCAACCTGTCTCCTTGCAGCAGCTGTGAATGCTACCCCTAAAGCTGGACTGGTTTTACATACAGAGACTAGCTGAGGTCCTTACCTGAGGGAGAATCTTCTTTTTCTTGTTGTTTGCTGCATTTGGCCCAGAAAACAGCTTCTCAAGCGCTGCTAAAGCGGCACTAGCTTTTGCTACCTTCTTATTTGGGCCTGCACCTCTGAACTTCTGCCCATCTACTTCTACCTGGAATGGAGACATGAATTTATACCCAACATGTCTCCTGCTGGGAAAGGCAAGCTGTTCTCAGCTGAAACCAAAAGCCATTTGCAAAGAATTTAAACAGGGAAATTCACTGTTACAAATAAAATAAGCTTGTATTTCCTTCAGGGAGCACAGAGCACTATATGGTCGAGATTAAGACCAGCAGCTCTGCACAGTAGGTAAAGGACATGTCAATGATTATTTGAACAAGGATGCAGAACCCCATTTTCTCAAGAGGAATTTAATGAGTGACATGTATTTACTTGGGGTAGACTCTGGCCCTCACACTGGAGTCAGAACCATCGCACTTAGGAAGGCTGCCATGAGGTCTTTTATCAGCCCGGACCTTCGGTTTAGGCCCCATGCAATATATGCTCCTAGGAAATATTGCTGGATTTGAAGGCATCCTTGTGCCTGCCACCCCAATCAATACCTTGCACCCCCCTTGCATTTTCAAGCGCTGATATGATGGGTGCTTCTTGGTGATGGAGATCTGCCTTGTAATTGCCTTAGAGCAGCCCATCAGTACTGTGCTGAGTGAGCAATATTGTTGTAAAGCAATACTGAGACAGAGGCTAAATGGACTCTGCTGTATCATTCCTACGCACTGTTGAACTGAAAACAAGAGGGTCAAACCAGGTCAGACCCAGGGCTGCCAGGACTGTTTGTGAAACCTGCAGCTTAGTGGGCCATGTTGCATAAACTGCATATTCTGCGCTCTCCCCATCTGGACAGGGATGTGCTTAGCAGCTTTCATAACCCAATCTCTACTCCCACTGTATTACCCGCCTTCTCCCCCACAACATCCCACAAACAGCCTGGCTTTAGGAGAGATCGAAAACTGAAAAGATTTTCATCCCTGCTGTGCACCGTGAACATTGGACAGCTCCAAACTGCAGAGAACCAGAGAATTATTAACAAAGCCGCCTGCAGAGCCTTGCTTCACTCACCTCCATTACAAAGCGCTTATCATGGCTCCCACCTGTCTCGGAGATGAGCTCATACTTAAGACCTCTTCTTTTTTCATTGAGCTCCATTACTGGGTTTTTGCCACTCGCCGTGAGAATAGGGCCCTGAGTTCTTACCTGCTGAGGCATGTGCAACATTTTAGAAGCTGAACTTCCCTGAATGGCAGATGCATATCTACATTAAGTCAACATAAAACAACCTCACGCCTACCTCTCTGGAAGACACCAGAGTTTATCGCCTTCCTTCTCAAACAGTTTGTTCTTCTCAATACAAGAACCTTAACAGGCTCTCTAAGGACAGACTTGCAATGGAGAGCATTGCCAGAGCTTCAGCACAACATGCTGCAACTGAGCAGTAGGCAACAAGTACTCTGCTCCATAGGGGATCCTGCCCCAGCCTTCCCGCCTTCAAAATCAGATATCACTGCCCATTCATCTCAGGCTCCAGCAAGCAGTGAGCTAGGTAGCTGCTGTCTCCATCGTTAGTCATGATTATCTTTGCAATATGTAGTGTCAGGCCGTTGGCTGCCCTGTGAGGTTCAACCCAAAGGGCATCCAAGTTGAAGCTGATGCCAGCGTGTCAAATTTCTGGAAAGCAACTGCTACACAACTAGGAGAGATTGCCTTTCCTAACCCTGCACATCTCTGTTGCTTCAGCTAACTATCCGCTTGGCATTTTTGAGCTGACTGAAGAAACTGCAGAACTCAGGTCACGTGTTACAGTAGCTTCAGCTGTAACTATTTTTGGGGAGAAATGCAGAGACAAGAAGCCAGTGCCCTCATTAAACTGCATTTTAACCCACTCAGTTGGAAGCATAGCAGCTACACAAAAAAAGGAGAGAGAGAGATGAAGGGGTCCAGACAAGATTTTCAGACTCAATTTTGTGTGCGTGTCCCGTTTCATCTCCGCCTGCCCCCTCCCACAAGGCAGCTGTCCCCCAAAATTCAGGTCCCATGAGGGTGTCAGACTTTGGTCACTCAAAGACATGAGTCACTTTTGAAAATCCTGGCTCCTGTAGACCTATTTTCATGTTTTATTGCAGAAGCAGATAACATTTCTGTAGCTAAAAATGAACAGGCAAAGATGGTAAATTTAGAATATTCTATTTCTTTTTCTAAAAAGGTTTTACAGGACTAATATGTGAAATTGTGATGTTAGTGATTGCACATTGTCTGACTCCTAGTTTTAACACATTTAAATAATGTGCTTTCAAGCAGAAGCAAATCCACATTTCAACATACTGGAAAAGTATCTACAGAACAGAAAGATTACTTATGTTTATATTTATAGAATGAAAAGCACTTATTTGAAAGAAGCATTACATCTAAAAATAAGGCAAGAATCTATATCTGTTTATCCGTACAATCCCCTGAAAACCTCACAAAGATACCAGGCAAAGCAATTATATAAATATAAAAGCCATTGCTCCGTGTTTAAGCACATACACTTTTCTGGAATCCCTGGGGATGTTAAAGGACAGTTGTGGAGAGCAGGAAAACCGTGAAGACGACCAAGTGTATTACCTTTGAATCTCCTGATTCACCAGTTAATGATAACAGTTAAATAACAGGACATATTATTAAGAAAATGATCAGTGTATAACGGACTGCAGACTCCTCACAATTTTGTACTTACAAATTTAGTCGCTCATATTTTTAAATGCAGAATATTCAGATGGACAATGCAAAAGCTTAACATGCTCTTTACAACTCCTTAGTCAAGCAACTAGAAAACTCAATGAATGTGTGTACAGATTGTAACATTTTCCATGTAGTCCTTTCTTAGTCCATTCAGCTGTTACAAGTACACACAAAGCTGCTATGACTTTAAAAATGAACTGGGATATGTTTAAACAGACTTAGACTGCTGTTTTCTGTACTTTGATCAATCTCTAGATACTTTTAACATAAAAACAGCTCTAAAATAGTACTTTACAACATAAAATAGGAAGGCACCAATTTATTCATCTCGTAAGAGTCTAAGATCCACAACCAAAATAGGTCTTCCTTGTCACAGGTGCCATACATGGGCAAAAGAGATGCAGTCCTTGCCACAAAGACCCTGCAATGTAAACAGGAAGATTTTCTCTAACTTGTCCTAACTTCACATTTTAGGATATGAGGTGCATAAGAATTAAGCGATTTGTGATCAAACAAGAAGCCTATGGCAGATCTAGGACTTGGAAACCAGATTTTCCCAATCTGAAGTCCGCTGCCTTTACCGTAAGGCCATTTTCCTCAAGTAAAACCCCCACTCTTATCGACTTCTCAGCGGAATACCCACCTCTAAGGTAGTGGAGGTGTCGACAGTAGGATTTCCAGTATTATTGCTTGAGATTGAAGACACTGTCTCATTTTTACCTTCATTATCTGACTTTTCATCAGAGCTCATACATTCAATGTCTGCGTCAAAGCCAGTGGGGTAGCCCATTGCTTGTAAAACCTATACAGAATAATGTTAAGTGAAAGGTAAAACCATTTAGGGGGTTGAAAATGAATGCAAGACCAACTATAAGGCAGCGTAAAAGATCTCACGTCAGAAGACATCTCTTTGAAGTGCGCTTTTTCACAGAGTTAACCTACAGAAAAGTCCAGAGCCAATGGGAAAGAGTGGTTCTAGGGGCCCTCCAACTTCAAATATAGCGCGGATATTTTAGTCTGAAGTGGAGAAGCTGGTCATGAATGCTGTTCTCCCAATTGAGGCTACCACAGAAGAGTAAAAACTACAGCATGGGGAAGCTGGGTACAAAGCAGATAAGCTGTACACTATGCTGGTCAGACCACAATCATTGCGTGACATTACTTGATAGCGGGGCCAAGAAGTACTATTTGTACCCAAACTCCTTTGAGATCAGCACACAAGTTTGCAGAACAAAGAGGACACATGACCCATCTGGAGAACTGAAACAGCACATCTGCTCAATGGGAATGGTGCAAGTGGTTCTATTCTGAAGGAAGCAGAGAAGGTTCAAGTGCAGCCCAGTGATACCCGATCCTACCCAGAATGCAGCACTACTGGAATCCAGCTCTGAGAAAATCTTCCCCACATCTGTAGCTGCTTTATTAATGCCAGCAAACACATTTTTTCCAAATTATTGGTACAAGAAGCAAGCTGTGTGGCAGAGAACAGAGGAAAAAGGAAATCTAGGCTAATGAAGTTACTGGTCACTTCATATGCACATGGCAGCTTGGAGAAAATGGGCCTGTGGGGTCTCCTCCAGGACCTAGGAGGCCCAGAACAGCCCTTGGGGAGGAGGGCCAAGATAAACCAACACTTTTTAGTATTTAATGGTTTAAAAAAATACTGATGCAGGGCAGATGCACAGACACACACAGAGCTACTTTTCCTGCAGAATGATACATTTTATCAAATAATTTGGGGTACTTTGAACATGAAAGCTCATGGGACAATGGGATTTTTGACTCTTAGATCAAAGGAAAACAAACTTGCAGGAAGAACCTTCTAAAAAGAAAGCTTTTATTCAAAACACAAAGTGAATTGTGGAGTATGACAGATGGGCTCATTTCTCTTGCCACTGCAGCTTGGCAAACTCTTTTTTGTTTTGTTTTGTTTGCAGTTTGCAGATAACTCTTCCCTCCCTTCTCACCAGTGCACCAGGCCAGATCCAGTACTGAAAAGCATGAACTGTTTGCATGTATTAGCACAGGGGCAACCCTAGCGGTAGTTCCTATTTACCACCCAACAACTCAAATCTCTTGATGCTGTACCAACTCCAGCTCCCTCCTACAGAACTCCTGCAAGGGGCAACACAAGAATGCCTCAGGCAACCTCGTCAGGATGGATTAAGCTGAGACCAGTTATGACTCACCATTGTCTTATTTTAACTAACCCCTGTGATGCACTAGGTGCTCTCCAAATGCTCAAGATGGACACATTCCCTGCACCAAGGAGCTCACGACCCAGGGACAGAACCTCACACAGAACTGGGTGGAGGAGACAACAGAACAAGTTGTCATTCTGGCATCTGGCCAGCACTCTTTGAAAAAGACCCAGCTAAGCTTTGAACAAGCTGCTAATAGTCGATGCAGACAGCCCACCCTTTTGGGAGTTTGCCCATTGCTAGTTCTAACCAAATCCTGCACTCTTTTCCAAGGTCTGGAATTTGAAATAGCCAGCTGAACTCAGATTCAGGTCCATCTCTGCCTTACCTTTACTGCCACATGGAGTTTGGCTGTTTTCTTAGAAGGTCCTGATGCTTCATATGTTGTACCATCAACATCTACAGACATGGTGAAGACCGGGGCATGGACTGGACCAGACTGTGACAGAAGCTTATACTGAAGACCTGGCCTGATTTGGTTCAGCCTCATCAAAGCATTCATGAGATCTATTGCTTTACTGTCTAGGACTGTTACAGGAGGGCAGGGAGAAGAGAGAGGGAGATTAATAAATGAAATGGAGGGAGAAATAAAAACATTTTGCAATTTTAAAGCACCTTCCACTTGAGGAGCTAAGTGTGGAACTTCTAGTGGTCCACTTTGCCGGTTGGTTTAACCACAGCTACCCAGCCTCTGGTGCTGCTGCAAGCTCAGAACTCTGTTGAAATTAAAATCGGGGTTTTCCTGGCTGCCACAAATGAAAGCAAAACTTCACAGGTGATGAAGAACCTGGAAATGCCCGCAGCTAGGTTTCAGATGAAGAATCCCCAGGTTCACTCTTATCACAGTAATCCAAAGAAAGCTCTCTGTGCACATCTCACTCTTCATCTGCTTGTGGAATAAGCACCTACCTTCTCTTGGGATGACGTGTGCTATCAGACACCTGTCCCAAGAGTGCCCGTGTATGAATAGCTGATAGACTGTGAGACTGTGCTGTAGTTTCTCGAAAGACAATTCTCAGACGTTACAAATAAAAATACCTCAATTTGTTAGATTACTCTAGTCTTAATGCCAGCTGCTACAGTAACCTCATCAGTAACTTGAGCCCTTCAGTTAGTAAAGTCTGGACAAAGGAATTCAACCCACCATAAGAGCAAATGTGTTTGAAGCTCTGAGCACAGCAGCATAGAAAACGCACAAACATTTCATTACCGAAGCTCTTTCGCATGCCATTCCCACTAACACTAAGCAGCCTTTGAATCAGCTCCTATTGTAACCAACAATGCCCCCTTGAAGCAGGAACAGATAATAGCTGCACTTACTTTTTCTCAAGTTGCGCTTCATCTTTTTATTTGGATCTTTATCATCCCCTACTCCATCTTCAAATGGCCTCTTCAGAGCAGAGGAGCCTGCACCTGAAAGATAATTCTTATCACATGGACTTGCTAGTCCACAAAAACAAAGCAACAATCCCATAACTTCAGTCTGATTAGCCCTGGATTACTCTCTGCTTCAGTGTCAACCTTTCAGCTAAGAACCACCCATCAGGAGGTCTACATCTGATAGTGGAGAACTCGGGCTTTTCACTCGCCATAAAGGGTCAAATGATAAATCTATTCATTTCCGTTGTTACCCCCACTTGTCTGCAACGTCAGCCAGTCAGCTCACATATGCAAGCCTCAGACAGCAAGGAAAGAGGACAAGTATCATTAGATACATTCTGATCCACATCAGACATTATCTGGAAATCTCCACTTTAAATCCAATAATTTTTGCAAATGAAACAGCTGGTTATTTTAAAATAGCATTCTGCAGGGGAGATGAGTCAAAGACCCAAGAAAAACAGTTCAAATATTGCATTTCTGCAGACATCAAGATTTACTGTAATTGGAGGCAGGACAGCCTGAAGTAAATACGTCTTAGCTTCCGTCACCATCTCCTCAGTACTGTATTTAATTTGCATTATTCCATATCTAGCATGTGCCAGCCACCAGGCTGCTGACGCAGATAAAAGTTAGCTGGACAAAACCCCCACCCTCCTCATTTGATCCCATTGTACTTTTACCAATAAGCCAACTTCCGTTGCAGCACACAACAGGTCTATTCTTTAAGCCTATTATAATGGAGCAGGTCAGGAACACTCCTGAGCTCAGCATCCACCAGGTGAAAAAAAATATCTCCATCCATCATTTACTATAAGAGAAATAAAGTCCCTGTAATACATAGTGTCACTGGATCAATGTTCTCACTTTAAAAATAAATGGTGGGGGCTGGCCTCCCCATTATCACATGGCACAAGCCATTATTTCTGTGACAGTTCCAACACCAAAAGACATGATCTCTTAATTATAAGAGGGCCAGAATAGAGCAAAGAGGCTAATAGGATGCATTCATCAGATCCTATTACCCAGACTATGCTCTCCTAACCAATGAAGGGAGAAAGCTAATAGGTGGAAAAGGATTTTTTTTAATGCTTAGAGCTTAGCTACATATGTACTTTGGCATCTTCAGGACAGACCGGTCATCCCTCAGCGTATTTCATTTACCTTGGTCTGCAGCACCTGCCTGACATCTCTGCTATATAGACCTCTAACTGTCTCCACTATCTTAGTTTTGGGTAGAAAACACTTTGCATTAATCCCAAGGTTTAAGGGGGCAAGAGTGTGAATTTGGGGGAGCGGGGGTAACAATGACCAGGATCCACTTGCATATATTTTTGCATGTTTTGAATTCAAAACGATGCCTCTGGTGTATTTTTGGAAAATGTTATTCAAAAACTGGAAGTTTACAAAAAATAAGCTCTTCAGGTTAGGTTACTTGACAAAAAGAAATGAAATCATATCAAGAAGCAGCCGGGGAGACTAAACAGTTACAGCACTGACCAGATGTCTAATACAGGATCCATTTTGTCCATTCCTACAAGTACTGATTAAGATCAAACTCCAGAGGTTCCCATACAAACACAGGTATTATGAACCTACAGCTAAGATTGCCAAAATCTATTTCATCTTTGATGTTTGATCTACGGTGACAACTGGACTAGTGCTGCGTTTAGACGGAATATCAGGAAATGTACGTTTTATTTTTCTTTCCACCCCTAAGGGCTTCTTTGCAGTGAATCTTTTCAAGGACATTGATCTAGTATTGCTTATTTGGCTCATCTAAAGGCTCTCTTTCCCCAGCATAAAGGAGACTTAAACATTACTTTTACTCTGCATGCCCCAAGGAGGGCTTGTGTTGGAAAGAAAAGACACCAGACATACCACAGTAAAACTCTATTTCCCTTGGCGTGCTGTATGTTCTTGTAATAAGCAGAGAGAGATGTTAGATTTTCCCTTAACAGTGTAATCATTTTTAGAGAAACCTTCTTCTGACACACAGAGCATATAGCACAGAGAAATTTCATTCTGGCCAAGAGAAGTCAAGCACACAGTTTGCTTTCCAGTCTGTGTTTTTCACCAGGTCCCCCAGGAGTCAACCAGCACTTACCTTCTTTGTCAGCTACTGACCAGGAGTATTTCTGAAATGATTTGTTTGATGGGAGGGGGTCCATTTCCAGCACCTTATAGATCTGACCAAAGGCTGATAATCTGAGCGCATGCTGGAAAGTGAGAATAGAAATGAGACTTACTTCACGGCAGTGCTTTCCCATGGGCGTTTGTGCTTCTCACGATGCCTATAGGCACAATGTGAGAAAGGACTCTGATCTTTACAAAAGGCAATAATTTCACAAAACCCAAGTTAGAAGCAACTATTTCTGGGATGCACTACATGTTGTTCAGCCCTGGGCGGGGAGCCCACACGGGCTATAAGTGGATATCAGACAGCCCACAGCCACAGAGCTGCCTTCTCTGCCATTTTCGAGACAAGGCAGGGCTTGAGAACAGCTCTCACAAGCCTGCCAAAAGCAGCCGCCATCCTGAAGAAAAGGGGTGAACGGATCATAAGGTCTCACCAGGAACAGCCAGGTCCCTGAATGAAGATTTCTACCTGAGCGCTGTGTGTAATGGCTTCTTTTTGCTGAACCGTCATATAGGACATGGCATCTGTTGGCTCCCGCTCACAGGGATCATATAGACCAGGGCCCCCTACAAGGGGAAAGCACACTGTTTAGGAGGAATGCAATGAAAGGGAACACTGCTGAGTCAAGAAGGCATAAGTGCATGAAAAATGTGCAGAGCCCCAGACTCGCCCATCTTGGGGAACAAGATAACCCAGGTTTCTAAGAGTTTAAAGGTTAAGACTTTGGGGGAGTACAACAGAGTAGTGGACTGACTGCAATACATGGAACTGTGCTAGCAGGCCCTCCAGTCCACAAGCAGCAGTTCTGGGGCGCACAGCCCACCATCCCCTGTTAGTTCCTGCTCATCATGTGTAGGTGACAGCTAGTACCTTTAAAACCATGGAGCATTCCAATTTCTACTGATCCCTACACTAAGCCACCCTCTAGGCGCAACAGAACACAGGCATGTCTGTGCCTACAAGATTGAATCAGGCCTCCAAAAAAACAAGCTGATCAGACTTTTGAGTCATGGAAGTTATTGTGGGCCCTTACCGGGGAGCAGGATTCCAGACGCCAAGCATTCCATCACTCGTCGCAAGGCCTCTCCAGCACCCAAGGGTCTATTGCAAGTACCTATAGATTTTTCACATATAAGCTCTAGTGGCTGCAAGATATTAAGTTACAGTTAGTATGGGTCCCAGGATGAACACAGTTCCAGTTCAACACGAGAGGTCAGTTCTACCCAAGGAGAGGTGCTGCCCCCATACACCCTTGGAGTCTTCTTCTTTGGACTACCCCACAGCAGGGTTGTTCCCTGCAGAATGGGACCAACATCTCTGCTGCAGCTGTTTGCCCTCGGTCTATAATTCCAAGGTTATCCGGACCAGCCACTACAGCTAGACACTGAAAGATCCTAAGTCTGTGGCAGGGAGCGAGTCCCAAAGAACATGCAACATGCTGCAGACACAGCTGTGTGGTATGCCCACACCACAAAATTACCAAAACCAATGTAAGCACTCCTCTCTATCCTCACTTATGCAATCCAGCACTTTTCTAAGCAAACCAAGGATGGCTCTAACAGATGCAGCAAGGGAAGGGAAGGGCAGGGCAGGGCAGGGCATGCTGCTGCATTTGAGCCCTCTAAATTCCTTGGTCTTATGGCCACATAGCGAAGTCTTAGAAAGTTAGACCCTGTTGCTGCTTCACCCTCTTTCTGTACTTACCCATCCTTTCAGTGGTGCCCACGTGGGGACTCTGTTGCATAAATCACGCAGAATACGTAGGACAATTACACATGATTTTAGTCCATTTGCCCTGGCCTAAAACAAACAAAATGGTTCCAGTACACCCACAGACAGCTGGCCTTCAACTTTGCTTTTTAAATGCACACAGTCCTGGGGTAGGTTCTTTAATGTGATTACTAATTAGCACTTAATCAGTTTTCATGCAAAATAAAACAAAAGTTACAGAAAAGCAAAATATTTCATTTTCTAGAAAGGCAGGCTTAATAGTAAGGGGAAGCATAATGCTAAAATTGCTTTTGTAGCCTCATGACAACACTGTACCAGTTGGCTATCTACCTACTAGTCTCACTTTTACAGTTTAGCATTTAGAATTCAGAGTTCTAGACCTTTGCTCTAGAGGGGCTAATGAGAAATTAAAGGAGGCATTAAAATTAAAAGTGTCTCAAATTAAACTTCATAAGGCTACAATAACAATAAGGTAAGAACAAATAGCCAACCTGAAACCATTTGGCGTGCCGCAGAGACGCCAAGGCCTCCAGGCATTTCTGCCTGTCCAATAAGTCCGGAGGATCTTTCATCGCAACATTATCTACTGGTAAAAATGGGATAAAAAGAGACAGATACAATTTGACCAAGGGGTTTCTGTCACAGTACATAAAAGAGCGGCAGCATCTCAATGAGCTAATAAGACTCCCAGAAAATTTTTAACTTTTTTTTTTTTTTTTTTTTTAAGTGCACTGTGTTATTTAATTCAAACAAGGCATTAAAAAAGTAGTAAAAGTGCACATATGCAAGAGAAGCAAAAGGCATTCACTCCTTATACAAAAATCAATGGCCACTGCTACAGACAATCTGGGATCTTATTAAAAATGTAGGACACATTTCAGGGCAGAAAATAGCTATGTAGCACTTTTCCTTCTCTCTCTCCTTCCCTTTCATGGTTTTTATTCCAGGTGCATAAAAATGGCACAGAATTACAAAGTGACAGCACTTTCTCTACAAGGAGAAGATTTTCTTGAGGGAAAAAGATTTTTTTTTTTGACACAGACACAGGAGCTGTTCAAGAATTATTTGCAAGTGGTTTCAAAGAACAAACTTCAAGTTCATATTTAAAAGTAAGAGCAATTAGAATGAAGGAATCTCTTCAACATTATTAACCCAACAAGCAAATTGGAAAAAAATATGACTAGTGTTAACATACAATTTCTATCTTGATAAACAAGTTTTCCTGCAGACTGTGGCATTTTATATAACCATGGTAACAAATTAAAGCAACAAAAGTTGTTTTAAAACTTCTAGATTCCATTAAAACACTCAAGATTCTTTTTCCTTCATAGAAATCTTCATTTCCCAGCAGCGACAGAAATTGGCTAAATGCACTCAAACAAGGATTTGAGAGACAGGATACTGATGTTTTCTATTCAGGCTTACACTTTTTTGTCTTCCTTTTAATCCATCATAGTACAAACTGCTTCTAGGAATCTCACTGAATTCTATTTTGAAAGAACATTTTAACATAAATAACTCCCCCAATCCCATTTTTAAAAATTTGTGTTTAAAAGGAGCAAATCACAAGGAGTTCAGTTCTCCAAATACAACACGTACCTAACTTCATTCATGTGATTAGGCTATGGATATGTAAAACGTCTGCAGGACCATGGCCTAATTTTTTCTTAGTCCAAGTACCTAGCATTAGGTGACATAAGAACACGTACTGGGAATTGAGCAGACCCATGATTCCAAACCAAACCTTGAATAAATGTATGAACCCAATTTAGAAATATTCTCCCTAGTTCCTTCTTGAAAGAAAAGATATTTTTCATCATAAAAGAAACTCCTTATGGGCTTGTGTAGGTAGGAATAACCTCAAGTGTCTAACTGAAACGCACAGCCCAAACCGTATTGAATATGTAGGCCAGGTAAGCAAAGTTCAGGATCGAGTAAAATATTTTAAGTTTCACTTAAAATTAGCAAGACGAGGGGGAAAAACCAACTAATCAACCCCCCTCACCTCACGTTCAGCACACAGTTCAATCACTAGGTAGTTTCCCAGTTGACACGAATTTTCATAGATTATTCTGGATAGTATCTCTTACAAAATGTAATTGCTACTTCAATGTTAAAATTGCCCCACCTATGCTACTGGGTAGGGAGACTGCTTCAGTAAAGCCATATCCCATTATGATGGATAAAAGGTCAGGAAAACAAAAAACAGCGTACAGCTGAACAGAAAGAGGCACCTTGTGTAACAGTTTGCTGAGAACAGAACCAATGGAGATTCAACGCAGAACCTCAAAAGGACTGAAGTGCTATATGCTTATTTTCTGACCCCAATGAACTTCGCAGCAGATATTTGCATTGTTATTAGTTACCCTCTTTGATACAATTACAACACCAGGATTAATCCTCACTTCTCCCTATCCTCCAAATAAAAGCTGCAAAGTCTTCAAAGGGATTAGCTGGTTTGTTTACAAGCAAAAAAGGTCACTTTGCATTACATTTTGGAACTCTTCCCCTGCAATCTTATTTATTTTCAGGAGGAACATTTTGTGTTTTATGGTTCCCAAATAAACACAATTTGTTACCAATATACACCCATTTTAAATGCTTTGGTAAAAAAAGACTTTACTGTGGACAATATAAACATCTGCTTAAAGCTCACATACTGTGTAACAGCTACTCTCAATGAGTGATTAGAATCTTCTTAAAAAGTTAGAAATGGCAAAGGTTGACTGACTGCAAAATCGTTCAGTTTTAGCAATAAAGCTGAGCTGCAAGTCTGTAAAAGGCTTACTTCTAAACAAAATGGTAGAAATTTTGCTTGAATACATCTGTTGATGAAAAGCTATTTTGCCATTCATTTACAAACCATGAATATGGTGTCTGCAGGCTACTCTTCAGATGAGAAAACAGATCTCGTACCTTGTTAACCTGATGACAATGACTGGCATTAAATAGTCTACTTTCTACCGCCATTTTTGAAGTAATTTAGGAGAGGCCAAAATTACAGGTGTCACATCTGATGCCTTTGGAAATACTAGAGATGCATTGTACTAGCACCTTTTGCAGACAGTCAACTTTGGGGTGCAAGATTCTATTAAACAGAATGATGAAGAGAACAGGCAGTGAAGAGGGGCAAGCAACTTGCAGCAGACTCCCTTGAACATCCTCATGAGAATGGCATGTTTCTTCATGCTCTGCCAGTCAGGAGAGTGAGACCCAAAGTTTCCAAATATATATATATATGAAGAGCTTCCCGCTTCCCCCTCCCCCGCATCTTCTCCATTTTAAGAAGGCCATATGACAAAATAATAAAAATAGAAAGTCGGACATTAATTCAGAGCCTGCAACATGCAACAGAGCCCATCCTTCAAAAATCCTCTCTCCCCTTGCTGTAATCCTTCTCTCTGGAGAGCAGCTGCCAACACCATTAGTTTTATAGCCAGCTGTAGCAGGAGAGTGGCTGCTCTCTGGAGGAAAGGCAAATCTGTGGCATGCTCTGCAGCTCCTTCAAGGGCATCTGGCACCTTTGGAGATCAAGAGCATTGGTGATTCTCTGCCCACCAAGGTCGTGGATTCAGAGTGTTTATGCAGCACTTGCTCACTTACTGAACTAGGCTGTTTCAGCACCAGTGTGTGTGACTGAAGCTTTTTTTGTTTTGAACACACCTTCAGTACCAGCAGCTCTTTGTAGATTTGCTAGCTAAAAAAGTCTGCTTGATACCTCTATTGTTATCTGAGCGACACAAGTGATACACTAAACTTCCCAAGGAGGTGGACGTAAGCTCTCTTGCAGAATACACCCATTCCAAACATTTGACCTTGTGATTTAATGGATGGGGAGAGGGGAAGCAGAGCTTTTTGGGTGTTCGTAGGAATACCAAAACGTGCACACATACTGGTCCAGTATTTGTTTTAGTTAATGAGCAACAAAAACAAATAGGACCAAACACCACATTTTAAACATTAACACTTTAGCCAAAGGGACAGCGTGGTGGGGGAGAGAGACAGAGAGAAACCCAAGAATGTTTTTTCTATACATTCTGACCTCAGGGCATGAAGGCACACACGGCATTCCTACAGAACAAATGGAAGCACTGATAAAGAAGTCCATTGCACCTAACCTTGCTTATTTGGTTAGAGGATAGATTAGTGACTATAATCAAACCATACTGGAAATCTTGGTCAGTTTTACCCAGCATGTCTCCCCTCGTCCCCCCACACTTATTACTACTTCGCTCCCAAATAAGGAGCAATGAGAAGCAGCAGCCAAAATGGAATGTCTCATCTTACCAAGAAGATGAAAAGCAAAATGTGAAGAGCTCAAGATGCTTTTCTACCAGGAACAGTTAATAGGAAAGGCTGAGGTTGTCCTTCAGATGGCACATTAAATGCACCTGGTTTTACTGGCACTGTGCAAGGGTATCAAAAGGAGGTTGTACTATTTTCCCCTGGAGGCTAAATTACTTTTCGTGGACAGTATTCCCTGAATAATTCCACTCACTATTATCATCATCATTGGAATATATTAAACTTTCAGTTTTTGGACATGCTCATTGAAAAAAGTCACTAAATGTCATTGTACAGCACTTGAAAAAGTTGAATTCTTCCCTGGGGTAAAAAGATTTGGTTCCTTAGGACCTTGTACAAAAATGTTTGCTTAACTTACAAAGGGGAATATGACCAGTTTCCTCTGTTCAGAACCAGGGAGTAAAGCAAAAAAGCAGCTGAAGCCACTTACAAAAAATCTGGATGTCAGAGTGAGGTGTTACACCATTTGTGTTACTCTCCAGTTCTACAGAAGAGGTGCATCCATCGGCACTATTTATTCCCCAGCACTATAAAAAATTTGCAAAGGTTACTTCCATACTTAGTGGAGAAATGCAAAGAATTCACAGCCTCATTTCATTTAGCTGGCAAATTCAAAGTTTCTATCCCAACAGGTGATGGCACCACCCTCTCTGGGAAGCAACATACAGGAAGAAATCTTTGTGCATAGCTGCATGCTCACAAGGATATGAACACTTTCCCATCAAGATTTCTTCCTCCTGCAGTTGTACCGTTTTACATGTGCATTTCTGCTGCAGTGGAAACAGACTTCATCTCAGCACTTGCCAGAAAAGAAAATCTGCAGTAACTTTTCTTTTAGATAGTGATGTCACACAAGTGTCCCATTAGCGAGTTAGGAATGCCAGGATTTTTTTTTCCTTTCCTGTTTAAACTAACAAATGTTTGCCATCCATCTGTATCTCAAGATTCTTCCTTTTCAAGCTGCTGCCCAAGTGCTGCATCCCATCTGGGAATGAAGCTTCCTGCCCTCTCCTCCCAGGACAAAGCGATGAGAAACTGACCAACATTTCTCACTGTATCGGTATTTACGTGGGGAAGGGGGGGAAGCAAAGGGACTTGTGGCAAGTCTAGAAATGGGAAAAGAGCAACAGGGAGTTCCCTAGCCCATATGGGCCCAGCTGCCTCAGTTGTCATGACAGAGAGTGGCCAGTTGGTCAAAGGTCTGACATCATCCAGTGACAAAAGTTTCTAAGGATAGGTTTGGGAAGCAAAAGCAGAAACTAGTGGCAGGGAAAATTAAAACAAGACACTGCTACGTTTGCTCTGTGTGCATCTCTTGGTTGGTTTCCAGACTTGTGGATGCTAGGAGTTAATGTTTCCTAAGACTGGCTCATAACTAAACTGGAAGTCACCAGCAGAGAGGGGAAACAGGATTGGGAGGAACTAGGAGTAAAGATTTCTCCAAAAATCTTTTGTTCTAAAGAAATTAGCTACAAAATCCACTTCAAAACTGAAGTGCAGGACACTTCAGCTGCACCCTGGTTAGGAGTTCCTAACTTAAGAAACACATGTATGCATCAATAATTAACACCATTTCCATGCCAGACAGACATACCTGCCAGCTCCGCAGGAGCTACCTTTTAGACGCATCATTTTCCATAACAAGAATGATTTTATGAATTGTCAAGGTATTATGAACTGGGCTGATTGTCTGACTTGATTGAATTTAGGCACAGGACTGAGCAGCACTGGGGTTGCTTAATTATTAACTGATGACGAGTTTAAAAGAAAGCAGAACATAAGGATCTAATTGTGTGTTTAAGTTGGTGCAACAAAGATTCTGTCTTCAATGAGGCAATCAGAATTACACCTCTGTGTGGAAATTAGATGGTGGCTGACTGTTCAAGGCACAAATGTTGTAACCTGTTGAGACTACAGCCAGTCTACTGATGATGCACAGGATACAATAAGAACTTCAGCTCCTAACTAGCCCTGAGCTGCACAGTTGGAGTATCTCAGAAAACCATCCTGAAAGAGAAGTGAAAGCTCTCCATGTACCTCCATACTTCTTCTCGGCTTCATCTCGAATGAGAGGGGACGTGAGAACCACCTTCAGCGTTAGCTTGGGCTCCTTTGTGTTACGAATAATAATAGCTGCCTCATTTACACGCTCCTCCACGAGGTACTTCTCCTCTGTGAGTTTCTGAAAGTCACCAAGAAAGGTTTCAAGAACCCCCAAGTCAATCGTGAAAAAGGCAGAATCTCCTAACACAGTGTTTGCCCCTAGAGCTGGTACTACTCCTGGAACTAGTGCATACAAAGCCGGACATGTCCTACCAAAAGTTTCCTTGCTTCCCTTGCGTGGAGGGTGGCTAAAGCTGAAAGAACTTAAAAACTATTCTGGCAACCAAACCTATCCCGAATAAAGCTACGTGGCTGCAGCATCGATGCATTATGGTACCACACATTCTATGGACAGTGACCAATTTTCTGGGGCTTCCATAATGTGAACCATGTAGCTGCAACTGTTGGTCTCGGGAAGTATCTACATTCCCAGGCGAGAGCGCCTTTAACTAGTAAGCCCTGGGTAGGCTGCTGCCATCTTGACAATTAGTGGCAGATCCTAGTGGGTAATTGGCTTCAGTCTCACAAGACATTTTGCATGGGCAGACCTCTGTACTTGCATGGAGCCCCATCAAATGAAGTCACACATGTATGGGGCTCAAATAGACTTTGAGAGATCATATAGCCCATCCCCCTGGTTTGAAACAGAGGATGCATACCTAGACCATCCCTGACATGCAGCTACGTAACTTGTTCTCAGTCTCCAAAGGCAGCCTGTTCTAGTGTTGTACCACCCCTGCATTTGGGAAGTTTTTCTTAACATACAATCAGCTTGTCCTTTGCTGCAAATGACTCCAGGTCCTTTTTGTCCTAACCTCAGTGGAGAACCACCCTTTGCATAGCCACCTTTTAAAACACACATCTGAAAACCTGCAACTCCCAACTGTATTTTGTTTTTTAGAAAAAAAAAATCCAATGAAAGTTAAGCTGACTGGTCTAGGGCAATTCTTTCAACCTTTCAGTAGGCCATTTTCTATACTTTTCATCATTCTTGTTGCTCTCTTTTGGACTCTCTCCAACTTTCTTAGATATTCCTTGAAGTGCAGTGCCCAAAAGTGGGTATAAAAGCAACTGAGGCCTCCTATCAATACAACCCTGATTACGATGTTTCTCCTACTCACCATCCTTCTTCCTCCACCTCAACTTTTTTTCCTTTTATTTGCAACAGCACCGTATTGTTGGCCTTCACTGTTTGTGATCCTCTGTGTAACCTGCAGATCCTTTTTGGCAGTACTGCTTTGTAGCTAGCTAGTCACAGTTTAATTTTCCCTTCTTAAGTGCGGTGCTATGCAATTGATGTTACTGATTTCTGTCTTAATAATTTCAGCTAGCTTCCCAGCATAGCAGCATCATTTTCAGTTCTAATTTTCTTCTCAAGTCCTTGCAACTCCTCCTAGATTAGCTTCATTTGTGAAAGACACAAGTGCTCTCTTTTCCATTATCCATAATCTTAATGAGGAGGTCCCAGAACAAAGCCTACGCGAGACCCCACTTGAAATGTCCTCCTAGCTTAACAAAAACCACTAGTAGCTACTGTTAGCATGGTTTTTCAGCATGGTTGTGCATCCATGTTATTGTATTTTCATCTAGACCTCACTTCCTAGTCATCTTACGAGCAAATCATATAAACTGTGCCAAAAACATTATTCAAGATATCCAAGCAAGTGTTTTCCCCTTATCTACTAAGGCAGTTATCCTGTCAAAGAAGGAAATTAGATTTGTTTGACACGATTTGTTCCCAACAGATTCAGGCCGTCTTAACACCACATCTTGCAGGTATTTACATACTATTTAATATTTTTTTCCAGTGAAAGTTAAGCTGACTGAGCTATGTCCCTGGGTCCTCCCCACCACCTCATTTGTAAAGATACTGTTTGCCCTTCCCTGCTCATCTAAGACCTCACCCAACCTCCACGAGTTCCCAGAGCCAATTGCTAATGGTTCAGAGGTTGCTTTATGTTAGTATTTTAGTATTAAAAAGGAGGTTTCTCTCACATCCTGAAGACTTTATTTAATACCTCTAAACTCTTCTAACCTCTAATTCTTTAACGAGGAACAGGGGTCTGTTTACATGGATCAGCTTTGAGGATTAAAACCAGAGACAACACATAAAATATCCCGTCAAACCACCACTGCTCCTCGAGGGAGATGGAACCGTACAGCTCGTTTCTTCCAGAGACCTGCTGCAAGCAACTCATCTACCCTCTCCACATCCCCGCACACTTCCAGGAGTCTCATGTATGGATAAATTTGTGTCTGCAGGGTAAGATATTCTCTCTTTAAAATCCAGACCCATTTTGTGAGCAAATGAACAGCGGGGACAAACAGCTGGGAAGAAGGATGGAAATGTGTACACCCTCTTTGGAAAAAAACACAAGGCAGCAAGCCAGGAGGAAGGGGTTCAATGGGGTATTTGATGGGTATAGTCTCTTGGCCATGACACAGGCCACAAGTGTCAGGACGGACGTATCCTTCAGGCTCATGGAGCTGTCAAAGAGCCATTCTCCTGGGTTTAAAGGGAGCAGCATACATTTCTCTATACAATACTCTTTTATGCAACAAAACTACAGGGGTACAAAGAACTGAGCTCATGATCGTGATTAAAATTTAGGGTTGCTCACCACCCAGCATGCCTTCTCTTCTGAATCACAGAGAAGTTGAGATCTGGGGGGGAGAAGGGGGGAGGAGGAGTGGGGCAGGGGCAGGAGGTGGAATACCCAACAGGTAATGCTTCTGCCAGGCGGAAGTTAAAGTTCCTGGAAAGACTCAGGGCAAGGGGGCATGACGGCATGCTCAAGAGGAAGATTTGCGAGATTACCATGTTGTGCGTGCGTTAGAAGTGAGAGCAGAAAACACAATCCGCTGGGCAAATTCCCAAATCAAAGGGTTAGTTGCAGGGCACAGCAGGGTTGACATCAGGAAAAGGGATTGAGGAGGATGGTAAGCTTTGTGGTTAGCTGTTTTTACCCATCATGCTAAGTGTCACATGCTCTAGTTGTTCTCCTAGATCGAAAGTAAGTTCTTTGTTCTCTGTACCTTTACTACTTGCATTTTCTCAGTACCAAATTCCTTTTCAGCCTTTACCCAGTGTAGCTTGTAGCCAAATATTCCTTGCAGTGCTATCAATCACTGCTGTAGGACTGCCCTAAATTAAACTCACCTGAATTTGGATTGGGAGATTGTCTTTGACTATATATAACAAGGTCTTTGTGGGTTTTTCTTTGCACATGAGAACCAGCTCCAAATCCATATCATCTTTTATCAGCAAGCCCTTTGCAACCAAGCCAATTCTCATTACACCACACAAGGTCCGACCACCTTGATCCCTGGAAATGAAACAATTCTGAATAATTAAAACGGTAATTTCACACATAGGAAATATTTGTATCGTCCTCTCACAGTAAAGGGACAAAGACCAGGGGGACTGATTTCAGCATTTCTGCAATGCAGTACTGACAGGGCAATGAAAAGCATGGGCTGCCTTTATGCAAGTGGGCAACAGGAGGGGGAAGAAAAAATAAAAGGGGGCACAAATGGTGAAGTGCATGAAACGGTGCTTTGCAATTCAGACACAGAGAAAAAAGTCTTGGGCTAATTATCAAACTCAAACTTCACCTCCAGCTGCAGAAAAGAAAAGGTACACCCAAGCCTGGAGCAGGTATTTCAAAGGAGCTTGCAACTAGGAAGCCTAAGTCTAATTTGCAGAAGTGACTGGGACCCTTGTGGCTCCATGTCCCAGTGGCTGTCAACAAGATTTAGGTGCTGACGTACCTAAGTATCTTTGGGAAGCTTTATTCCAGGTCTATTTTGTGCATTTTCTGTAGCTTGCACATGCAAAATGTTGTATAACTCATTTCTGATGTTTTCTTGAATGCTACAAACACCAGCCTCCTCAGGAAGACTCCTCAGTTCAAAGAGCCGTCCTTGCAGAAGCCCTTCAACAGTTCACCACTGCTGTAGCGAATGAGCCATTAGAGGGTCGGTCTGGGCTCTCCTGAGAAAGCTCAGAGAACTTTTAAGAGCCACAGTAAATGTCAGCATTTCAAAGTAAAATAAATACAACTTCAGCTTTGAGCACTGAGAACAGACAGACCCACAGATGAGATCAATTTAGCTGCCCAGATGCACACAAAAACAGAGGGCGCCTACAGGGAAGAGCCTGAACAATTGCACCCGTGACACATCTTAGATATGGTTGTGCTAATTAAACAGCATCTCACTATGTTCCAAAACCCAGAGAAAAGGGGTGCAAGTCTTAGGGGCCGGGGGCAGGGTACTGTGAAACCAGCCTTGCCCACAGCCTCCATCTGTGATAGCTCATCTACATGGGCACAGCTGTGCAGACTTTAAATGGATGCATAGAAGTGGTCTCTTTTTGTCTAAACTGCAGCAAGCAGTCCAAGAGGAAGGGACACCACCATGGTCAAAGCAGGAGTGGACTCACAGCGGGAAGCCAGGTCTCCCAGCTCTCAACGAGGGGGTCTGTCCCCCTCCACCAGGCTGCAGGGTTTCACATCCTATTTTTAGCAAACTAGCCCGATGCTGCGACATGCGGACACAAATCTGGCAGGGAAATGCAATTCTCTTAAGAAACAGCTCCAAGCTGATCTGTTATTTCACTGAGTGCAATGGGTTTCACTTGAACCATTTTCACTATCCTGGATAACCTGTGAGGGGCTCTCTCACAAAAACCCACCCCCAAATTTAGCAGTGGACTTTTTTTTTTTTTTTTTTGAAGTTCACAGAAGCATTTGTGTACCTGCAAAGCTTTGCAAACAAGAACTTGCAAAGCCACAGCTGACAGGACAATATACCTTTCGTACACAGCAGGTAGGCATATTACTCTGCTCTCTGCAAGCCTGTGGGGAAGATTCATTTGCTAACATTTTGCACAGCTTACTGAAGATACCAGCTGCCAGGCAGGTGCTTTACAATGAATAAGCAAGTTCTGTGTTTTAGTTTTATGTTACTTCCTTGCTAATCTAGTCCCTGGTGGGGTGGGCCAAGAAGTACCAGAGCCACATTATGTCATGCTTGGTTAAAACTTGGCTAAAGGATAGATTTCAGAGTTATTCCAGGGTTCCTCTGCTCAAGAGTACTGGCAAGAGAGGCCTCCTGGGACATGGGATCCCTCATTATGAAAGAGCGGCATGGTCCCACTGCTGTCTCACCAGCAATGCCTTCGCAGTAGCAGTCAGGACTGCTGTTTGCTGTGTCTGCTCATCTGGAAGCAGATAGCGCACAGAAGAAATAGCATCAGTTGCGCCTGTCCGTTCTTCGTATTGCATAGCACCTAGGAGCCCTAGTCAAGGACCAGAGCCTGCTTGTGCAAGGCACTGTACAAAACCAAAACAAAAAAGCACAGTCCCTACCCTGGAGAAATAATAGGAGGTTCACTCACCTGGAAGCTCGGATTAGTCTACACACTAGCTCCTATTACAGGCAAAATACATTTTGTCCTGCACTGTTCCCTGTAAGAACTTTTTCAAATCGTACCACATTCCTTTCTCTGCAGGAACAGACATGTAAATTCTCCATCCCTTTAAGGACAGCAGGCAACACTTACTGATCTATTCACAGATCTAGCTGCATTACAAAATCCAACAAAATGTTCAAGCCGCTTTTCTTTTTCAAAAGTATCCCGGGAAGGAGTGGGAGACCAAAAAAAGACTCCGTGTCACTGCTTTGACAGGCAACACCTGGCTTAAAGGCTATTCTTCTGCCTGCTGGCTTTTTGTGAGAGCCTCTGCAGACATGAGATTTATTATAGAGAAGACACAGACACTTACAAAAATGCACTCTAAATTTAGAGCACAGCATGATCATAAAACATCCTGCATACAAAACCATGAAAGTGAAGTCAGGCTGTTTGATTATCTCAACAGCACTTAATACAAGCCCAGGATTTTTCACCAAAACCATTTTAAAAAGCCATTTTGTGCTCAATCTACCCATGTCAGAAAAAGGAAAATGCTGCCAATAGTGCTTGAAAATTACTGACACAACACACACCGCATCCCACATAAGGAGTTCGAGAAGTCAAGAAAGACCGTTCCTCAGCAGAAAACTGACATTAATTATCTTCCACTGAACATGACAAAGCTTAAATGTCCATCTGTGGAGAAGCAGCCTATCAATCCACCACTGTTATTCCCAGGAGTCCACACAATCACCCTTCCTCAAACCAATTTATCAGTTAATTTATGGAAAAATATTCACGCATTCAAATGCTTTTGCAATTTCTGTTTGCATACATTTCGCACCAAAAAGTGACACCTCACCACTTGGCCTAGTGCAAGAACGTTGAGAAGATGAGAGATGCATCTGATAAATATTTATTAGTTAAAGGGAGGGACTCGGAAAACATGGGGATCGGGAGGCCAACATTCAGGCTCATTTATGAAGCCTTGGAATCTGCTTTGCTAAGATCACCCACTGAATCAGATGCTGCTGAATGTGTCATCGAGTCCACGATCACTCACATAGTGGGTGTTCCTGTTTGCAGAAACAGCCTCCCCCCACAAGACTTCGCATGGAACAAGCAGGTTGCTTCTCAAGAGCTCCCAAACACTGTCACATGTATCAGATAAGAGCCAAGGGAGGAAAACTAACTTTAAGCCAGCACTGTCAACGCTTGAGGTACTTTCTACAGGGTCACCATATCTGGTGGGATATTTATTCCAATTGTGGAGGCTCTCTGCTCCCCCACCTCTTTTCACAGCTTTCTTCAACAAGCCCACTTCTCACTTGTAAAGTAGAACATGTCTAGCTGCTCAGACACAGCAGTTTCATGTCCCATTTCCCACTGAAATCTGGGAATTGCCAAGGACAGTAACATACAGATCCTTTCAAGGGTGCCACACAATGTTAGCACTGTTAAGTTTACAAATATGCTTCACAAGATAAATCCAGAGATTTCAAATAGAAATCCACAGATGTGGTCTGTCTGACTTCTTTGCAACAGAAAGACCACTCTATTTTTTTTTCTGTAAGCAAAAAAAATGAAAACTAAGAGCTGGCATTTTCCAAGAGGTGCCATGAGTCATCCAGGCAGGGGTGCCTTGAATCTCAAAAGGTTGAGAACCACTGCTTTGGAGATTTTATAAAAAGAATTATAATCACTGCCTCTTTCATATTAAATCACTGCCTCTTTCATATTGAACTGTATCTTGAGCCCAGGTAAGTGAAAACAGCAGCACCTGACTGGGTATAATCTTGCTGATTCAGGACTAGATTTTGTTTCTTTTCCTTGCCACTGACTAGTGCCTCATTCCAGAACCAGTCCTTATGGGTTCTCAAAGGGATTGCTGGCAGGATAGGGTAATTCTCAGAACATGGGGAGGAGGCAGGCTTTGGCTTTCAGGCACAATATATTACCAAGATGGAGTACTAGGCTCTTGATCCTGTCAGCTCTACCTAACATGCTTACCTACATTTTGGAAAACTCAGAAGAAACCTTACTATTCCTATAAAAGATATCAGGAAATGAAGCAGATCCACATGTAACAAAGCAGACCTTCTCACATCAATTATAAAAACAGACCTGTACACACCTACCCTCAAGCAACCCTTTTTAGCACTTTAGAGCTCAGAACAAGGAAAGCTAGAAGTAAAACCCAGAAACGGTTTCTCAGACTGTGTTAGTGAAGGGATGCAATCAGATCAGGTCCTGAGAAAGCCATTACATTAGAAGACAAAGTTTTGTCTAAAGAGGACAGCACAGGACTAGAAGTCATCACATCCCTCTGGTCCTGGCATGGATTTGCTGGGGGACTTCTGATAAGTCCACTTTTCAGTGCCTCAGCTCCTAGTCTCTAAATTGGACATAATATTTATATGTAGGGACCTATCGAAATTGCAGTAGAAGTGCACTGCCCAGCAGCTCCTTTAATCTTGCTTGTTTTGCTGTGCATCCCCCCACACCCGATTGGCAGAGAGGCCCTGGCAGCCCCACCACTTGCTGCTGATTGGCCAGGAAGCAAAAACCATGGTTTTAACTATGCTGTGGTTTTTGCTTCCCAGCTGGTCAGCAGCCAGCAGCAGTGCCACCAGGGCCCCTCTGCCAATCAGGAGGGGAGGGAGGGGTTCATGGCAAAGCAACCAAGATTAAAGGAGTGCTGCACAGCGCACTTCTGCTGTAATTTCGGTAGGTCCCTAGTTATATGGTTCAGAGAGTGGGTGAAGCTAAAGTTAGTGCTGTACCTCACTCGAAAGCCCCAAATGCCTGAACTTGAAGAGCTTTATCTGCAAAAACCTGAAGAGGGGCCAGTTGTTCCAGCTGCTTTTTGAGCTGCTGGAGTTAAACTAGGAGAGCAAAGCTGGCACCAGATCAGGGAATAAACAGAGATGTGCAGTGACAGATGTTTCATGCAATATGGAATTACACGATATACAGTAATGGCTCCTTTGGAGCAGTTAGTCTGCTGGATAAACAACACACATTTATAAATCCATTTTTGCCTATTATACTGAAACTGCCCTGAAGCTGAAAAGTTACGGGTTTGGATTTGCGAGCTCGAGGGAAACGCGTTCGCCTCTTGAAAAAGCCCATCTACTACCCATACCTTTCAGACATCTCATCTGAGAAAATGAAGCCCTGCCCAGGATGCCAGTCATTACTCATTCCCTCCGCTCACCTAATGTACTCTCATCTCAGAATGATTCCAGACACATCTACTTCCTGTTTTGAATTTTTGTCCCCAATAAAGCCAAAGGATTGACACTATAGCCCTTGTTTAGATGGAAAGGAATCCATTCAGAGCAGCACAGTAATGCATTATGAGGCTGAACTCACTCACTTGGCACTGCTCTCTGCAGCTTCCTCCTTTGCTTCCACATCTCCTTCACTTTTCATAGCCTTGTTCTTTTCATCCAGCCAATCAGAGACATGTTTAAGGGCACATTCGACTGTTGATACCATGTTCTGGACAGCTTCAAGTTCCTCTGGAGATGGATAAATGGTTGAGTGTTTCACCATAACATGGCGGTCATCATTAGCAAAAGATCGGATAGATCTCTGTTACAGAGGTGGGAAAGAGTGGGGGAAAAAGAAGCGTTATTGGCTTATCAACAGAAGGACATTATTTGAGAGGGAATCCTCCCCAACTTATACAGGACAGTGTTAGGAACACAAAACCTAAAATCGTGGCAAGAACTATTTTTCCTCTGTCTGAAATAGAGACTCAGCAGACTAGAGGAGCAGCTCTGGAAAAGCCAGAATGGCTTGAACTGGCAGCAGAGTACAAAAGGACCTTGTGCTTGCTCCTTGCATGTCGTGAGTGCAGGCTGTGGCTTTCTTGATCCTGGTTTCAAACCAGAAACAGGAAAACCCCCAAGTTCAGAATGTGAAAAATGAAAGGAGAACGTCTCCTGTATGCAAACGGTTGCCTTGCAACTAGCTTTTGCCCTCCCTGCTGCTAGCATCCATCCCTCCAGCCGTAGCTGATCTGACCTGCACTGGTCTGCAAAAACATTTCAGGGAGTTGGCCTTGCAGTACCTCTTATGGATTTGGGTGGAGCAGGAAGGACTAGAGAGGTCTACCTGGGAGGCAGGAGTCCCACACCTCTCCTCCCAACCTTTTGTCTGCCTTGTCTGCTTCAGCTAAGCTCTTTGTGACAAGGGCTCTAGCATGTGTGAAATAAGGAGAGATAATAGAAACAGAGCAGGAAAGGAGATGTTCCCTGGGGTGCTTGCAGAACACAGTGAGCTCTGTGACCTGCTAAGCTCTGCCCCTTGTTCCAGCTCACAGGTGGAACAGCTGGGTGGCTCATAGGGGCCTACTGATCTGGTTCTGAGAGGAAATTCAAGGGCTCTGTGCTCCACTAGGAAATGGCAAAACACAAGGGTAAGGATGTTCACAGTGAAGGCAACCCAATGGGCCTGGGTGAAAAAAGGGAGAGCTGGGAGATGACTTATGCTGAGCAGAGACTATGCTAATCTCCAAGAACAAATGTTGAGGGCGGCTGTCCCTCCTTGTTTTGGGCTTGATGCAAAGACAGCCTCTTGCAGGGTGGGAAGCCCTCAACAGCTTTTTGTGCTATGCCTCGGATGTGGCACCCCAGTCTGGGGCTCTACCCCAGACTGGAGGGAGCTCAGTAAACAGCACTGAGAAGCGACTAGTAGGCTGCCTGTGCAGAAACATTAAAACAGCAGCACAAGAAACGAGATACAAATGCAGTGACTGAAGGGTCTGGGGGCAGGCTCACAGAGCTCCGCAATCCAAGTGATGTTGGATGGAGACCTGTGACCTGACTGGAGCTTTATGGTTTGCCACGTGACCCAGATGATCTGAATGGTGAGCAATGCCAACCTCTGGCAGAGCAGATGCCAAGCTTTCTCCTTATCCCTGTTCATCCCCCAAGCTTGGTGCAAGGAGGAGAGCTTTCTACATTACTCCCAGCAAGACTACTGACAGCAGCCTGTTGTCTCATCCTCCCCAGCCAACTGCTTTGTTCCTGCTTTAAGCTTAATTTTATAAGCTGCATTTACCCTGCAGTGAAGACGGAACCTTCCTTCAACCTCATGAGCTTGTAATGATGCCCACTTGCAGCAGTAGTACTGCCTGCAGAGACCTTAGGCCATATCCCTGCTGAAGCAGGGCTTAGGAGCATGGGAGGGGAAGGCAGCTCTTGAGTGGTTACATCCAGTTTCACGGTATGGCAGGCAACCGTGTCACACAGTCCCCATCTTGACCTTAAGTGCTCCTACCCCATGCTGCAGGTCTCAGGGAGAGGCTCACCTGCTCAAAGGTGCGAGTGTGCTGTCCCATCCCCTCCCAGTATGTCCCTGACCGGCAAGACCGGAGCTCCATTCCAGGAGGACGTACCACCTGTGCCACCTCAGCTAGCGAAGGCAAGAGGCTAGCTAAGGCTGCTGTGGCTCAGCAGCAAGACCGCTTTTTCTTGTTCACTCCTGCATACCCACCCATTCCCATCAAGCAAAGAGTGACTGGAAGAAGTACTCCCATAGCGGTAAGCCTAGAACTCATGTATTAGAAGGCATCTGGTTATTTTGCAAGCTGCAGTCCCTGGCAAGGTGACTATTAAGTGAAAATTTGCATCAAGAATTTACAGGAACCAGAACACTTCCTATATAAGACCCAGCTAGTGCCCAGAGCTGCACTTTGCTGCCTTCCCCTCCTACATACTGCAGAGGGTGAAGTCCATGTTTGTGTTTTAGATTGCATTAGCAATCAAGCCTTATTTCTGTACTTTACTTCCAGTAGAGTGTTGCATTTGTTCTGCTTTCATCATCTCAGAGCAGTCATATTTAGGAGACTTAAAAAAAAAAAAAATTAAAAAGAAGTCAATAGACTAAAACTGTTCCTGTGAACAACTGGTCCACAGGAAGCGGTGGTGGGATTTAGCCCCTTTTCAGAATGCATTTGAGAGAGACTTTCCATGTCAGCCTTACACATTCAATATGTCTCAGCCTTTTACAATTTGCAACAAATACAACTAGACAGATTGGAAACAACTCCCCACTTAGTCATCAGATATGCCCTGGTGAGTATTGCTTACATATGTATCATATCTAAGCTATTAATAGGTGTGCACAGAGCCAAGGCTTTTAATTTTTAGCACGCAAATATATATATATATTTATATATAAAATGAACACTTGACCTTGTAGAGAAGGGACTGGGCAGGGAAGATCAGCATTTGGTTATGCAATCCACAGTTCAAGGTCACCCACGCCATTTGCAACAGCTTGCCAATGCCAGTTTTATTAGAAAATGTTATGAGCATCCCCTTCATTCGTATTTAATAATTCATGTGCTGCAGGCTCACAATGCTCCACTCTCTGGTTTAAAAAGACTCAACAATAAATCAAACCCCATTTGCTTTGCTCAACTATGCAATGCCATCTTGAACTTGGCAGAAGGTCAGAAAATACCCCCCACTCTTGCTTTAGCAAGTTCTGTACCAAGCTGAGAGAGGGGAGTTATTTTCAATGCTGCCCTATGAATCAAGACAGATACCTACCATGGTTTGCTTGAGTGTTTCAGCTCTGCTCCCCCTCCCCTTTCTCCTTTTCCCTCCTCCTCGGTGTCTTTGCTAGGCACTGTTTTGCCTGACAGAACCTCCTCATAAGCCTCTCAGTCCCCTGACAGCTCAAGAGTTCATGCAGCCGAGATGATCCGGGAGTCACTTTCTGCAATACACCTGCAAAGGCAGAGAAAAGGAGGGGGGGTGGAGACAGAGAGGGAGAGGGGGACAGAGAGGGTGGGGGAGGGAGAGGGGGAGAATACACTTGAAAAAGAAGAAACCACATGCTAATTCCAATGGCTTTTCAAAGCCGCACATTAAGCCAAGCCACTGATTAAAAGCAGCAGGCTTCAAGGGGGGGGGGGGTAGGAGTAGGGAGGAAATCACCAAATCATTTATGCCTGAACAAAAAGCAGATGTCTCTATAGAAAGCAACTTTTTGTGACATGCCCACATGTGTGGGAACCGTTTCCCCCTGCCAGTTAGAGCTCATCCTCATCTAGGTTTGTCAGCCAAGCAGCAGCCAGCAGTCCAGATCTCCCCAGTGTCTGGCAGGCGATGCAGACTTCCAAATCCACCATTCAAATAGACGGGCCAGCTGCTGGGAGAAATGTGGGACTAATCCCGCTTGCACCACTCCAAAACGTCAACCCCCGGACTCGAGGTCCCAACACTGATGCTGTGTTTCTGTGCTGCTTCTCACACCCTGGCAATCCCTAGACTCTGTGAGCAGCAGCTGTGGCTTTCTGCGCCAAACTGGGAAACAGGCATGAGTGGGAGAGGGAGAGGTAGCACGATGCAACTGTGAATAGATGGCTTGTGAGAGAAGAGACCTGGGCCAGGGGAAAGGCAACGCGTGAAAGGGGAGAGCACGGGCTCACACTGCCTGCTGTGTGCCCCAGCTTGCACAGGGAATGCCTGCCTTCCTCATCTCACCGCTGCATGGGCTTTTCAGAGACATTTGCAGCAAGCTGAAACGCAGTCGTCAGTAAAAGCCTGGTGGCCGACACGTGCACTCAGGCACCAGTTTGTTCCCCTTGCCTGCCTCGATCCTGCCCCTCTTCACAACACGCTGCATATTGTCAATCAAACAATCCTGACATTGTTGAAGAGCAGAAGCATGTTTGGCAACAGCACAGGAACCGGCGAACCGCCTTGAAAGCGGAGTAGGTGCCTTAACCTCAGGGGTGTGACGGACAATAATTAAAATGCCACGTCCCACGGAGAGTCGAGCATGCCAAGAGAGAAGCAGCAACAGATTCCACTTCACTGTTCTCCCAATTAAGAAGAAATGAAGCAGATATACAAGACTAATAGCTCTGGCAGCTAGATTGTACCTGTCATCTCCCCTGCTCCACACCACGACACCTGGGAGGTAGGACAGTGCAACAGGAAGGAGCCAGTCGGCCCTGCAGCCTAAACAGTGGTGGGCTAGGGAGGAGGGTGGGGGAAACCTTGTACCAAGAGGGTCTACCACAGTTTTACAAAATGCTTTTAGGGCAAGAGGGATAGGGGACATGAACCCATACAATCCAGGTCTGCAGGCCTTAGCAGCTGGAGGGGCCTTTGTGACAAGTTGTCATTTCTATGCAGTCAGGACTACCAAGCACAGACTGGCACCTGGAGCAGGCTCAGGGAAGGGGCTCTTCTTACAGAGCCAGTGTCTCTGTCATAAATGGGGCCCGGAAGGCAATGTGGGTAGCTTGGAGAACAAGAAGCCAAGATATGTCTGCCTTCCAACCAGACTGCTTGCCCTGTTTTCACACTGGGGCTAGGAGGAAGCATCTCCCATCCATCTCGTGATTTCCTCTGAGCAGAGCTGTGCAGATCACACACCCACGCGCCTGCTAGGATCTCCAATCCCAGGGAAACAAGCCTTCAGATCCAATGCTCCTGTTCTCAGCAGAGATTTACCAAGCACCTTAAAACCCATGACAAGTCTCAGCCTTACGCTGCTGGGGCCCTGTCAAGCCAGTGCTCAGCACACAGATGCTCACATTTGCATGCCCAGCGACTGGGATGTCAAGAGTCCCCTCGCTTGATTAAAGTCACGTGTATCCCTACAGTTGTGCAGGACTGCAGGCCCAGGCCCAAGCCAGCCAGCTGCCAGGCCTTGTGAAAGCCCTCCCACTCCCAGACAGCCACATGCCTCTGCAGCTGGAGAAGAGCTGGCCAAGGCTTGAAGAACTGACCAAAGCAGTGCCCTAGGCATGAAAGCAGGGCCTCTGGGAGCCAGGGTTGGTTGGTGCTGCTTTCTGAAAAAGAAATGCCTTTTCTGCATCCAACCTGCACACACCACCTTCTTCAGCCCTGCAGCTGAGCACTCGACCCCTCCCCTTCAGCTCAGAAGAGACGCCAACACAAGGCTCAGCGTGGGGCATTTCACCAGGTCATACAGTCAGATGTTCTCCATGGGAGCAGCCCAATTCCTTAAAAACATGGGACCAGGCTCCAGGAGGCCTCCGGCTCCCTAGCTGTGCCACTGTTTCACCTGAGCCAGATGAATATCTCCTTCACCTTCAAAGAGTGTGTCACGACTACTTATATTCTCAGTGTACCAAGGGTGTTCAAACTAGCAAGCAGTGTGAACGCATACTCAGTACACGCCCCAGCCCATCAAGCCGCTCTGAACACGTTCTCTTCCAAACAACCTGACCATGTCCACCGCACAACAGACTGTCTCTGGGTTTTAGTGCCTGCCCAGCACCACACTCTCTAGACACCAAGCCTTGCTCAAGCCTGGACTCCCTCCCAGGACTGCCGCAAGCTGCTGCTCCTCGATGACAGTGCATGGAAAGCAGATGGATGCAGACGGCTGGCTGAGCAAATTCTGGTGCTGCAGTAAATTGCCGAGCAGGCGGAAATGCAGGCTTGGCCCTTTGACAACCCCTCTCTCGCGCACGAAGAGTGAATGTACCTCAGGGATGTCCTGATCCGTCTTTGCCGTGCTTTGAAAACCCAAACCAGCATTAAAGGGAAGCATCAACATCTGTTTCTATCTGCCCTTTCTGAAGCAGCAAGTGACTGAGCTCCACCAGTGCTTTATTGGGCTGGGATCGGGGAGGGAGTTCCTAATTGATTGTTAAAATTATTTGGAAAGAATAACAACAAAACCTGAAAACGCCTGCAAGCCTGAACAGAGCTGTCTTGCAATGTTCCTTCAAGTCATTAATTTCCCAACAATACTTCAGTGAAGTGTCGGCAGAAAGAAAAACCTGATAAAGCCTCACTCTTTGGGAGCGGATATTTAATAAAACAACCCAACAGAATGCAGCTGGCTTTAAAAAAAACAACCCAACATTCATATACAACACTCAGAACAAAGCATATTTGACAGAGCAGAAAAATAAACCATGATTAGAGTAGCCCCAGCCGTCCGGATGGAAGTGCTCAGGGCTTCGCTTGCTGCCAGGCTCTGCAGACTGGAGTCAGTGAGGCTGGCTGCCATTCATTTAACCCACCATCTCTTTCTGCTACTGAGCCCAGAGGCCATCTAGGCCAGCTTTCCACCCCATCAATGCAGCTCCCTGTGGCAGCAGCACCAGTGGGGAGCAGACAGCCAGTGTCCCAGTGGGGTGACTTAGAGGACAAGGGGGAGAAGAGCCACTTGGGCCTGCACTACCTTCACCAGAGGCTGGAAAGTGATTTCTAGGAAGATCCCTTAAGGTAGCACCAGGCCACGGGTGACCGTGGGCAAGTCACTCGTTCCCACCTCTCACATAAGAAATGTCGAGGGTACCTTCACAGACAGGGGCATGACCAGGATGATCAGCCCCTGCAGCCTTGCTCAAAATCCCCAGGCACTAGATGCTATAGAGGTGCAAACAGACAGACCTGAAGAGGGAGACAACACTCACTCTCTCCAGGCTACCGGACAGGTGAGGGCATCAGACACAGCCTCTCACAAAGAAACAGGCTCTCCAGCCACCTGAACGTAGCCAAGCTAACGGCCCTGGCCAAAGGCCCAGAAATGTTTTCATTCAACACCCCATCCTTCACAAGAGGCAGCTCTGGATGTGGCAGGAGACAAACAAGGGAAAGAATTTAATAGGAGGTCTTTGCATCAAGGCTCATTGCTGGAGTTCTCAGCTGTGCTTCCTAGACTACGAGACCATCACTTCAATAGCTCGTGCAGCCCCTTAGCTGTCCTTGGGGGCAGGTGATGGGGAAAGCAGCACAACCACGGGTCTACACACTCTACAGACACTGGTATCCACACCAGAGCTGCAATCGCACTGCATACTAGTAGAGGGAAGACTTGAAATACCTTCAGGGTCCTGACACCCTCCAGCAGCATGGAGCCGAGCTTTGTACAGACAAATGCTGCTGGGATAACAGAAAAGTGAAAGCAGGGTCACAGCGCACTGGACTGTAGTCCTCTAAATCCCCACTTCTCACTGGACTGGTGCTCGGGCGTCCAGCCAGGCTGGCTGAAGGGATCAGGGGACATGACAACTGTCTGAACACCACATCAGCGACACACCAGTCATGCTTAGTCAAAACACCAAAGCTCCTTCTGCCTTTCTAATCTTCCCTGGCTCAGTCCAACATCTGCCGGCAACACCAGGCTAGAGGACAATGCAAATGACCCAAGACCATTCAAGGCGACGTAAGCAAAGCCCAGCCACCGCAGAGAGAACGGAAGTGGCCGATGGCACAGGAGACCCCCAGACGAGGCAGGGTCACATGCAGCAATGCTGTTCGCACACCAGCTGAGGAATGAGTTATGCTCAATGAAACTCAATGTTAGCATCGCCACCGCCACAATAAAAAGGCCTACAGCTTTAATTGCAAGTTGATTTTAATTTCTGCTTTACATTCAAAAGACAGGTAATTTTTTGTCACACCACACACAATGCTGCTGAAAACATTCTGTGTTTTTCTGCGGTATAATTTTATTTCTGGCCTTCTGCCAAGAGTCTTTCTGGCAGCATCTACCACAGTTGGAAACTGTGTATCTAGGTCAGAAAAGACAAGTAGCTTTTCAGAACAGCTCAATACATTTGGCAGAAATGCTGATATTATAATTGAACTCTTTCAGCAACTCTTTTTATGATGCTCCCAGACACCAAACAAAACAAGATCCACAGCGTTGATTAGTGTCAAAATAACTGACTGAGAAACAGCAAAATACTTTTAAAACCAGGAGACGCTTTCAGTGCAACGGGGAGCCCGGCAAGGACCACAGTTCACAAGGCTTCGGCATGCAGGAAGAAAGTCTCTGCACTAGTTCTAATCCACAACTTGTACAGAGGCTTAATATTTTGAAGCCTAGATCCCTACAGAACAGTGCAGACACTTTGTTTTCCTTTGCGTGGTTGTGCAGAAGAGAGGAAACCCTCACTGCCAGCCTTCTGGACCCGTCAGCATCCGGGGGAATTGAAGCACTAGGCTGCGCATGACCTGGTAAAGCTCTTAGTGCTCCTAACCTCCTGTCCAGCATCTGATTTCACTTAAAGTTCATAGTCAGACTAGTTTCATTACTATTTTCCAGAGGAGGCAATCCCTTGGAGAACTGTCTCCATTAACCCTTAGAAACCTGGAATTTTCCAGCTAAGTGACTAACTATAGTGTAGCAATACTCAGCTGGAAACTTACTTTCCATTCAAATTCTGAAATTTAATACCCAAGTCTGACTTTTCCCCTCTTATTTTTAGCTCAACGGAGAATTTATGGGAAGAGGTTGAATTCAGTTTACCTTCTCACAGCCCTGTTCGTGCACATGAATTCTAAGTAAGAAACTGGTCCTTTCTCAATCCCAGGCCCCCTGCGTGGACCTGTATCCTGTGCAGACTAAACTCAACTTAGACACTTGTAAACACTTCACAGAGTGCTCTTAGAGCGCATGCTCCAATTCATCTTTCAGTGGTGGAAAGGGCAGGTGAAATCTGTAGCAGTGCACAATGAATCAGATACGCAGACAGCCACCCACACCTCTACGGGATAAAACCATCTACCTCTTACAGGGAACTGCTTCATGCGGCCCAAGCAGGACTCTACCTGGCTCCCAAGGCAGAAACCAGCTTTGCTGCCATTCACTGCCCATTCCTGGTCCGTATATTGGGTGAGGCTCACTATGTAATGGGGCAGGTGGAAAACTCACCTGAAACTTGTAGGTGTGGAAGCATTAGTGTTGCAGCAGAGCAACAACTTATGAGATGTATGGGATCAATTCCTCTCATATTGTCCCATCCAGCCAAGGAAGGGACTGCTATCTGCTGCTAGATACCAAACTGAGGTGTAATTTTGGAAGCAGTATGGACCCTCTTGCTTCAGGTGTTTTAAACCACTAACAGAAAGTTGCTCAGAGAGCAACTGCTCTCTCTACATCTGCCACAAACCCTAAAGACCAGGAGAAGTCAGGATGAAGGTTACAATGAATTATTCAGAGTATTTGATTAATGAATTAGAAAAGGCCAGTTTATGCTCCAGTTTCATTTATCAAAAACTCAAGTGCTCAATTCATTACTGAAGACAGCATAAAAGACTGGCGAGTGCAGCCTCAGATGCTCAGAGCAGTATGTGGAACAGTCGGGTTTCAGTGTCCCAAACCCTACCTAGACCATTATACGGCCCCCACCAGGGTGGTATCTGGCACCAATGCTCTTGTGACCTAGCGTTTCAGAGGTTCTGCAACAAAATGGCCTTGAAAATGCATTTCTCTCTTGGTGTGGACACCGGGGTGTGAAACTGAAGACAGACCCAGTAGGGCAAAGGAACTCCAGACAAACTGCTGACACGTTGGTGATAAATAAAGGAATTTGCGTACCTAATTCTCTGGGCTGCTAAACACAAGAGAAAAACTGAACATTTCCAAAAGGAACTGTATGCCTTTAAAGCACACGTGAAGCACTCTGTGAATTAGAAGTAAATAACAGACCTAGTAGAATGCACTAAATTCTGCATGTTTTTATCAAGTATCAAAATGTAATTTCAGCATCCTACACCCCAAAGCCTAGATTCCTGCTCTTCTGGCCTGCACAGACAAGGGAAGCCTGGAGTCATTTCAGACTACACAGCTGTTCGTGGCCCCAAGAAGTGATGCATTAATTATGAAACCACTAAGAGGCAAAGTGATCTGTTCCAAGATCCACAGGCTTATTTGACTGCAGGATTTACTGCAGAAGATTGGTAAGTGCAAGCATTACATTATATTTAAGTGACACTGGAGATCTGTAATGAATTTAGTGACTCAATTGAAGCAAGATCGGCTTTTATTTATAGTTTTCACACTTTTCAACAACCCATCAGGCAAAAATTTACAAGCGAGTAAGACAAAAATATAGTAGAAAGATGTTGGCTGACAGACAACTCTTTCATTTTAATTCCAAAAATCTTCTCTTGGATTACTCGGGTGGTGGCTTTACAGATCATACACTACAAAGTCAAAGGCACAGTAACCTTCCCTTACTGAGGTCCATTTACAGCACCATTGCCATGTTCCAAGCTAAATCACAACATGCATGTTTGGATGTTGGCATCTTGGAGAGGATAAAACAATTCATAATAAGCTTTAAGGGTTTCCTTAGTAATCAAAAACATTATTGAGCCATGCTTGTAGAGGGAGAAAGAGGGCATGGTGAAATCCCTATAAAAGCACCTCATGTGAACTTGTGTTTAACATCTCACTTGTTTTATATCTCCTCCTGCTTTACCAGAAAAAGAGAAGAGAGAAAGAAAAAAACCCTCTCAAATCAGAAAGTGGCTATTGAGTTGTGATCCTGAGGGTACAGGCTCTTTAGGTAACAATGAACGTGGCTGTCACTTAGGTCACGCACTTGAGTCATCCATCCTCACCCAACCATTAGACTTTTGGGACTGACCATTGGCAGTCACCCAAGAAAGGATTTTTTTTTAGAAATCTTTTGTAAAGGATGCAGCCTTCCTCCCCTAGGCATCAATCAGGGGGCATGACAAGTCCTCCAACAGGCAGGTTATTCCAGGACAGGTTGAGTTTTAATTTTTTTTTTGCCTTCCTCTGAAGCTTCAGGCTGTGACAAGTCCAAGGCTAGAACCACCACAAGTCCAAACTGCTGCAGCAATTATTATAGAAATGGAAACACGGCTGCTCCAAGCTACTTATACTCACACCTAGCAGTATATTTAGCACAGAACGGAAGGCAACTGTCCTCTTCAGCACTAACACTAAGCTGCTAAACTGCTACCCTGCGAGCCACACAACAAGATGGGCTTGGATCACGGAGCAGAAGCAGTTCTAACCTCAGGGAGAAATTAAGCAAATTCAGAGGCTAAATCCCAGGGTACATGAGATGGATGGAAATGGATAGGAGCAAAGGAAAACTGCCACAAACTCACCAGGACAGAAGAGAGATTGTTTATTTACACCTCACTGCTAGGAGCTGGGCTTCAGAGCAGCCCCATACTGAACACAACAGACTCCCGGAGGCTCTAAAGGGCGTTGGATCATGCTACTAAATAAAGTTCTTACTGAAGTTGTATATATTGCTGGGTCTATCATATGCTCTTCCTAGCACATTAACTCTTCAGGGATCCCAGTAAGATAGTTCAGCATCAAAATAAGCTTCCTTACCAGCTATCCCCAGGCTATAGGTCTCACTTCAATCATTACATTAAGTGCAGTAAGAAAGGTGAATGTTATGCCTCTCAGGTGTAGAGAAAGAAAAATAAAATGACTCCAGAAGAGCAAACTGAGCCTGGGGAACGAGATGGTGTGGCCGGTTACAATGGAAAAGGAAACTGGGCTTGTACACTGCTATTGTCAAGCCATGACCCCTGTGGGAGGGGAGGGAAAAGGAATGTGCGTTTAATTGGAGAGTTCACAAGCTGAACTTGTGCGTCAAACAGTCTCAGCCACAGTAATGCTCCAGCCACCAATAAGGTCAATGAAGTGCAACAGGGAAGCAGCAGGTACACTCCAGCTCTGTGCTCTAGCGGACCGTGCTAATACTCCCCCTCCTATAAACAAGCAGCAAATACTCCACTTCACCCACAACTGGGGAACTATTTTTACGCACTACTTCCAAAGGAAGCCATGCTTTGAGTTACGAATGTACCTTTACATGTAAAAGGTTTTTTTAAAACAGTGTTTTTGTGAGTGACCTTCAAAACAGAAACCTAAGCAGCTGTTTCTCCTCTAAAATTACCTCCCAGCTCTCCCCACTGACAATATTTGAAGAAGTTGGCATTTTTAATATTGGAAATCCACACTGGTTACTTTGCACATCTTTGCCTTTCAGCTGATTTAAACATTAATGAGCCTTCACTTAAATGCATTCTCTAGCATGTCAGTCTCTCCACCTCAGTGGCTTTATGCATTTTTCTTAAGAAATAAGATGAAATCTATGAATCTGCTGCCATTTGGCAGAAACCTGCAAGAATGGCAGAGAATGCTCCCCTTTCTCCTTCACTCACCATTAAGACAGGTCTTCCATCAGACCCAATGGATCAGCTTCAACTTGACTACTCAATGTGAGTTAACCTTCCTGCTTCCTTCCTGTTTAATTATCTAGTTTATTAAAGAGCCACTTGATGAGAACATGAGGAGATTAAAAGCCTCGTGCTGTTGGCTGGGTAACACAGAGCCCCAAGAAACTTGTCATGTCCCCTATGTCCTGCAAGTACCACCTGCGTACCATAAATCCTTTCCCGTGTTTCTGGCTTGGGGTGATCAAGTTGGCATGCTTCAGTTAATGAAGCAAGAGCCTCAATTTAGGCAGAAAACTGTGGAGCCATCCCTGCAACTGTTACCTGTGTGACCTTGTAGGAGGCCAGAACACACTCCCTAGCCTAACACACAGATGCAGGAAACAATTTATTGAAGGACAGAAGTGTGGCAGGTGCAGCAGCATCTAAGATAGGGTCAGAGTCCAAAGCAGGTGCTGGAGATTACTCTCGGTGCTCTGGATGCCCTAGAATAGATGTGGCAGAGTTAGCCTTTTCCTGAAGTTATCAAAACACAGAGGTAATACCAAGGGAGGATGGGGGAGAGAGTGACACAAAAGGAGCTTGTGAGGCATAAAATAAGAAAATAAAGTGTGTGCACTCTGGGGAAGAGGAGGGAGAGCACACAGAGGGGATGTGGGAGAGGAAGGGACGTAGCCTGCAGACAGACATGCATTTGGAGCATTGCAAAGTGCTTCAGCATATTAAAAAAGTGCTACAGGTGTGTAGCTATACAGCCAGCACCCTGGCTAGAGAAAGACAAAGTTGTCTCAAAGGGCACCCTCCAGCCAAGGGGCAACAGGGGCTGTTCCTTTTGCTCTCCCCATGTCTCCAGCTGATGCCACTTTTGGCAGAGAAGTAGCTGGGAATGCTCTCCTCCCCCTGCCACCCCAGCAGGCAGCCAGAGGCTGTGCTTGACAGCTGCTGCTGCAGCCCAGGTCCCAATGTGATGCAGCAGCTACCTGCAGTAAGAAAGGGGCAGAGGGCTGGCTTGAGAGCCTCTGCTGCCCCAAACAGCTGACTGGTTGCTGACCAGCTGTTTGTTGGAGTGGGGCAGCAAGAGTTCTGTCAGCAGCTTCCCCAGTGCAGGGGGGAGTGAGAGCAGGGGACTGTGAGATGCTGGGGGTCCGAGAGCCCTCCTGTAACTAGACAGGACAGATGTGCCACGTGACATTATGAAGCATCCTGCTACCAAAAAAAGTGTTCCTCTTAGAAAGAGGAACTCTTTTTGGGGCAGATGTGGCATTTCTGTAGCACATGCCTGGGCATGTTTGAGGTGTGCAGACCTACAAATGTGGGCAGACCTACAAATGTGGGGTCTGCCCACCCCCCTAGAAAACTGGTATCAGAAAAGCCATAACCAAGTACAGTAAGCACATGGAAGTGCAGCAGCAGGTGGTAGTCTTAGGTGGGAACTGCACTCTGGTTGCCTGGATTCGATTCCCAGCCACTGGCAGTCTTGGACAAGTCATTTAAAGGCTCCATTTCCCATTTATAAAATGGTGATATTTTCCCACCTGCCATGCGTAAAGCACCAAGATGCTTTGCTACATAAATGCAACCCACTAGGAGATTGCAATGCAACCCGGGCAGTGAAGCTACTGCAGTTCTGAAACACGCACACAGTCCAAAGTTTCACAACACATTGCAGGGAGAGAAGTGCCCTCGTTAGCACCATGCAAAAGCTAGTTATGATCACCACCAGCACACATGGGAAAATGGACTCATTTATGTCTGCCTAAATATTGGAAAGAAGCTGACGAAGTGAAGGGAATTCAGAGGTGGGAAGAAACAAGAATTACTGAGTAGCGGGATGGATGATTGGAAAAAAAAAACATAAAATGCTCAACATAATAGTTTGGTTAAGCTATGACTAATGGGATGGGGAACAGGGCAGCAATGGTCCAGGGATCTTAAGGTAAAAATGTTGAGGGAAGGAAACAAATTTAAGGCAGTACGAAGATAACAACTGGGGCTTTCATGATTAAACTATTTTGGCTCAGGAACAGCACCCCAAAAGGGGCAGGCGTCCCATTGTTTGGAACTTTTCAAACTAAGCAAGGCTTGGCAGAGCACACTACAGGGACTGCTACTCAATCCTGCCTTGCAGGGGGACATGGCCGAGCGAGAAGAAGAGGAGCACATGGGAGACACGAAGTGGTTCCCTAGAAGAACATATTAATTCATTTCACAGCTGCTACCAGAGGCTTGCAGATGCTCCCAAAAACTTGCAAGCACTTGGGTGTTCTGCACACAAACTAGGCAGCCCAGGTGGTAAAAGGTGCTTGTACAAACAAGGCCTCTGTGGCTCTTGACCCATTTGGAAATCATGAATGACAAAACGCCAGCCACCCTTGGGAATGCAGCATGCTGCTGGAAAGTGGTATTTAAGAACTGGAACAGGTTAACAGTCAGCCACCGGGGTTCATCCCCTTCCTGTCATTCATTCGGTTAGGCAGATGAAGGAGCATTTGGTTAACATCTCATTTGCAATCTGGCCACCCCCAATCAAGCCCAGATCAGGCTCTCAGTGACTTTGCTTGTCAGCACTTGTTCACATGCCAAAAGACAATGCCTGGCAAGTGCTCTATGAAGCTTTCAGTTTTGATTTGCAGAAAAGGCAAAGCCACATACAGGGCCTACATAGGATGGCAAGAGAGCAGAACTGTGGTCCCTGTCCCAGAGTCACTCATACTACCATTAACATTTAGATTTTATATTTGCAAGACCCTTTGTGCTGCTCCTTCCCTTCTCACAGCCAGTCCATCAGCTTTTCATCAGCAGCATCCCACCGACAGTACAAGGACCTCTACCTCCATCCCACCAAATCACAGTGAGTGCTGGTCTGCCCATGCTACAGCTGATTGTTTAAGGCTGGACAAACCACGAGAATAAAACAACACAACCAGCCAGCCAGTGAAACCATCATCAAACTGGGATCCCATGAGTATTTGGGGCACTTTCTACTGGGCCACAGCAGGCCTGGTTCAGCCACCTCTCTTTTAAAAACAGGCAATGGATGGTTACAACATCAAGAACAATGACTAACCGAGGCGTCGACCTGCAACGCTGCCTCAGGAAGCTGGGTGTCCCAGTTTGCACTTGCCTTAATGGGAATTGGGCATCCAGGTCTCTCATGTGCTTTGAAAAGGTTCAGCCCGTCTGGGCAAACCTGCTTCAGCTCGAAAAGAAAGCAGAGGAGAACCATTTGGCTTGGAGACTCAACGCACAAGCCAAATTAATGATTGTGCCAAAGCAAGAGCTGGATTCAGAGACAGCCTGCCTCAGCCCCCTGTTACCAGCTCAGCACTGGATCTAAACACACAGGCCCTGTTCAAATGGGGACTAAGAGACTATTAAGTCCAACCATTAAATACAGTTCAGCTTTGCTATCTATGGGCCACTTCAAGCAGCACCTGAGCCTTTTCCTGTGCATCAGGATATTTCCAAGATATTCTGACCAGCAACCAAGCTCCAGCTCGTTGGAGAAACTAAATCTGTGCAAGGGCAGGCTTAAGAGCCAAGAACCAGAGAGGCAATCTTGGTCTTGCGTTTGAGGCTAGGGGGCTTTGGAAGGAGCTCTAGCCAGTCCTAACCGTTTGATGAGAAAACGGCACTTCCTTGGATGAAATACAAGCCCAGGCAGCTTGCCTGCAAATAGAGATGCACTGATTAGGAATTCACTTTCAGCTTGAGTACCTTATTTTTCCTTTTCCCATCCCTCTGCTGCCTCCTTGTCTGGATGCATCCATGTGATTCTCGTTTAGGGAGAGCCTGGAGTTGCTCTCTAGTGTGCTGGTGCATGCAGGCATTTGCTTCTCTCTGTGCTCCCCATATCACTGCTGAAGACCAACAAAATTGATGCGAATTTGCTGTCTGATCTCCAGTACTCTTTTAGAAGAGTATAACACCATGATACATGACAGAACAGCAGCTGAATGGGGTCCACACTATGACAAAAAGGAGGATACCAAGCAAAGGAGGGCAGGGTTCACTGTGATTAGAATGACCCACCAGAAAGATATGGAAAAAAACCACGTGGGCTACCAGGACCAGCCAGTGAAGACACTCTAGAAGCCCTGGAGCACATGTGTAGCCCCTTTGATTTGTTAAAGTGCTCTTACCAGAGACAACCATTCAAGGAAGGAACAGGCTATGCCCCCCAACCCCAAATACTAGTCCTCTTCAGAATAGGAGCTGCCTGCTAAGCAAGTGCAAATATAGGACAAGAGCAAGACCATGCACGATTTCAAAAGCATCTCCTGTTCTTCAGCCCTGTCGTCATATTCTGTCCCCTTTACATTTTTTCCACCATTCTTAGACTCTCATTCCATTTCTTTCCACATCTGTCTCTTTTCAGATTGTCTGTGGCCTTTTCCCCATTTCTTCCCATCAATTCAATCCTGTCATCTTTAGAACATTTCTCTTTTGCTCGCCACTCTTCCTTTGCGTTCTCGTCTCCAGCACATCTGGAGCTCAGCCTCTCATCATATCAAGCTGCAACCAAAGCATCTGAAACTGGCCACTGCTGAAACACTGCTCTCAGACCTCCAGTGAAAGCTAAAATCTGCCTGTGTTTCACATGCCCTTCCTCTGCAGCACTGCAGCTGGCACAGGCAGTCTCATGAGCAAGGAGGAACGCGATGCTGCCTGTCAGCACATTACTCCCCCAGATTGCTGCAGTTGGATCTACAGCATGCAGCAGTGACACAGGTATCCCCAACCCTTCATAGCACTACCACCAACTTCAGATCACCCTAATTCTCTACCCTACAAGGTCCCTATGGCAGCAAGCTACCACTCTCACAAGGCATAGCACTTCAAGTCACAGGACAGAACAGGTTTTTACTCCCCCATTGTAAGTACAGGTGCAATTTAATTCGTGTTTTTCTTCTAATGGGCTCACCCAAAACTGGTTCTAATGAACTAATCATGGAAGAATGCGAAGAGTGGGTGTTAATTTAACACAGTGGTGTTTCTAAAACAACAGCATCAGCCCCCACGACAGTGGCTGAGCCCAGGGACCCATCTCCTCCAGCCTCCTGTCTGACAGCAGCTGCCACCAAACATCTCAGGGGCAAGAGACCTGTGATGCAAGCAGCAATGGATAATTTTTGCTTAGGGAGTCCTCCCTGCCAACCCCTGCTGTTCCACTCATTCACAATATTATAGTTTGGGTAGGATGCACGTGAGCTAACCCAACACCAGCTTTAATTTAAATTTGGGTATTTTCATACGGAGAGCAGCAGTGATGTCCTCAGTAAACCTGAAAGGCTACAGCTTGCCAACACTGCAGCGCTGAGGAAAGGCCAGGCTGACTACATTAAGCACTCAAAATCCATCAGTGAGGTCTTTACGGTATGAGACTCTGAAAACATGTTGAAGTGTGGTTACGGTCAGACAAGTAGTAGTGTATAGGGTTGTTTGCAAGCCCTAATGAGAGTACCCTTACAGTTTTCAGGGTGCCCTTGACAAGCCTTTAAAAATACATCACATTGCCTTAGTCCCGCATCTTACTTCAGACCTACCCCCTCTGTTTGCTCAGTCAGATCTGCTGACTTCAGTGGCAAACCTGAGCCGTTTCTTCTCTCCCCAAGTAGCCCAGCTCAGCTCAGGGAAAAAGGAGCCAAACAATTGATTACATTCCTTTTGCAGGAGTATTATTGGGGGCACTGCTTGGCCTTTTAGCCACAGGCTGACAAGAGATATTTTCATGCCTTCCTGATCAGATTTTTCAGTTGTATAATTGGACATAATTTCTCTTCTTGAGTGCAGGGTCAATCAAATCCTTTTCTTTTAAATCCCCAAACAACTGGCCTCTTGTTGTCAAACTTTCCAGCAATGCAAGTCCGCTGTGGTGCTTCCATATCATCTCAAGAAACTAGATGCAGCCTTTTCACCTTTCTTTTTCTGCAGGCTTTTTTTTTGCACATAAATTCCCTTCCTCTCTCGTGGCAAGGGTGTTTTTCCCTATTATGTCAAATATATACAAACAGACATTTCCTTTTTCTTTTCTGTTTATTCATTAGTGTATTCGTGGTAGTGCTTGCTTATGTCTGAGAACTCAGGTGCATAGTACCAACATGTAAAGGAAACATGCCTTAATTATCTGCAACACAAGTGGGGGGGAAAAAATCACTTGGCAGTTTGCAACAGTGTTGTTAAGAGTTCTCTGAAACATGTTAAAAAGGGACAATAATTTAATTTACAACCCTTCCTCCCTGCCCCAAGCCTCCTATTGTTAGAAATAAGGCTCAAGATGGCTATTAAAAGGGGAAGGAGGGGGAAATCTTGGTTTACTTTGGGCCCTGGATAGCCGTCACATGTATTCAGTTTCACAGATTCCCTTGGGAAACATGGGTTTTCCAGCAAGGCAGGAGAGAAACTTCGTTTTTAAAGTAGGAAGATGCAACTGGAAAACCACAAAATATTGGCAGGGCACAGGTGTAAAACTTGGAACAACTTGGGCAAAAAAAAAAATAAATAAATAATAATAATAATAATGATAATAATAATAATAATAATAATAATAATTTGAAGCTGATGCTTCCTTTGATAGGTCCAGCAGTTGGCAATAAATATGAAGTGCTAGATCAAATGATATGATCAACCTAGATCTGGGACTTAACTGTGCTACCATCTGTTCAGCTGAGTCAATGTCCATGTCACAAAACCATCGCTGATCTTGGCAATCACAGTACAGAGGGCAAGGACTGAATAGGACGTGGACACTGAACAACGTGCATACTTGACTACCCTAAGCCATACCTTATTCTATGCGAAAAGGATGTCCTTTTCTGGAGCTGTCGACTTAGCCCCTTCCAGCAGCACTACAGCACCAAGACTGACTACCAGAAATAAACACCTGAGCACTAATAAGCAACAAGGCATCTGCATAGGGTTTGGGTTTTTGGGGGTTTTTTAATCTTAATAACTCTTGTTATTACTTTGGCCCCCTCAATGGAATTGCAGGTGTTTTTTGTGCACTGAAAGGTAACCTGCTTTCTTTATATCCCAGCTTTTTTATGCATCTTCCCTGGCATCTTTAAACGACAAGAAGGAAAAAGGTTAGGCTAGGAAATCTTTAGCAAGGTTTCTTCAAGGAAAAAAGAGGAACAGGAAAAAAAAGGGGGGAAACAGGAGAAAAGGAAGCCCATGAATAATTTTCAGCATGGAGCTCTTCCATGAAACATTTAGCTTTGCTGCACAACGGTTACTGCACAGACCCAGAGAGCGAAACGACTAGTCTCCCCCACCGAGTGAAGCAAAACAGCCAAAATGATGAGGAGGCATTCTGACTTTTAAAATGTTCTTCAGTTGATCTGTGTTATTACTTGCAGCACAGGCAAGGAATTGACATTTAAAAAAAATCAGTGCTGTTTCTTTAAAGAGTAAATAGAATATTTAACATTTATTATCAGAGCATGATCTTGAGTAGGAGGAATTTTCTTCTTTTGAGAAAAGCACCATTGTAACAGAGCTGTAAAGGCTGAAATTAATATTAACAGTAAAGATGCTTGGGTCACCTTAATCCAGAGGAGAGACATTTTCCAAGAAGTCACTGCCCCTGAAAGTTAAAAGATTTGCAGGGTATCAGGCACTTGAACACTTTGATGTGCCTAAGGCTACCCAGTAATTCAGGATAATAGATTCCTAAAAGCACTAGGATGCTATTGTTTTCGGTTTTCTAAAGACTGCAAATTAGGAGTTGGAGAGTTTTAAATTGACTTGCTGTACATCTGAAGTAATTCTAGGCATATCATTGCTTATTAGCCTGCAGAAAAACTTTAAAAAAAATTTACCATATGGCATAAGACAGGATGCAGTTATCCCACGTATCTGTGTATTGAAGACTGATCACAAACTCTTTCTTCTTGGAAGCACTCCCCTGGAATCAGAGACAAGCAGAGGAAGAGAACTTTGCTGGGGAGGGAAAAAGAGCATCTTTATGTTGCCTCTGTGGCAGGAGCTGCACATTTCTCCTGCCAACAGCCACCACACGGCTATATTAATCCAAAGCCAGTTAATTTCCACCAGCAGTTGTGGGGGAGTGCCCTTCTCTGGTAAAAGGAGATGAACACAGGACAACGAGGACAGGGTCAGAGATTCAGGAAAATACTGCAACCAAATGCTTTGTGGAGTAGGCGGGTGTCAGAGTGGGTCTGTAGAAATAATCAGCATTCCTCCAAACCTCACTAGAGCTGCCTTTGCAGCCAGGCTAGCGAAGAATATTTTTTTTAAACACTGAAATGATGCATCCAAGAGAGTGAAAGGTTACACACTGGTGAGAGCAGCTGGGAAACTACTCCTCCATCTACCGGAGAAGAGACAGCATTACTCAGCGTTTCACAGGCAAACACCAGGACAATGTCTTTTCCAGGCTGACTAGCGGAAAAAGGGATATTTGGGGCATACTCCAAAACGCACCTCTTGGAATATCGTTTTCATTTTGACCAGATGCTGCTAGAAATACACAGTCCAGCTTTTGTTACAAGAGCGGACATGACAGACTGACACTTACTTTCTCTAATGTTTACAGGACGAGCAGATTCCACGGAGTATCCAACATAACGCGCCTACTCACTCTGCCACGGCACTGGAAAGCTCTTCTCTTTTGGGAAGCAGCATTCCTGCTTTGAAAGAGCAATGCCTTGGAACAAAGACCCAGTGCGGGCAACAAAAGGAAGAGGGGGGAGCGAGTCACGTTGGGTGGGAATTTCCCCCACCTCGACAGGCACCGAAGCACCATACAGGCCCTCCATGGCCATGGAAGGGGTAATTCCTACTTGCAATCAAGGAGGAACAGAGACGGGATCTGTTTAAAGCAGCTGTCAGTCAGTGGCAGCGCAGGGAAGAGAAGCCAGTTTTTCCTTGCTGCCTCTCCCATACAAACTGTAGGTTATGCTCTTCATTCAAATCTTTCAGTGCTTCAGGCAGGCTGCCGCAATTCACTGTGAAGTGGACTCCACTTTGTTCATATATTTTTGAAACAGCCAGCTGCCTTTGCCTCTGAATCACACGCTCAATAAAAGTTCTAGCAAAATAGACAACTCTAACATACAACAGGGATAGCTGCACACATGCTCATAATGAATCCTGTAGACCTATAACTAATCCTTCAAAGGGATTCAGATGAAACACCCAATAACTGGACTCCATGGGACTGAGTTCAGGGCCTGTTGCAGTTCTGGAGTTCAGGAGGAGCTGCTGGACCTCACTTTTAATTTCCCTAAATCAGACACATATGGACTTTGGAGCCTGATACTGATGACAGGACAGTCTCTCACTTTGGTAGGCAGCGAGACGCTCCAAACTGGTCCTCAGGAAGGATGCTTGCAAGCAGTTAGAAAGCTACAGGAAGCAGCTGTGGGAGCTAAACAGCATCCCGGACATCAGCATGGCCCTGTGAGAGTGCCAGTCTTCCAAGACAAACAGCTCTTGCCCCAACTCTGGGCACTCACTGACGACTCCAGGTTTAACAGGCTCTTCCTCTTTTCAGGGCAACTGCAGTGGTTTTCAGGCACACATCAGAATGGCGCTGAGAGTCTCAGCCAGTAACAGGTGGCCTGGGAAACGTCACAAACACAGCTCCTGATGAGTCAAGAACCATTTCCGCTCACCCGCACGAATCATGGTCAAGGTTTCTTTTTTTCTGTAGCTGCCAACACCACAATATGTTTAAGATAGAAAGTCCTCCCCCCACCCAACTCTGGCATATAGAGCTTATAAAGCTTTCGGTTTACTGTTCTAAGTACAGTCGCTTTGCAATTAAGGCTACACAGTCAGGGCATTGCCCTACAAGCCCTAGGATGGTGTAACAGCCACACCGCCCATCCACAGGACCAGGCCATTTGCAATCAGTAATGGGAGGTCTCTGCCCATGCGGCTATTTTAGCAGCATTTTAGTTCACCTTTAATGCTTTCAACCAGCACTGTTC
>NW_017729011.1:24070053-24083030 GCF_001723915.1 Gavialis gangeticus
TCTGCTGCGATCTGCCAGGTTTTGTTTCATTTGTTGTTTTAATCCCACAGTGTTGAGGCATTACAAGGCTGCTCCTCAACAGATGGAAAGCTTTCAGGCACTGCAAAGGCTCTTCTGCCCCAGAACAGCTCAGGAAGAGAAGATAAGCGTTGCTACTGAATGATATTCAGAGGCCAAGCCAGATCTTTAGTATCTGATGAGCAGCAAAGAGAAATTACTGGTTTCTAGCTGCCTTTTTTTTTTTTTTTTTTTTTTTAAATGGCAATCATGTTTCATAACTATGACTAGGATTTTGGCACCCTGAATTTAATAAAATTTCACGGGTGTGTGTGGGAAGCAGTAGGAGACCACAAACACACACAACCCACTCAGGGAAACGTTACCACCCTGCCCACTGCATACTTAGCACAGCTCGGCAATAACCAAGCTGAGTGGTTTTCCATGCTTTGCCTTGTGGAAGCTGTAGTTTGGAGGACTTCCTCTCCTGTAAGTCAACATCCATGGCCCAACTCCATCGACCATCGTTTCTCTGACCCCCGTGACAAAACCTGCAGCCTATTTTTGGACAGCAAAAAGGCAAGAAATTTTCATGTAAAAGATCAAAAGAAAACCCCCCCACTCATGCACAGGGATAGAACAAATTTGGGGCTTCGCTTAAAACTCCCCAGTGATGGGCAGCAGCCAGGATTTCAAGAAACCCTCAGATTAAGAAGCCATACCTACACTCTGTAGTGTCAGAAGATGCTGAAGTAGGGAATGCCAGAAGAAACAATAAATTATTTCACTGGCTCTCAGAAACTAGAAGCTGCAAAGCGTGCGTCTACCAGTGTGCTTCGTATTTCCTTCTCAAGTTTTGGCAGAAGTAAATATGGCTTCTTCGTCAAAGCTGGTAGAGGGCAGCTCTGCAGGAGGACAGGCACTGGCATGGCCATACACAGGGGCTCCTGGAAAGTTAGGACTTCACAACTTTGCAAAAACAAGTGCAGGCCCTGCATTTCCATGCGCACCAGGTAACAACAGAAGCAGCAAAGCTACAATACACTTCCACAACCCGTGTTTAGTGACCACGACCATGCCTATTCAAAAGACCATAATCAAATATTTAGAATGGCAATCAGATTTTAATGTGCAGAGATCAAAGATACATTTTTCAGCCTCCATGGTGCCTGCCAGACTGCTCAGAGAGGAAAACTGCAAAAACAATGGTTGTGAGTTACCCTGCTAAACCATCTGAGTTTTAATGCACACAACTGAGAAAACAAGGAGCCGCCTACTAACACATGAACACCTTGGGAAAAGGAAGCCTGACCCTGCCCTCCATAAACCAAAAGCAAGTTCATCATATTAGGGAACCAACATACTCCTGACAACCATTTTATGGAGGGAAAAGTCAGAAACTGAGTTTTCTGTTCTATTCCCATTCTTCAACAGTGCCTATCACGTGTGTCCGAGCAGCTGTGATCCTCCCAGTCTGATCCACTAGATACAGTTATGAATATCATAAAACTAAGCTATTTGGAAGTTGCCCAAAAGGAGGGAGTTTCCAGGAACGAAGATACTGCAGTTCCCCCCCCAATGCAAAGTGGAACCAAAATTTGTATTTGTTTTTCTTCCAAAGTGTTTCTCAGAGGAAGCTGTATTCAGACACCATGAGCTGCATTTAAAACACAGCAGAGAGTGAGAGAAAGCTGGATGTATTTAAAGACTCCCATCTGGACACCTAGCTTAGGCAAAAAATCACACATGAAGTTAAGCGGGACACCTTCAGTGCCTAATAGATATTTGTTCCTTTCACACCTAACAGTCTGACAATTAATGTGCATTTCTGTGGCAGCCTCTGTTTTGAAATGAAATGGCAAAGATACTTGCTGTGGGTTGTACAGGAAAACATGCACCATCTTGCATAAAACTAGGCTTTGTTCTAGCCATCCAGTGGGAGGTCACTTTCTTTAGAAAGATTCATAAAACTGAAAGCACTGAGATTCAAGACCCAAAGCAAGAAGAATGACATAAAAGGTGGATAGCTGTCTGCTGCTAGAAAGGGAAAGCAAAAAAGGTTGTTTTTTTAACATGCATGCAGTTGTTTTACACACTCAGAAAAAAATCACAATTACAGAGCTACAAAACCACCAGCTAGTCAATATAAAAATTATAGCTTACAAAATGCTGCCTGGCAGCCAGTGGAAATAAGTATTTTTTCCAAGGATACCTCATACACTGCAATGGGTCTTTAAAATATATGCATCTGCCTTAGCCATCCACTGCATCCAGAAATGCAGACATGACTGACAGCCAACCAGGCCAGCCAGTTATTTCTTGACTAATGTGCAGCGTTGCATTTATGTAACCTTTGGGAATGGACACTATGGGTGTATGTGTGACTGGCCTTAGCAGCACACTGCATTTTGGAAAGCCTTCAATAGAATCAGATGATAGCAAAACAGAGCAAGTCTTCCAAATGCATGGGGTGAAAGCCTCATTTTGCCCTACAGTAGACTGTGCAAGGGAGAACACACCCAAAGTACCTATGAAGTCATAAATGAAAGACCAAATACTCACGGGGACCATGACAAGTCTAAGTCCTAAAATGCGTGCGTTAGCAATCTGGGGTGAGATGTAGAGAACTACAGCGCAAAGACGGAATTGGGTTGGTGGGGGTGGGGGGCAGGGGAAGAGAAGCAGCATGTTTTGGAATCACCAAACTTTCCAGACCCATGGGTTATTGTCAGCCCTCAAAATTTCTCCACCCTTGGGACCCCCATGTGATCTTACCAAACCTTCACTTGCAGGTGTGACCTGCAGCTTGCATTTTGGGAACCATATTTCAGTGGGTTTATGACAAACTCTCTCAGAGTGAAACCAAACCAGGCACAACACCTGATAGCAATAATCCAAGAAAACAAGTGCCATCATTGTGGTTAGGGCTAGGAAGCTGCCCAAGATTAACAACACTCAAGTCTTCAGTCTGATTCCAGAGAAAAGCAAACACTTACCAATTTAGTAGCAAAAATAAGATGCCACAAGTCAGAGCAAGCATTATTGTGATCAAACTAGCCTTTCTTTTGTAATAAAACTGCATAAAGCCATTTAATATTTAATAGCCTTGAGCCATTTAAAACCAATCTCCAGTGCCTTCGGTCCAATCCTGCAGCAATACAGGAAGGCGGGCCGGAATGAGCTTTTTGCTGCTGCCTCTTCAACTTGCGCAAACAGGATGACTGCTACCCAGATGACCCTGAAACACACTCCATCAGCTCCCCCAGTGTGTCATAGTTCATGATCCTCATTCCCCCAGCACCAGAATGAAAACCAGTAGTATCAGATATACAGAAGCCTCTCAACTTGAGTTGCGGCAGAGTCTTCTCCTGGAATTAGTTTGGCGATTACCATTGTATCTTCCTGGGAAGAACCAGTATCACTTTAGTGTCAGAAGATTTTGATCTCTTAAGAACTGTTTAACCCAATTCCCTGACAGAAGTCTGGGGCTGCAAGGAAGGTCTACATCTGCTTATAACTTTCTGATGGGAAAGGCAGCTTCTATTGAAGCAAGCAATACTGCCACCACTGCCCCTGCTCCATTGCCATGTTCAGGGTCCACTGAAAAGCCAAAACACAAAAACACGGTGACAAGCAGCTGAAAGTTCTCGACAGGAACAGGACTAAGAGGATAAAGAGGGAAACAGAGTCCAGCCTAGATGGACTGAACACCGGTCATTCGCTTGATGCTGAGCAGCTTCTAGGACAGGAAGAGCACTTCCCTCCTCCAGCAAGCTGTCAAAGAAGCCTTTGTGACTGGCTCTTTCATTTTTAGCAGTCATACACGGAAAGGAAGGGAGACAGAGACAGGAATGTGCACAGTATCAGCTGGCAAAATAAGTGCTCGAGGGCAGGAATAGCTTTATAGTTTGCATTACGTGCTGTGCACATGCAGCAGGGAACAGGGTCCTCAGACAACCACAGTACAAATAAGGGAGGAGGAATGAAGAGCGTGCCCTGCACTCCTGTGCACGCATGCCTACTTTGCCCATCTGGGAGTGCCGCCTACTCAGATGGCTGGTTCTTGGTGGGGTGAACCTGTCCATTCTTGGCCTGGTTCTGTGCAGCACTCGAACACAGCTGTCCACCTGCTGCTGCCATACAAAGAATGACTGCACCTCCTCTTGCACCCGTCTCCCCTTGCTTAATTTGCACAGCCTGCCCCTCCCACTCCCCTATGGAGCCCGCAAACCCCCTCTATGGGGTCTCCTTCCACAAGCACAAGATAAGCAAGCAGTTCAGCACCCTGATACTGCTTGCCCGCTCATCCCTCTACTTCTCTGCCTGGGGCTCCGACCCCGGGCTCCCAGGGCAGGGAACACTCATTCATTCTCCTTCACAGAACCTAACCCAGGCTCCAAGCTCTGAAAGCCATTGGCACTTTCCCTTCCCCCTGCAGTGCCAGCTCCCCAGCTGCCCCCATCCCTGTGCCTTTGTGCCGGAGCAGGGATCCGCAAGCTTTGCTCCTGTGCTGCAGTGCTCACCAGCTGCAGCAGAGATGCTGACAGTGAAAACCCCCCTGCAGACTGGAAGCAATGCAATGCAGGAGCGTAGCTCAGAGCGCCTGATCAAGTACACCCCCACCTGCCTCGGCTGCATTCTCCGCACCGGGATCCTGCAACCCACCCTTGCATTAAGGTCAGTTCTTGTGGGAAAGAGACTGAACAAAGGGACTTCAGCTGCGCCTGCTCAGAAAAAGCAGAGAGGAATCTTTTTGAAGCAAATTCATGGTACAAAAACCCCCAAGACTGTAAACTCCAAAGGGAACTGATGGCTTTTTGCTTTGTGGGTTCTCCGATTACTGTTCTGATCTTAATGCAAAGTCTGCCCAAGAAAACCACCGTCTCTTAACCCAGGAGGTAGTGCAAACAGTCTCTACACAAGAGGAACACAAATGGAGGGGGAGAGGAAAAGAGATTAGAGCAAATCCCAGCACTCCTCTCCTCTCAGCCAACATGCAATCAGTTCTGTACTATGCATGAGGCTTGCTCCTGTACTTTGTATTAGGCTGGGGGGAGGGGGAGGAGGAACAATGCTTGAAGCTGAAGTGCACCTGCTGAAGCTAGCAATAAAAGGGGTTAACTATTTCAAGTCATTGGCATTAGGATCAGATAGGAGAGGAAACCATGCATGACACAAGGCCAAAAGGAAGGAGCTGATGAATCTTTGTGATAAAAAACAGTCCGATTAAAAAAAAAAAAGACTGGGAGAGGGTCCAGCCCCTTTTCCCAGAATGCCATAGTGTCATGTCTACAGGAAAATGAGCTCTCCTCCAGCAATTTTCCTTGGAATTTTGCAGGCAGGAGGCAGCCAGAAGCTCTACTTGGGAAAAAAGCAGCTCCAGTAGCAAAGGCAGAGACTTCCAGTCATTGCAAGAAAGTGGATTTCCCCTGCTGTGTGTTGGCAGGCTGTCAGGCCCACTCTGCTGCTTCCCCTCCTCACCTCTGCTTCAGCCAGTATGCAACTCCTCCTCCTCTTGCCCCTTCTCACCTTGTTCCCACCCTCCTCTGTCCCCTTCACCTTCACTTCTCCTTCCATTTGGCTATTCCTTTCCTCACTACACCTGTCGGCTTCACTACCACTGTTCTGGCAGGCTAACTAACATATTTGCTACCATCACACTTCACTCTGCTGGCATGTTCTGCCCTTTCACCCCCTGCTTACTTAGGCTCCAAGCTCTTCAGAGCAAGGACCACCTGCTGCTGAGTTTGTACAATGGTGCCCCAGGCTTGGCTGCCACTGCCATAATAAACAAGATTATTAATATGCAAGATACAGCCAAGCCCAGTGACCTTTCAGTCTATTTTGCAGAGCATCTGTAGTTGTACTTTTAAGGCAAGCAGAGAAATTCTCAGCAAAGAAAGTTATTTTACATCCTGGCCCCTTCACAACGGCTTGACGTCAACTCATTTTTTGTCTTGGGAAAGCCTCAAGTCAGCTGGGAGATCCTGCTAACTGCGCAATGGTGCCAATTATTCCCTGCTCCCCGACGTTCTCCTTAGCGGCACCTCCACCTACCCACTGCAGCTGAAGTCATTGAACACACAAACGGGCTATGGGAGTTTCATCATATAGCACTTCCTTGACAAAAGATTCAGCATCACCAAGACTTATGCTTGGCCTCCAGAATGGCATAACAGTTTTGCGAATGCACAGTTGAGAGGGGGCCTCTTCTGAGCTGAAACAGGTACTCTGGGCTGCGCTGACAGATGATGCTATCGCAGCTTCCTGTTACGGAGGGATTGCTGTCATGACACGGCTAGTGTCAGACCACTAAAAAAAATGCTTGGAAGCTTCTGAACAAGGACCAAAATGGAGGCATCCTACAGCACAACTCTAGGGAAGCAACAGACCCATCCACAGCATGGAAGCATTCATGTCAGAATCCACATCCAATGGTATATGTTACCGTGCACATACAGAGTCAGGTTTTGAACTAGGTATTTTAAATTGCTGCATGATATATAAGGGAGTTTCTTCTTGAAATACATATCAGCACAGCACTCAGGCCACAGGAGTGGTTGTTGTAAATCCCCTTTGCAAGGGGGTTTTAATAACTCTGCTATCCTACTGTGTTCTTGCTGAAACTTGGCAATAAGTACAAGCTCCTGGCTGGGACCAAGAAGTTAAAATCATTTTGCTTGTTTGTTTTGGGGTTTGCTTTTTTTTTTCCTTCTTCCTTTTCTTTCTGGAAGAGACAGAAAGTCTCCAGTTTCACATTTTTCAATGGTCTAGAAAAATAAAAGATTAGCAATATAGATTGCTGACCTTTGGGAATGCTCAGAACTGCAGAGCAGCCCTGGAGTTCCAGAAGCATAATATTGAGCACACATAATCCAATGCATCAATCACCATCTGAAATCAAATATATCAGGAACCTTCCAAAGCTGCACTTTGCAAACTGGTTTGTTTAAAAATAGTTCTGTATTAAACAAAGAAAAGGAGGCAAAATACTGAAGGCTACCTCCACACAAGCAGATCAGGGTTACAGCTTCTTCTGCTTCACAAACCCTACTCCAGGGTGATGTAGGGACTGGGAAATAACCAGTGTCCCAAAGGAGTAGGATGTCAGGGAGAACAGGCTGCAGGAAGAGAGCCAACTTGTACAGGCGTGACTGACAAGGAAAAGAAGGCAGGGAAACATCAGCATGTTTCTTGTTCCAGCTTCCACACAGACTCAAAACATCCCCTATCTTCAAACAGAGATGGTAACACTTGCTCCTTTTGTGGGAGTTTATTTATTTATGCATTTATTGAGCTACAGAGAGCAGTCCCGGGTTTTCCAGAATTTGATTCTAGCCAAAGGTAAAACTGCTGCTTTTACTGCTGACAGTACCAGAGTGCCAGAAGTCTTCTACCTTGCCTTTGGGCTGGGTATCAGGAGCCCTTTCCTTACACTAATTTTGACAACTGTGTTCTCACCCTCGTGTCTCATGCACCTGCAGAAGCTGCAGAGCTGTGTACAGATGTGGGTTCAAAGCAAATCAAGCTACTTTATTTTTGGAAATGACTAACTTCACCCCAAAAATAAAGCAGCAAGCAATCTGGCCTTCTTCCTGCATTTGTTTTGTGGCTTTTGCCATATTTACCCACTCACAAGTACTACTGATACTTAAAACTTACACTTACGTGACAGGCAGATCGCAACAATGGCACTCCGTGTTGTACAGGGGAAACTGAGGTCTGAAAAAAATTACGACACGCAGCAAAGTTGGAGTAGGGTCTAAATTTGTCTAGTCCCTTTTACAGCTTCACCACGAGACCAGTCCAAAATGGATAAAGCTCTTCTTTTTTCACAAAATCACAGGCTTTTCCTTCTGGTTTTTTTTGTTGTTTTTTTTTTTACCTTGAGAGGGAGATGAAGCTACCCAACTAAAGCTGTCTTTGCCCTTATTCCCGATTTTTGAAGCAGTGGTCATAACCTAGCTTGACAGTCACATGAAGTAAACATTACTACCTAGATGAGCAGAGTGCTATAACCTGGAGGTCCGGTTATCACGCAGAAGCAATGCTGCCTTTCAAGTTGCACTACACCTGTGCGTGCAGACTCACCCGAGTCTCCTAAAAGCAGTCAGCCATGACATCTGGCTAGAAAAACCAGCTAAACAGCTGTCTGCTCAGGTGTGGACAGCACAGCTGAAGAAACAAAACACAGCCAGCCCATTTGTTAAGTCCAATTACCTTGGTGCCAAGACAGGAGATCATGAGGCATTACAACACAGCATATCTGTGCAGTCAGGCACTCTTAGCTGTCCTAATGCAGGCTAAACATGGACTACTGAAAAACAAGTGTCCATCAAGAAGAATTTTTCTTCTTCTCTTTTGCTTGATTTACCCTATTAGGGTAAGAGCAAAGGATCTGGGAGCAGAGGTGGAGAACGGAAACAAAAGCAGTAACTTTTCATTCAATCTTCGTACCTTGTGTCTTTATGAAATTACTTCAGTAGAAACTGAAGATGACGACACTGGTGAGAAAATTGCTAGAGTCCTTCCTAATGGAGATCCCACTTCACTCCCTAGCTGTCTTTGCCATTTGAGCTGATGCTCCTTTGGCATGAGGGAAGAGGAGCTGCTGGCAATCCAACCCAAGGTGGAAAAACTGGATGACTGATGCCTCTCTAAAGCCAGCCCTCCCTAGCTTCACACTGCACAATAGCCACAGAATTTACTACCCTAAGGAATTACACACTGCTCAATTTTGGGGTCCCAAGCATCCCTCCATTCCCCTATAGGCTTCCATGGGTCTCCCTTCCACCCCACTATTTCAGAGGTCCCCTGCAACTTCCACAAACCTCCCTTGGCCCCATCCCCTCCAGCCAAGTGTCTCCCAGAGCCTTCCTCTCACACCAGGGTCTTCCCCCCACTCCAAAACTAGGAGTTTAAAACTTACCATATTACAAAGAGGCCAGCAGAAAGATCCCTTCCAGGCAAATATGAACTTTCCCTAGCTCAGCTGACAGCCGTGTTGCATGTCAAAAGGAAAAGCAGGATCCTGTAACCCAAGGAAGATACCTGCACCTGCTCATGAATGGGTGAACAGCCAACTTGCCTTTCTGCCGTCTCCGTACTGAGCAAACACTGCAGGACAGACGTCCCCACTCAAAATTCTGCATCCACTGCACAAATATTGAAGCCTGGTGGATGTGCCTCGTGCCACAACTGGAAAAACTAGATGTGCAGGTTGTGTCTCATAGGTCTCTCCACTCCCTGTCCCCAACCCTATCACAAGGAAGCTGGAGAAGCACTCCCCATTATCAATACCCTGGCTAGGCCTGGGCTATTAGCTGCACATAAGCCACTGCTGTTTAAGTCCCAGTCCAAGGGCCAGTTAAACATGAACACACATTGTTCAGCACTTTGAGACTGATAAAGACTAGAACACAGGAGCCAGGCATCACCATTAGCTTCGAAGGCTGATGTGCACACATTCAAAGACTCAGTGCTGCTCACTTGGGCTGCAGAAGGGTTACAGAGTTGGGTCCCCGAGCCTTGCTCTGCAGACTGCAACATGAACACAACCTCGGCTTTGTTCCAGACAGGGAGCCCCCACAGAACGCTCTGCTAGAGTTAAGAGCTGCACAATTTTCTTGTAAACTGAAGTGAACCCTGTCCTCCCTGATACACAAGAACTGCTTTGTGTTCTTCCACTCCGAGAGGCAGCACCTCCCTGGCCCAGCAACATATTTAGTACAGCAGTCCAGTGTCATGCACACTAAATGGAAAAAGAACTCTAAGTCAAGGTTAAATGCTATTTTGCACATGCAAATTTGCCTGCAGTCTCCTTCACTGACACCAGGAAGAAGCACCTGAATGTAACATCCTGGCCTGCAGTCCTCTGCTGGGTTTTATACACCTCATCCTCCTTCTTACATAACAGAGGAGACAACATCCAAGCAAAAGGTTAAGTTTGCTGAACTGGTTAAATAAATTTACACAGGCAATGCGTTGGCTATTTTAGGAATAAGAAAAACAGAACAACCCCAAATCCTACAGCCAGCAATATAAACTCTGCAGGGGCAGACCTCTTACACAGCCTCACTGACCTAGAAACACCCTGGGATTTATTGCAACCTGCCGCACAGTGCTCTTGCTCTCCGAGTGGAAACAGACTGTGGAACTTTAGAGTTGCAGGGGATGCGATTTTATTACTGGTGTAATCAATCGTACCAATTTGGGTCGTCTTAACTTGAGAATTAGCTACAGTGAACACCATCTCTGTGAGCACTGGCATATCCCAGTGTCAGATAAGGATGATCACAAAGCATTAGGTTGACATATGTATGTATGTAAAAAACAAGACCAAAGATGCTCCTCCTGGAAAAAAGTCCTCCCCAGAAACCCTAAAGATGAGAAGGGAAAAACTCTTTCAACCCAAATTGCCCATTCCCTCTGCCATACAGGACGATTCCTAATAGTGCATTGGCAGTTTCTCACTCTATGAGCTCATTTACTGTTAAGTCAAATGTCAAGTTGAGATTGAGCCATTAATTCCTTTCTGTACTAACCTTCAGGAAGTTTCAAGTCTAGCATTTAATGGATTTTGTTTTCTAAAATTTCACAGAATTCAGTGCCCTCTCACAATTACCCAACAGCAACTTAATCTTCCTCCCACAAAGATTTTTAAATCCACTTAATTTTTCAATAAAATCAATTCTAAGTAAATGTGGAATACAAAACTTGCAACATTAAATTTTAATTTACTGTGGTAGCTAATTATTGGGATACACAATTCTAATTATTTGTAAGCATACAATTTAGAGTAGTTTTCCCCTATGTACATTGCACATGGTGGAGAAAGCCCCTGTAAGAAAAGCTTTGTACTACTGGTACACAAACCTCATGCCAGATAAATTAGAGCCTAGTAAAACAGCATATCATTTGCATTTTGTTATGTCAATCACAAGCAGCATCTTGAGGCTCTTTAAGACTAGTATGCCAAACCACAATGTAAAAAAACCAAAACAAAACAAGAAACTTCTAAATCATCCCCTGCAGAGGGAATAGTTAATTCTCAACAATTCCAGTAATCTTCTTAAACAAACAGCCAACTAGATTTTTCACAGAGTCTCCTAGAATTAACCCTCTTTGGTATCACTTTACTGCCTAAGTTTCTCACCAAACTATGGAAAATACATCATAGCAACGTTAAGTTTTGCATTGTTAGAGAACATCAATGAAGTGAAAGATTAAGTCACAAGATGCAGGAGTCCACTTTCTTTATTACACTGCAAAAAAAATCAATCAGCAGATGAAAGAGACGCCAGTGCCTTGGCAGTCCCTGGGTGTCACGAGTGGAACCCACGTACAGGATCAGGCGCAGAACAGGCCATAGCAGAAGTGTTCATGGTGCAGCCCTGTCAGATTCCAGCACACCTGCAAATCCTGCTAAATACCTTGTCACAAAGACAAGGAAAGGCAGACACAGAATTCCTGCTTTCAGACTAGCAGAGCCAGAGGCCAAGAGGGTCACAGCCGAAGCTCAGGAAGGACAATCAGAATCACTTGGCCCTGCACTTCATGTACCTCCCAGTGGCAGGAATGCAACACACTTTCTTCCAACCCCTCACACACGTATTACAGCTGGTAGCAGCACTAGTGTAGACGGCTGTCCTAGGCAAGGTAAAAACACCAGCACTGTGCTGATATTTCCATTCCAATTGTTATGGCCATCAGCAGGAAGTTACAGAAAGGCTGGCATCGATGGTACACTGAGCAAAAACAGAACGCAAGCTAATCCAGCATGACTGAGAAAGATCCAGCCTTCTTGCAGCCTGTTTTCATTCCCTGGCTCTTGGGACACAGTACACAACAAGGTAGATCGGGAACAAAATTATATCCAGACATGCAAAGGTCGAGCAGTTCAGAGCCACTCTAGCTCAGCTATGTCATAGGTCAGGATTCCCCCTGCCCTGGTGTTAAAGGGACATCAGCCTGACATCTGTCAGTTTCAAAACAACCCCAAAGAAAGGGGCACGCAAATGCACGCAGGAGAAGTGTGGCCTGCCTGGGTCCCTGTGATGACTTCCCAGGTTTACACCCTGTAGCAAAGACTTCCTTTCCCAACACAACGGGGTCCTACTTCTGCAACTCTAGGAACAGCCAAGTTCATCTCCAGATGCCTCTCCTGCCAACTGTCCATTCTTCCTTCGGTGCTGGCACCACTATTTTGATGGGGATAGCCTGTAACCTCAAGGATGGCAAGTCCTTTATTTCCCACTCCACAGGTCAGCTTATTTGATCTTCTCTAGTCTTCGTAATCATCCAGTAAGAAGCCAGCGATACAGTTGTTCCTAATTCCCCCCCAAGATCTTTCCCGCACTTCACCCACAGCTGTTTTCACAAAGCCTTCTGTACTACTTGAGGTTTCCTATATTTTTCCCAGCCAAAGACAGATTCTGAGAACCTCGCTCACTTCCGTTTAACCCTCTTTACTTAGCCTGAAAAGGGGAGAGAAGAGAGGTCGCTGCTAAGGCAGGGGACATTTTATTTTTGGAAGACACGAGCTGTCCCGGAAACGACCCGAGAGCGATAGCCCTCCACCTGCCTGCCGGGCCCTGCTCGTACCAGCGCAGCAGAGAGGAGGAGACGCGACTCGGCGAAGCTCGGCTCCATTTCTTAACGGGTGCCTCGAAGAGCACGTTCACCCCTAGCATTTAACTGGGCAATCCCCCTTCAACCTTCTCGCAGCCCGCTTTCACCCCCCGGCTCCTGGGACGCGGCACGCAGCGAGAAGGTACATCAGGTACCGGATTAAATCCAGAAACGCAGCTCAGGGCCACGCTAACTCACGAAACGGGCTCTCCCTTGCCAGGTCCGAGTTCAGGCGCGGCGGGCTTTTATTTCATTTCACATCTTTGCAGCAGGGGAAAAGCCTGGACGAGGGGCTCCGACCTGAAATGGCTTCGTGTGTGTGTTGGGGACCCAGCTTCCCAGCGGGGGGG
>NW_017729011.1:24083224-24083689 GCF_001723915.1 Gavialis gangeticus
GGGCTCCGCAGCGGCGAGCGGGGCGGCGGCACGTGACCGCGCCCCGCGCCCCCATAGGCTGCGGCTGCCGGGCAACGCGGGCCCGCCCCCCCGCACCTGAGCGCGCTCGCTCGCAAATTGCGTAACGGCCGCCCCACTCTGCGCAGCTGGCGTAAAAAAGAAAAAAAAACCCCGCCGCTTTTCCCTACCTGCCGCTGTAGCGGCCGACGCAAACTGCGTAATTGCGCACGCTACCTGCGCGAGGGCTTACGGAGTCCCCGCACCTGCCTTCTTACGTAGAGTGCGTAGCGGCTGCTTTTTTCCTCTCTCTCCGTCTCTCTCTGTCTCTCTCTCTCTCTCACGTACGCCCTTTCCGTACCTGAGGGGGCCTTTTGTACGCCAGCTCCGTGGCCTCCGTGCGGCCTTCCTGCGACTCCTGGAGTCGGGGCCTTGAGGAGCAGCCGGACAGGTTCGGGTCCCGTCGGG
>NW_017729011.1:24083789-24088657 GCF_001723915.1 Gavialis gangeticus
CCCCCCCCCCCCCCCCCATTTCCAGGCCTGGTTACCTGGGATGCCAACCCCAAACCTCGTACAGTGCTGCCAGCCCACACGGTAAGTGTCGTGCGCTGCAGATGGAGGGATGGTCACGCGTGGTGGCAAGCATGGCCCGTGGGCTTGTCCGCGTGGTGAGCCAAGGTTGCACCGGACAACCGGGCAAACCTGTCCAGCATCCAAACTGTTCTGGGTCGAAGCCACACTCCCGGGTACGGTGTGACGGACATGACGCCCTCACCTCAATTTCTCCACTCCTCCGAAAAATCCTGCCTGGGTCCGTGCGTCAAAGGTGTCGCGCAAGCGCCATGATCCAGGACAACTGATGGTGGACGCCGGTATGAATCCAAGCCAAAATAACAAACAGGCGTAGGTTGCGGTAAAAATAGGGGCAACCCTTGTCAAAGCATTATTCCTACTCCTAAAATGAACGTGATCAAATACAAATACAGTGAGGGACAACCCTTGTAAAAGCATTGTTCCTACTCCTAAAATGAACACGATCAAATACAGTGGTCGATCAAGTCATAAACCTGTGAAAAGGTTGTACATAGGTCTATCATTGACGCTATGAAAAATATAGCAATGAGATTTATCAGTTATATCAATAGTAAGGGGTATTTGTCTCTAATTGCTTTAGTGTTATAAGCAAAAGCTGCAAGATGGTTTACTAAATATTAATCCGTTTGCTGGAGAAGCCATATTAATTTTTCTCTGCTTGAGAAATATGTCAGTTTCTGCAAGAACAATGATCGATACTTTCTTCTTATGTCATTGTATAAAGGACCTTCTAAAACGTTATGGATAGTATCTTCCAAAACTCCTAGACAAGCTGGAGATCAACTGGACAAGGTGCTGTCACTGGAGCACCTAAAACTAAATCAGAAGCTGCCATATGAACGCAGTCAAATCTAATGGGTCAGTGTTGCCTTGGGGGGGATGGGAAATAAGGGTGTACCCATTTTAGTTTCCACTTCTGAATTGAATTGGAAAGAAGTATGAGACTCAGACACGTTCCTGGAAACTTCCGCTTTCAAAGAAGAAAATGTGTGTGTGTTAGGGCGGGGGGAACCATAAGTTAACTTCTGAGTATGCCAATGTGGCCTGTCTTGTCTGTTTCTGTCTCCTGGATGGTTAGATCCTCAAGGTCGGGACGGTCTATTTTTAAGTATTTCATAGGTTTTATATGGTGATGAGCACATCGTTGGAATCTAACCAATTATACATAAAAGCAGCACACAAATCTATGGTGGTCATGCAGACAGAGAGGACCAGTGAAATACTTTCGGGAGATTTCGGTTGCTTACCACATTTGTTTGGTAAGGCAGCAAATGCAGAATTATTCTGTAAAAATGTACGTGCCTGAAGTTTACAGCAGTACAAGAAGATTTTTTGCTACGTGGTTCTTAGAAGTAAACAAACTCAAACATTGTTTGGGAGAAGTCCTTGGAAAGAGCCAAATATCGCAAATAAGACATTGCTGAATGTGTTCAGTGACCCTAACACATTGATGAACACATTCAGTGATGATTTAAAAATATGGTTCCAAAGTAGCAATTTTATTTTTTTAAAAATTAAATGCGTTTCTTCTGTTTCATTGGAATCGACTGTCTTCTGGTGAATACATTGAGAGGAACAGGAGGGAGTTAGGACCAGAATGACAGCGAGAGCCAGAAGATCCAAGAATGTAAATAGGGGGTGGGAGGTGGCTTGTAAAAATCAGAAAAATTTGGGAATGTTAGACAAATAATTAGGAAGTAGTATTAGCATGTGTGTAGTGGTTCATAATATTTTAGTCCTATATAGACATTAACTTATTCTTGTGGTACTCCTGTGAAGTAGATAAAGATTACCATCCCTGTTTTACAGTTGTGGAAGTAGGAATAAAAAGGAGACCTTGGAAGGAGTTCACTTTTAGCTAAGATGGGCACTCAGGATTTTCTGGCTCCCGACTTTATGCTCCAATAATGCTCTTTTAAACGAGATTGGAGAAATAAAAAGTTTGGTACATTTGGCAGTGGGGGGAGAGACCCTATAAGTCCTTAACAATGCAAATATCCAAACAACATTGGTTTCTCTTCATTTTTCTTCAGCTGAACAAAGAACCAGTCACTATCTAGTAGGAAAAAAAAAATTGTATGTATCGTTTCTAGACAGGCGACTTACTGATTTTGTTGAGAGTCTGCAGTTTTTGTGATTTTGCTTATTTCACTAGTGTAACAGAATGCATCAGAAAGACCAGCTATGCTCAAATCCTACGTGCGTCTTAATGTACCTATTTGGAAGTTAGTGTGACTGTTCACACGAGCAAGGCAATCTGCGGGGTTCAGTGCAAGGAGCTGGTTTTAGTAGTGCAATACAGAAAAAATTATTCTATATATTGCATGTCTGATAAAGAAATTCAACTACCAATATTAAGTAAAAGGTAGAGACAAGGCAGCAGCTGGTGTATGTGACCAATATATGAAAGCAATTTTCATGAGGACAAGATAACGACAAAAAAGGAGAGGCGGGTGAAAAGAGGTTTTATAAAGAATTGTCGATTGTCACTGATTTTATGTTTGGAGGTGATGAACCAGACAGTGAAATTTGCAGTGAGGCAGCCCTAAGGGATCGTGTACTTCAATGATACACCAACAACTACAAATACTACAGTGAAGACTAAATAGCTATTAGCTGTAATAAAAGGGGGGGCATATAGTGTGCAAGAATGAATTGTAACCCATCAAATATCAAGTTCTCGGCATTGTGTACAGACAATTGGGAATGTTCAAACAGAGCTTGGGGGAAGAGGCATTTTTTTTCCTTTTTCTAGCTAAAAAAGAAAAACCTTATTTATTAAACTGATCCATTGTCTGGTGACCCAGTTCTTCACAGATTCTAAATTGTGCCTTCAGACACATGAACGCATTTCCCACTAGAGTTAATGGGGTTTATCCGTATGTATCCGAGCGCACGGTCTCGTCCAGAATTTGGATTAAAGTGCTAGAAGTAAAATTGCAGACAGGGACCCTTTCAGAAAAATTATAAAGCATGTAAGCACTGCCAGGTCATTCACGAAGACCGGAAAATAGCAGAAAGTCAAAGGACAGGAAAAGGAGCTTTTGGCTTGTCATCTTCTTAAATCCAGGCTCTAATTTAAAAAAAATACTGAAGGATGCTAATAGTGTCACTGCAATTAATGTAACTTCACTGGGACTACCTGTGTGTTTAGTTGGCAGTCTGATTAAGCAACTTCCTTAATGGGGGTCTGCATTTAGATGATAAGCCTGAGTGCTGTTACACAAATGCAAAGCACTTTGAAGGAAATGTCAAAGTATGTAGTTTTGGTTGTTAAAAGTTGATAGGAGGGACACAATCTAGAAAACAGTGTCTGAAACAGCTTTTCTAGGTTTTGATTTTTTTAAGTTATAGTGCAGCAAAATTAGTTTATAGGAAAAAACGTCGCCAGGTAAGGAGAGGGGAGGAAGAAAGCAAGTGCAGATGGAAAGAGAAAAATATGGAAAGTACATGAGTCAGATGTCATCTGATTTACATAGGAAGAAAAAAACCCATAGGGAGCAGGATGTGACAAAGTCAATAACTGTAAGATTTGAAATAAAGGATTATAATATAAGCAGTCAGAACAGGAAAGTAGGTGGGCAGTGGATGAAAGCTGCACCCAGGAAGGGAGAATATAAAAAAACAACCACCTGAGAACAGTCACCCCACAGAGCAGTAGAAATGAAAGGAACTAAAAATACAACTGCAAGACTATTTAAATAAAAAGAAAAATATTTGACCATTTGTCATTGCTACTGATGGGGAGAGAGGTGGCAGCTGGGATTTGGCAAAAAGATTGGGCCTGAGCTCTGTATCAGTGGTTGTATCCTTTCTAGAGGGCACGGAGAGGGGAGACCAGGAAAATGGGAAACAGGTGAGGGATGTTTTGAATTTCTCACAGCTAAAATATTGCCCTGTGTAAATCCTTTCTCACAGCTAAAATACTGCCCTGTTTAAATCCTTTCTTGTCCTTTATGAATGTTACTATCCACTGAACTGTGGGCCCACTCATGGGTCTTACCCACATCTTAGGCCAAATTCAGATCCACCCATGTATCCTCACATAAAACTCTTATGCTCTCACACCATCCAAGTGAAGGGTTGTTTGTTTGGGTTTTTTACTTGCTTATTTTTTAAGACGACTTGTGACCTGTGTATTTTGTAGTGTGGATGTTAGAGCTTAGGCAGGGAGCTTCATTGCCATCTCACAGTGGTCTGGGCTTGTATGTTCCAGCCCTCCTACCTGCTTGCTTCCCATTTGCCTTCTCTGCATCAGACAGTAGTTTGCTGGTCAGCTTTAACCCTTTGTGTCATTCTGAGTGCTCCATTTTCATTCAGCCTAGAGCTGCTAGCTGGATGACCTATCGTGTGACTGCAGCAAGGGTCATGACTTTGGGAGAAGCATCCCAAATCTGCACTCGTATGAAAGTATCTTGCAGAGGCTGGAGAGGCAGGGGCTTGGAGACCAAACAGACAACTGCCTAGGGTACCTTCTGCAAGGCAGAGGAGAGCACTCATACGTCTGGCAGCACCCTGTGCACCTGCCTCTACTACAAGTGGCTTCTGGATGTTTGCCACCACCTTGCAGGCAGAACTCTCAGTCCTGTGTGACAGACTGAGCTACAATGATAGACTGATCAAAGGCAAAAGAGACGGCAGGGATGGAATCACGAGAGCAGATCACAGTGCTGGAACAGGCCCTGGAGCAGGCGGCATGGGCCGTATTCCAGCAATCTCTTCAGGGCTGAACTGGAAAAGAAGCAACACGTGTTTCAAATATAGGAATTAAAGACAGGATTTTTGTC
>NW_017729011.1:24088668-24089429 GCF_001723915.1 Gavialis gangeticus
CAGCAATCTCTTCAGGGCTGAACTGGAAAAGAAGCAACACTACAGCCAATGCTGCAGCCAGGTAAGTAGGAGGGATTTTCAGGTCATTTTAATAATGCAGTTATTATGGAGGCTGTTACCTGCAGTGAAATGGCTTCAGCTTCCTTTGAAGGCAGACGTTAATGCCATCTTCCCTCCCCAGTCTCCTCCCCATTGCACACCTTTTCTTCCACTGCTGTGTGTGACCAAGAATAGGTTCTAACATGGGGGAACTTAAACATGTAAGTAGTGAGTCATTCTTACCATGTTTGCAGTGATTAGTGAAGAATTCTTTACAAGGTTAACAAATATGAGTGCATATTTCAGCATATGGTGAGCTCTTTCTAATGCTGGCAGGCTGATACAGAGTTATCTATTGTTACTGGTATTAAAATGTTTTCCCAGACAGCCTGGATTCTAAGCCTCAGTGTCTGTATTAAATGGGAAAAATCCCGAATATATGGCAGTACATAGCCTTCTGGTCCTGTTTGTTCATGACTTTATTCAGGTGGATGAGGGCAAGTAGAAAAATAGTTCTGCTGTTAGCAAAACTCTTCCTAGTTCTGAATCCTGTTAATGTTACCTCGCACTTTCTCCCACTCCTGCTTGGTGCTACTTGGCTACAGATTCTCATGTAGGAGAAATCGGTGACATTCCTGGGCAACACTGACTTTCCAACTGTCGCCCCTGTAGTTTACAAGACATCCCTATGCTTTGATACCCTGTGTACATAGATGGCTTGT
>NW_017729011.1:24094429-24106329 GCF_001723915.1 Gavialis gangeticus
GGAAAAATCCCGAATATATGGCAGTACATAGCCTTCTGGTCCTGTTTGTTCATGACTTTATTCAGGTGGATGAGGGCAAGTAGAAAAATAGTTCTGCTGTTAGCAAAACTCTTCCTAGTTCTGAATCCTGTTAATGTTACCTCGCACTTTCTCCCACTCCTGCTTGGTGCTACTTGGCTACAGATTCTCATGTAGGAGAAATCGGTGACATTCCTGGGCAACACTGACTTTCCAACTGTCGCCCCTGTAGTTTACAAGACATCCCTATGCTTTGATACCCTGTGTACATAGATGGCTTGTCCAGCAGTAACAGTCTCTAAGGCCTCCCTAATCTGAAATTGTTTGAGTTAGGACTAATTGCATGAGCCCTTCCCTACCCCCTCCCCCAAACTAGGTATGAAAGTAGGTTGTTCGGTTTAAATATACAAAGTTTACCATGAGATGTTATCAGCCCGTGAGCTGGCAACTTGGCTGGCAGAGGCTCTTAAGCAGGCATGTATATAAAAGTAGAATAAAGGTACACTAAACCAATGATGTTATCAAGCTGTGGCATTAACATAATGCGGACTGTAAAATGAGGGATTTCTTTTTTCTTTCTGTGGGTGAAAAATAATGCGCTCTTTTATTTCTATGGCAGAACCTTCCAACTCCTGTGACAACACAGCCTTGCAGAACTCTTGGTGAGAAATTTGGAACCATTGAGGTAAAAGGATGATGTTCAGGGATGAGTTGCTGTGTGAAATGCATAGCAACTTTGGTCAGAACACCTGGACTGCCGGGACAGGAAGGATGATAAATGCTGAAAGGGAGGAGATGATTATCAAGTAGTATCTTGAGCACAACTAAGTTGGGGAGGGAGCAAAACCGAGAGCACTTCGAATAACTGCTTTTCCTGATGGCCACCAGACTGCAGTGTTCAGTTCCAGCATTTACAGCCTCTCCTCCGCACCATCATGTCCTGCAGCCATTGCGTACATTAGGGTTTGGGTGGACTGTGAATCACTCTATGAACTAGAATAGGCAGATCTTTCCCATGTATTCTACCCTGTGCATCCCATACAGCTGGAAATAAAGACAGCCAGCGCATTTCTGCCAGGGAGAGTTAGTGTCTCTGTTTATGCAGGGTGGGGTTTAGTGGTGGTATATGCAGCTGGGATGCCTGCAATGGATTTCACAATGAGTTTGGGTTTTTTTATTTGTTAATAAATTGGTTTGGTTACAAAATATCTTGCCATGCAAGTCCTTGGAAAAAGGAGGCAAGGTCAGGAAGTTGTAGCCAAAAGTCTCAATCAAACAGAGAAGTCTCTAAAGGCTTGTCTACACTGGGAGCCCGTGAAAAGTTAAGGCAAGTTAGCTGAAAATGTAAACGCAATGCATGTATGTGAGAGTATGTTTAATACCCTAAAACCCTTAGGGTGCAGTATAAGGTCAATTCACACACAAATGAGAATTTCCACATAGGGTTTTAACACGTTAACTTACTGTATCAGTTTCGCACCTTGTCTTAACTCCCCTAAGTGACTCTGGGTAGACAAGGCCTTATAATTGCAAATTTGCAAATAAAGTGGTATATGAATGGCAATAGTACACATATCACATTGCCCTTCTGCATCTCACCTTGTGATGCAAGAATAGTGATGCAGAAAGAATCCCTTGTGGTCCCAGTCCCAGTAATGACAGCTGCATTGTCTGGTTGCCTCACTGGACTAGCAGTTTCCCAAACCCACTCCAGGCAAAATCTCGACCTTATCCTTGCAGATATCATGCAGGATGCAGCAGGGATCAATAATGCAGATGGCAATGTCCCCATCAGCTTCCAAATGGTCTTCTTCTCAGCCTATCAAACGTACACTGTATCATAGTCCTACAGTTGCTAAGTATGTAATAAAGTCTTCCTCTGCCAGGTGGTTTTATTACAAATCATAGCGGTAAGTAGGATCCCTGGCCTAAAATAAGAATGGACCTACATCCCCCATCAATAAAGTGGTAAGGTCCCTGCACGTGTAAACAGATATTTTCCCAATCTTCTCTGCACATGGTGTTGTGTACCTTGCTACTAACCCCAAGTGAACTTTCATGAGCTGCCTTTGTGGTCAACCTACAGAACAGTGGAGTAGCTTCCTCTTTGGTTTACCTAGTCTTGTGCTCCCTGGTGCAGGACTATATGAACACATGGGTGCAACCAATGGCCCCAGAACTGTTTGGGAAGTCCTGTTAAATGCAGCTGCTTTTCCAAGCATAATAGTTGCATCTGCCCCCATGCACAGACCACAGTGTTAATTTCCTTGCACATTGCCATTAGTACAGCACAATGAACTGGACAACAATGAATGGCTTAGGCACAGACCTGTAACATTTTTGGGTAGCCAGCTTTCAAATGGTAATGCCAACCTACATTTGGACCAGTGATGTCCCTTATACCATGTGTCCTTTCAGTGAAGGCTGAGGTAAGTTATTTATACAGCTTCATGGAGGCCTATATTCTTATCTGGAAGTTCTAGAGCCACTGCTGGTTGTTCCTGGTCTGCATGATGATGTGACGGCTCCACTCTATATTATTTATTCTGCCCCAGAAGTATTGGTCTGTATATGAGGAATCTGAAGTCATTGTAGCCCCATTTTGTCAAGTCAACAGCCAGCATGAAAGAACTTTGAGACCTTTTGATGTCTTCAGAGGGTCAAACTCATGCTGATATTCCTTTCACAGTCTTCTACATCTTTTAACCATGTCCTGCTTCAGTAACAACTCACCCACAGACAGAAATAGCTCATCTAGTGCTTCTGGAGGCACCATGAAGAATGGACAGAAGCAAGGAGTTTGCAGCGCTGCACATGCCTTGGTTAAGTATGTCAATGATCTAAGAACCATTCTGCACAGACAGTTTGGATCACAACTTAATGCAGATCAATTCCTAGACTTGCTTGAGTTAGCAGGTTGCTAAGTGTTGCTAGTTTGCCAAGAGACCTCAGATACAATCCCAGAAATGCTAGAGCAGACCCCGGGTAACTGGAGCACCAGTGCTGACATCAGCGCAAGGCATGAGTTATGTTTAGCTTGCTAGTGTAGGCTTTTGCAGGCAGGTTTTGCAAGGTCCAGTGCCTGAACCCAAGTTCACTTTGCACTAATGACTTGCCCAAGGACTCTTCTGTGATCAAGCTGTTTTGTTGGGTCATGTTTCCTAAAATGAGGACCCTTCCATTAAGATTCCTCAGCCAGTGATACCTGAGTGATATTTATTCTGAGGGTCTATCCCCATCCTTATTTGTTATTCCCAAGAACCTGTGCTGGATGGGCTGTCTTCCAAGCAGCTACTTCTCCAAGTCTGGAGTGCAGCTCTTCTGCACATGGGAGTGCTGCTGCCCTTTTACCTGTGTTTTAAAGATGGCAAAATGAGACACAGAAGTGGATTGGCTTGCCTTGAGTCACACAGCAATCTCTTAATGTAGTGGAATGTTCAACTAATAATTGCAATTTTGCATTTGCTGTGAATGTAAACTAGGACTGTCATGTTAACGTCATGTTAGCTGTTTGTGATTAACTTGGATGGATGAGGCATCCTTTTCTGCATTGAAGATCAGATCCTCACCTGGTACAAGTGAAACCAGTAAGCATTAGCCTCTTGTAAGTTAAATGTAGTATATAGAGGCAAACTTAGCATTTAGGAATGTGGTACTTCCTGCTTCTGAGAGCTAATGTCAGGTCATGCTGTCTTGTTTTGCTCTATGAACTCAACTACAAGGCTTTTCTGGTGGGAAAATCAGTCGATGTGTTCTGTGGTCAGACCCTAGATTTGAGGGTTTGGGTGTTGGCAGCCAGAGAATGACATCCTGGATCTCATTTTCCAAAGTTGTTTGGACACTCTGGACTTCAGGGCTTTGTACTATGACTGGTCCACTCAAGATTCTTGCTTTGGGGAGGGACAGTTAGATTAGGTGGTTTACACATTATTTATAAAGCACCAAAAAGTTTGCAACTACGGGTGCTTTAGAGAACAAGCGCAAAGCAAAAATATTTAAGTTACAAACTGTTCTTCTAAAAAAGCAATCTGGATTCAATATGGAAAATCTAAGATACCCTTAATTACAGCTGTGCTGCCAGGCTTGTCTCTGATATAACCCAATTTCATCCCACTCTGCCACCTGTTTGCCGCTGTCAAAAAGAAATGTGAGTTGCTGAGCACGTGGAGGAAAGAAATGTCTGTGCTGAACAATTGGTTATTCAGATGCCTGATTTTTCAGGGCCTGTGTCTTGGGTTACTTTAATCATCCAGATACACTTTTAAAGTTTGACTGTTTCATTGTGTATTGTCCTTATTTTTAGAAGTGCAGTATTTTGATATGGGTGCACTGAGCACTGTAAACATGCTTATTAATGGGGATGCCTGCACCATTAAACCTTATTCCTTCAAAGCCTGAGATCAGAAGGATTCTCTGAACTACTGTTTAGTGTCTTTCTCCCCTAATCAACAAGCATGATTAGGGAAATGGGAGAGCTTGTTCACAGGTTACTGGTTTTATTAGCAGAGCTTTCTTGGGTGTGCCAAGCTGCCTCTTTCCTCTCTTTATACAAGTTTTGTCAGTCCCTGTTTTGTTTCTGCCAAGGGGATCTGCAGAATAACATGAAGCAGAGAGTTCAACTCTTCCAACTAAAAGAGCTAGAGAACTGAGGATATTATTAAACTATTAACCTTTAGTGAAAATTGGGTGGAAATGAGTAATAATAGCTAGGCCCTGATGGACCATGTGGGATCTCCAGATTCTTACCACATCTCCTTTCCAATCTGGGGAAACGGGGCGTTGATGTGCCATCTGTCCATTAACGTTTCTCTCTTCCTGTCAGTGGAAACTGGGAATTTGCTGTGTTGATATCACTCTGGGGGGATTTGAGGAGTGACTTGGGAACCGTAGGCATCTCTCCTCAAGCTGTCTGCATAGGGAAAAGCAAGAGAGAGAAGATGCTGAATTGGAAGGCAAGTCTGCTTAGCCTGAGGCCATTAAAAGCCTTTGGCAATATCTTGTAGATGGTTACTGCTCTGCCACCATCCCTCAGTTAACAGATGAGCATCTTGTTCTGGCTCCAGAGGTGTGAATTTGAGTCTCCCTTCAGATTTTTGCTAAAGACTGTCCTTGGTTGACCCAGCTGTAAATTGGGCAGCTCATCATTTGGGTTGCAGAGTCTAAGCTGACCAGGTGTGATGCTGCCACTGCTCTCACTGGTGTGCTGTTGGCTTCAGAACCTGGAGTGCCTTCCCACATGGGTCTCATGGACCTCTAGGCTTGGGTGGACCATTGCTTTTTTTTTTTTTTTTTAACTCTATTTAAGTTTTGTATCATGCTCAAAACTGACTCCCAGTTTACAAGTCTCTCTTGTCTGAGTCCCTTTCTAAGTAAGATGATGGTGACAGAAACTGCTGTATAACTGCCTATAAACATCCAGAGAAAGGCTGGACTGAATGGATAGCACTTGAATAGAGGTTGGGTGGTACAGAAGTGCCTGTGAAGGGCCTGCTTCCTGGCTTCTGTAAGTGTTTTATATTGCAATGCAGCTTAAAGTAAATGATTTCATTTTTGCAATCATGGGGACCTTGAATAATTTACACTTGTGGTTGGCAGCTGACCACTTTGTCTCAACAGGAGTGTAAATAAAAATGGTCAGTGTTTACCAGACTAGCAAGGCAAGATAGATGGTGAACTAACCAAAAACCTGTCTATCATGTCCATCTTGGGAACAAGAAAGTTTATGTGGGGAGGTGGGAAGACTTGCATGTGCATGGGGCAAGTAGTCGAAGTTATTTGGGAATAGTTGTGTCCTTATTGAAGAACTGATTATTCATTCATGGGGGCCATTTTTCTAGGGGGGGATGTGAGTAGGTCACAGAAAGTGAAATGGATGGTTGGCAGAGGTATTAGTACATGCTGCGGAGTGATGTATTAGCTTTTCTCCTCTCCTTTTCCAAAATGAAAACAACTTGGGTGGTCTCTTTATTGGTAACCCACAGCATAACTATACAGGAGTATGCTTTGCTGAGAAAGCTTCTCTGGAATAAAGGGGGCTTCCTGGTCAAGACTGAAAACAAAATATCCCTGTTCACATGTGCCTCTGTACTGCACCCACATTTTTCTAAATGCTTTTGGCTCATCTCTAATGTTTATGCTGCTTTCAAAAATAAACCCAGCTTCCCTCCCTGCGGGTGTTGCATGTAACATCAACAGTGAATAGGCTTTTTCATCCCTAAATGTTCATTTTCTCTGTTTTCAATCTGTTTCTGGTACAAGAAGTTTTTGTTTTCACTGATTTATTTGTTTTAACTGCATGTCCCTTACGTCCTCATGTCCCTTTCCAGTCCACAGCCTTTTTCAATAGAAGCAAGAGCTGAGTGTTTATCGGTGACCCTGGTACCTGGAATTTGAGCCAGGGCTTGGGAGGGGCGACTCACAGTCAAGTCAGAGGAAAGAAGTTCTTTTGCTTGGATCCTTTTGGTCAATGGAAGGTGGACAGTTATTAGGGTAAATATTTTTTAAAAATACCTTGAACCATGGGGAGCAAATTTCTTTCTTCGTTGTAGGTCTCATCGGGTGTAACAGTCTTGCCATGTTGAGAAGCCTGCTTTCAACTTGGAAGCATCTTGACACTGTCATCCAGCAGTGCACGCACAACTGACTAGTGCTTGAAAAAATGTTCTCAAATCATAAACTTGGGGTGAAAAGCCAGCTCTATTGAAGTCAATGAGATTTTTGTCACTGACTTCAAAGGAACCAGGATTGCATATGTATACTGCTGCTGATTCTGAATCTATTGTTTGCAATTGAGTTAATAAAATACAGTCCTGACCTCACCTGTGAACATTGCAGTACTGTTATAGCCATTTTTAATTTTATTTAATTTTATTTTTTTTGGAAAAACTGTGTTGTAACTAGTTTCTCCCATACAGTCAGAATAAATGACATTGGTGGGCTCTTTGAGTTTTCCGGCGGGAGAGGATGCCAATTAAAAATCCAAGTAGGGAATAAAATAACAGGAGATTAGTGGCTTTTTCCTCCAAAATCCTCTTCTGTTGGCATCAATGAGATTCAACCCCTTGTGGGACTAGTCTGAACACTTTTGACAGTATATATGAACTATTGTGATTTTTAAGGAAATATACATATGAAACCGCAAGGGTACACACAGAAATTAAATCTTGCACCATTTTTTACCATGCATACATATCATATGCATATTTGGTCATGTTATTAGTAAAACGTGCACGTGTGCATAGCTAGAAATGCTTTGTTCTCTATCGTGTTCTTTCCTGTGTGCTTTGGAGGCTGCAGGACTCCCCTTTCTTCTGCAGGAGGTTGAATGGTTTTTATTAACCAGCTGAATAATTCCTGTTGAGCTGCATTGTTATCCTCTCTTGCCTGCATGATCATAGCGGTGCTTTAGCACTTCTGCCTCCTGTGCCTGTGCCTTGATATGCAGCTTTCCTCTCATTTAACTCAACTAATACATGTAAAAAGCATATTAAATACGGATGATGAGAGAGTTACGACTTTTTATTTATCCCATTTTGCTATTTGATGACCTAAATGTTTTCAGCTCTTCTAATTACTTATTTAAGGCCTATTGATTTCTCAGGTTTCTTCTGGGAGGCCTTACGGATTAGTATGTCACACAAATAGCATTATAGCTGCCTGCGAATTAAGGCAAGCAGACAGAATGCTGTAACATTGCAATAACCAGGCAGAAGGCTTATTTTAGCCTGACTTCATGTGCAATATTTATGTACTGATTTAAATACTAAAGAGCTAGTATTCACGCAGCATGCAGCAGCTGCATCTTAAACCTGGAACATCTCCTGGTGTTTCTACCCAGATTTTGTACAGGCTTTCAGCTTGGCAGCGTGAGCATTAGTGTGCTGTATTAAGGAGCATATGTCCCAGTCCCAATGAAAGAAGTGAAAGAAAAGTGATAATGCTGGATGCTGTTTTGTTTCTTCATGAACTGTCCTGTTACAGTCATAGCTCTGCCGTACGTCTCAAGTGCTGTGGTTTGGTCCTCGATCAGCTTCAGCATATGGCACTTCTCTGTAGAAGAGCTCAGTTCGATTGCAACGTCAGTCAGCAGATACAGAGAACCTTACACGGGCCTTGGGAAATCTCAGTAAAGTGCTTCTTAGGGCAACGTTACTCAGGCTGAGTGTTGAAGCATTTTCACTGCTGAGGAGCCAAGAAATATTATTAAGAGCCTTTCTGGACACCAGAGGTGAGTGGTTAATTGTGCCTTTCCATAGAACAGTGAAACTCAGTTGGTTAAGTAGGGACTGTCGGTAGCTGAAATGAAAAAGAGCTCACGCTGCCCCTTTTGGGGAGATATGGAACATGTGCTTCCAAATTCTGTCTGGAAAGATGGATGAAGTTACAACTTGCAGACTTCTACTAGGGCCTGTATTATTCAAGCTAGCACTTTTAGATCAATGTAATCTGTACAACTGTGTGTATGACAGGGGCAGATAAACTTAATAGCTTAATATAGTCAGGTGTTATGTCTTCAAAATCTTGTCCAGAAGAAGAAAGCTGTGTCCGTAGGCCTCCAAAAAGCAAGGTACCTTCCGTCCCCTGCCTGAAACTTTGCAAGTTTCTTCACTTTTTTCTTTACAATTCCATTCTTTTTTGTGTATGAAAGGTGCTGGGCAGACAGTCCCAGGCAACAGTGGACCTCAACAAGATCCAAAAATGCAGAATCTAAATTATGTTATTCCCAATTGCCTAAAAGGCTCTACAGTAGAGAGTGATCTTCCACACAGGAAATTATGGGAATACCTGTACACTGCCAGAGTCCATTTTCAGTATATCAGTAGGAGTGGCACAATATTGGTAAATTAGACCATCCCCTCTTTGAAGTGTCAAGAAGACAATGTATTGGCATGTTTGCTTGTGGAACAGGTCACTGGAAACCAAGGTTACAGGGTCCTAGTCACAGCTCTGTCACTGATTTTTGGTATATGGTCTTGGGTTTCCCCTCTCTGTAAAACAGGAATACTACTGAATACACAGAGCATTTGTACAGATCATCAATTGATGTTTGTAAAACTTCTTTGCTAAGAGATGCCAGAGCTGTCCAAATTATCATTAGGGCAGAGTAATAATAGCTCCAGGATTTCAGTGCTATTAAAGCAAACCATGCTCTGTATCAAATCTGTGTTTCTGTGTTTAAAAACTCGGTCTTCCTTTCATTCTTCAGGAGTGTTCTCCTGTCAGGCAAAAGTATTTGCTTAGTCAAGCGCATGTTGGAAATGCCTGGTGTCTTGATAGCACCCACATGAGACTGACATTGTGTTTTATCCTCCTTTGCTAATAAAGATCCAGGATATTTCTTCTGATATTCAGCAAAAGTTCCTTTTCACAAATTGACATTTAACTTTAAGTTGAATATTTTCCCCCAAGGTCCAATAAACAGTAAATTGGGACTTGAAAAGAACCAGTACTATTTTCAAAGGCTGGCTTCCTATTCAGAATTTTTCTTGATTTGTCGGGGGGGTGGGGGCTACTATGTAAGGGTCCCATAGCAGGTATGACTGAAACCAGGGCAATGCATTCATAGCAGAAAATACTCATATGGAATTGGAGCTTGATGTTACACAAAATGATGCTGTTACTAAATGACTAAAATTTCAAATATGGAACAAGAACGAGAGAGATTTTCTCCCGATTCCAGCTCTGCTGCATTTTGCATCTTGCAGTCAGTAACCAACCTGCACACCAGCACTCCCACAGGATGACGATCTTCCAGGCTTCTGTTGCCTGTACCCTGAAGCACAGCTGCTCTTCCCATGGGATATGCAGAATGCAGTCAACACTACTTCTCTTTTCTGCAGTCACTAATTGATGTCTGGCTTGGTGACTTCCAGCAAGGTCACAGAGCTGGCAGCTCCGAAAAGAAAATGTCCTACTGAAAATTTAAAGGGAAACAGCAGGGACATTTTAAATTGTGTCATGCTAATTTTTTTCCTTTAAAAAATCTGCCAGTATGTTTAGCTATAAGGTCTCCCTTTTTACTTCTGCAGTAACCCACGATTTAGAAACCATCCTGATGTTAGCAAGAATGCAGAAGTTTGTCTGACTGTCAGAGCCTTCCCCTCTGGGTTTATGTGGAATCCACTATTCTGCAGTACTGTATTCTCCATATATTCTTCATATTGTTTCCTCTCCTCCATTTTAATAGGGTGTCAACTTTTCTCATTTTAGTTCAAATCTCATAAAGGTGAAATGATTTTTAAGCAAGTGTAATTTGACCTTTTCAAGGTTGTTTCTTTACAGATGACTTTTCCCCATGCTGGCATTGAAAGGCACTTGGAGTATGTCTTTGTGAGAGGGCAGCAAAATGTACATTCTTACTTTTCAGAGCTGACACTGTGATTAATTCAGGCACTTTATTATCTGAAAGTTGATGGAAATTCATGAAAAACTAAACTGTCAATCTCTAAATGCCACAGCTTATATTACAAGAAATATTGCAAATATGTCACTTATTAAGCAGTATGCAAATAGTGCTCACTGTCTTTGCTACTGTTATAACAACAGCCTCTTTTTTAAGACTCTGAAGCCTGACAATAGAACCCAGGTGGTAGAAATGCAACAAAAGTGGACAGTATTCCAGCTCCATGTATTATCATGATGCCAGACTTAGTCATTATAAGGATATTTACATGTTTTTGCTAGGTATTAATTATTTTCAGTGTGGAAGATCGGGGGATGGCATTAGCAGTCTAACCTTCAGAATTTAAATGCTCTTGGGTACCCGAGTAACATGCAAGTTGAAGGGATATTTCCAGAAGCACAGCTAATATTTATGCACCCAGTTCCCACTTGTGAAAACTCCCCTCTTTGTTTGGGGAGCTCTCAGCTGAAATCTTAGAAAACCAAAGTCCTCTCTGCTCTGCTGAACCATCACAAACTTGGACAGGATTCATCCTGTCAGAAACAGAGAATGGGAACCTTCGTGGGATACGAGGTCGGAGGGGCATTTGTTCCTTAGAAATGCAGCAGTAAGTAAAGGCGACGTCTTCATCTTGTGTTGAGAGGAATCTGTCTTGTGTAAGGATTGCTAAGCTTGAAGGACTGCATGCTCCTCTGATAGCTATCTTCAGCCTTGCACTTTCAGGACTAGACCTATGAAATGGAGGCTGTTACTTGAGCAGCAATCCTACTACAGTGAATATAAGAAAAGCTAAAAGTCTTTCCCCTGGAGCAGCATAGGATGCTGGCTTTAATTTTTTATGAACAAGAAGAAAAAGCTGTATGCTCAGATTTCATAAGGGAACCATCTCCACACTTTCTAGGCAACATGTGCTTCATTTAGCACAGAGTTCTGAGGCTGAAGAAGGATCTAATGCTTCTGGGGTGGAAATGGTAGGAGGGAGGGGTGATGAAGATGCTGAATAGGTGAGCTACAGAAGGATTCAGTATTGCAGCAACAGCTAGCAGATGGATTTGGGGGCTCTTATGTAGATCAGGCCAGGGTTGTGGGAGGTATTCATCACTAGGTTTGGCATTAGGAGCATATGAAAAATGCCTGAAGAGGATATCAGGAGGAAGGAGTGAGGTGGGATGTCAGGTTGCCTTCCATTGTGGCCTTCCATTTTGGCACTGAAGCATAGATAAATATTTCTCAGGTGATGTCCCCCCACCACAATGGCAATCTAACTTCCCTTCTGCCTGCTCTACCCAGGAAGCACTAGATTTTTCCTCCTCTAAATTCCTTCTAGTCAACACCTCCATTTTCTTGTGCAGGGACCGGGACTTCCCTGCTGTGATAGAAGCCGGACTCGAGGGGATCGCCTTCAGACCTCAGGTTGGGGAGGACCGGGTTAGAGAGCTTCTGGAGGGGCTGGACGCGTTCAAGTCAGCGGGTCCGGATG
>NW_017729011.1:24106918-24120428 GCF_001723915.1 Gavialis gangeticus
TTCACAGTTAGGGCGGCTAGGAGCTGGAACCAACTTCCAAGGGAAGTGGTGCTGGCCCCTACCCTGGGGGTCTTTAAGAAGAGGCTGGATGCCTACCTGGCTGGACTCATTTGAGTCCCGTTTTTGTTTTGGGGTTTTGTTGTTCTCCCGCCCTGGCGGGGGGTCGGGCTAGAAGATCTACTAGGTCCCTTCTGACCCTAAATCTATGAAACTATGAAACAAAGGCGAAACCTGAGGTCTTGTCACACCCAAGTCGCTGGTCCCTAAGTCCTTCTGCACTGTTCTCTCCTACTCACAGGTACTCAGTCCTAAGCCCCCTCACTATAGGTTCCACTCTGAATGTACTAATAAAAGTCAATCACAAGGATTTTATGAAAATCCTGAAATTAGTTGTTATCACTTCAAAGGCTAAAGGGTGACTTTATGTGGAACAATTCTCAGTGCGTTGGTATAAACGCATTCTGTTTTTTGAATGAGGATGACCAGGGTACTGTGGGACTAATCTAGACCAAAACTGTGTTACTCTTTGCGAGCAAACTGGCAGACTTGAATACCAGGCCTAGCTGCCAATGGGATGTCCTGCTGTGGGTTTGAATAGAGCCATCCCAGTACACAGGTGGGTTTGCTTATTAACAAAATCCAAGCCTTTAACTTAATCTCCTGGAAGGGGGGTGCATAGTTTATGATCCCATGGTAAATAATGCAAATCCATTGTTTGAACTCCATGTCTACTGTGGGGAACTGGACAGTCTCCAAGGAAAGAAGTTCCCCCTCTCCAGTAGAGGTAATTTTAGAGACTTCAGTTTTGTGGATGCTCCGGGCAGCTTACCCTTGATAGCTGGGTTGCAGCGTGGAACACGTGTGGATTCTCTTATCACAGCCTGTCCTTGGCAGTCAAATTTACAGGGCAACCCCCTTGTGCATCTCTGCATTGATGCATTTCCCTTCCTTCACCCCTGCCTGGGTGGAACCACACAGTTCTTTCAGTTTCTAGCATGCAGAATAATATATGCAGGGACCTCCCTAAACTCTATCCTTTCCTTGCAACTTCCTGTAAGCTCCATGCAGCTCAAACATCCCTACTTCTGGGCAGGGGGGAGACAGCTGTAAAGTACTCTCTTCCTGTCTCTCAGTGCGTCTCCTACAGTGTCTTCCCTGAGCAGCTGCTGCCCACTCATGCTCCCCTTGCTCCCTAGCCAGGGGTTTTGAACAGCTTAGTCTTCTTTTCATCTTAGGCTCTGGTATGGGAAAATAAACCTGTTAGCCTGGCTGGAGCCAAGCAGGTGGGCATCTGCCAATTAATAGATCCCCCATTGTTCCCTTAGGACCCCTTGCTGTTTTCCCTAGAGAGATCTATCGTTGTCATTGTTTTGTTTTTTTGTTTGGCTTTTCTTGCCAGCTTCCTTTGATTTAATTCTGTGCAGTCAGACAGATTAATATCAAGCAGATAAACTGAAGTATATACAATAATACAAAACAATACAGTTATTTCCCTTACTCTTCACAATAACATTTGATATTGATGAAGAGCAAGAGCCCGTGGTGGTCTTTCAGCTTTATAGTTAGTCGAAGCCTAGAAAGTCTCAAATGCCCAGCATGCATCTCATACAGGGAAAACAACATTTTCTATTTTTTGAAAGCTGTTTGGAGAGGTGGTCATGTTAAGTGATGTAAATATATTTTTAAAGTTTCTAATACATGCAAATGCAGTTTTAATTAATTTTCTCCTGTAGTAATCATCTTCAGAAACTATGCCCATCATTATCCATGAACTGATACTGTTGTAAAGCATATAATTAGAAACATATCTGTCCCAGTTGTTGGGCTCACTATACCTCTTACTGTTTCCTGGTCTCTTGCAGCACACCTTCTGCCAGGTTTCAAGCTTCTAGCTATCATCTATCTTGGGGTGTACTGATACAATTATCCCCTTTTGAGTACAAGCCTTGTGGTCCCCTGTGATTCAGCAGGCCTTAGTTTGGCTAAGGGCCTGCATTTGAATTCCCTTCAGGAGCTACAAAAGTAATAGCCAGTGACCAACTGGCTTTCTTAAAGAGAAGCACTGCATTAGGACCAAAATGTTTCAGCAAAGATAAATCTGAAAGCAGTAAACTAGTCTATGAGCATGCCTGCCTTTCACTAAGGCTCACCAGTCCTTGGATTTGCAAAGGCCCAATTCCAGCAGCCTCTCTGTCAGCTTGTTCCCTTTGCCTTTCTTGAGAAGGGGTTTCTAATTGTTATAGCCCTTTGATCTGCTATTTCCCAGCTGAGCAAACAGCTATTTCACTTCATCCTGGATCCTGGAAGGATTAGGATTGGATGAAGTAAGCAGCTGCTTATGAAAGCATATACATGTCTGATATTGTCAGTCTATAAGGTGCCAGTCTACCCTGCCTTCTGCCTGACATCAGACTAATACAGCTAACTACCTTTTTCTCCTGCAAACACATCATTGTATTGAAGTCATCCACCCCCACATCTCCATGCTGGAAGGTTTGCTTGTTTATAGCTGTTTTGTTTCTTTCCTGCTGTTCTTCCTATTAAGTTAGATCAATACGTTTGTACAGGAAATTCTAATAACCCTCCACAGATATACAGTCACTTTACCTCACTGATCATTATAACATTATAGTATTCTTAGACAACTGCATAACAGTTCTTGGGCCTCATGTGTCCTAAAAGAATTAGGATGAAATTGAGGAATCAACCATACAGAACACAGATGATGGTACAACTTTCAATGTCCCAAGTAAAGTATTAGGGATTGCTTGCTATGTGCACACGATGATAGTCTAAACAGGGCATGCCATAAATATGGAGGCAAGATATTAGCTTTCTCCTTGTTAAAGAGAGAGTGCTGCATAAATGCACTTAGCCATTTTAAATGTGATGTGAATACTAGTTATAACTAAATGTTTAGTGCGAGGTGAAAGATACTGTGATTGATAATGATTCCTGATACTCCGCTACACTTTTTATTGCAAAAGGCTTGGTAGGTTGCAGGAAGTGGGATCACTTCACCCAGAGTTTAAATTCAGGAGCAAACTTTACCTTGATTTCCTAGATGCCTTTCATGAACATGCATCATTTTCTACACAGCAGCAACTGCTATGCCTTCTCACACATACCTGCATATGTTCTTTTGTGCTTGTACATATGCAATGTCTGTCTTAAGGAATCTAAAGAAATGCTTATAGTTGCCTGTTAAAAGTAAAATCCTTTTCCCATACAGTAAATGAACAGCTGTGACAATTAGCATAGCATTGCCCTTCCTGCCTGGGGCTATTCAGGCCAAACTGCTGATACCAACATTTACTCTGGGAAGCATCTGAACTTCAAGAAGGGCAAAGCCTGTGTTTCTGGTACTTCAGGTATTCTTCCTTGACCTGCACTGGTTCTCTTGGCATGTGAAGTCACCCTGAGGTGGTGTTATGGTAATTTATATGACCCCATTAATCGCATACTGCTGGTCTCTTCCTTATCAAACAGCAAAGCATGTTTTGTCTTTGGCTGTCACTTCGAGGATCCCCAGAGGGGTGGAATCTGGCTTTATAATGAGTGCTTGAACTCCCAGAGGTCTTGCACCTTGCTTCTGAGCAATCTAAGAGTCATCACTGAAAAAAGTGCACGTGTTATTGGCAAATAGGGGTACAGAGCTCAAAAAACCCCTGAACTGGCAGAGACGTAGCTGGGCAGCTCGGTGCCCCAGGCAGCGGTGAGATGCCCAGGGCAGTGCTGGCTGCCACAGTGCCGATGCAGCAGTGAGATTAGCTGCCATTGCAGTCATGGCTATTTTTGTGCCCCCTGCACAGAGGTGGTTATCAAGACTGCTGCTCCAGCCTCTCTCCTCTTAGTTATGCTACTGTTAACTGGTATAAATATTAAAAGGGATAAGACAGTACACTGGGTGAATGTGCTGTGCTTTCACATCTCAGGATCTTCCCCTCCTGGGAACAGGTACAGACAAAAATAAGTTGGTGGGTTTTAATTTAGTTAACATACTGCACTTCAAGCCTGCTATAAATATTTGGTACTGTCAAAATAAGTAATAGTTTAATGAGTCTAGTTTCATTTTCTATATGAAGAACATCCTCATCCATGCTTAGATCTTGACTTTTTCTATGAAACAATGTGAGTACAAAAAGTGGAAGTGGACTGTTTGCCAAGTTATGATCACTTGGATGAACTGTATGGTATAGTTTCTGATCTCTGACTGAATGAGCATACAGGCACTTCCACTGTCAATTAAAGATTTGTGTTCTGTGGATACTTACATATGTGACTTAGATATTTGCTTTCTGAATATTTGTGTCTATAAAATTCCATCAGTCAGCTGTTTCTGAAAAATTAACACAGAAGGTATTTAAATGCAGCTGCTGTGAACTCATTAAAATATTAACAAATATTGGCTACTGTTTCTTGCCTTCTTTAAACTTCCCTTCAAAATCCACCTGTGCTCAGATGCCTAGAATAAATCAACATGTTAATTATGTCTTGTGGGTTTAGTAGACATTCAATCTATTTATATATTTTTAAATATTTATTTTTATAATAATAGATATTGGATTGTATTACCCCCTCTCTGCCACCTTATGTGTATCATTTATTGTCTTAAATTGTTAATTTCTCAAAGGAAGAAACTGTGTCTTTTTGCATAGGGTGTTTGAGTGGCATTAGCATGCTGCATCTGCCCAGTCTGGAATAATAGGAGAGGACTGCAGGTCAGGAATGAGGTTCATTGACAGAGCTATACTGGACACCAAGGGCTTGAAAATAAGAAAGTAACATAGGTCATGAATGGAGTAAGCTGAGCAAGCTGTGTAAGGAGAGAGTCAATTTAAGCTGCACTGCAAGAACCATGTAGGGGTCTAGGATTGGAATAGCAGGGGATGGTGTAAGTAAGTTTTGAGGTGCTCTGAGTGATTTATCTGAGCCTAGCCTGATCCAAGGAGTAGGCTAAAAGAGTACTTTTCTGAATATGCAAGAGGCAAAGGTTCTTGGGTTATATCTGGGTATTCTGGGTTATATCTCTTATTGGACCAGCTGCATGGTATCTTTGTCTATCCCATCCATGCAGTTGGTCCAAGAAGAGAGAAGACTCAGAAGAATTCTTGCCTCTCACACATGTCCCTAGACTACCATGACAATAGCATTGCTTCAGTACTTCTCTGAATAGGTTTTTCTATTATTGGCTGAAGCCTCGGACAAATAATAAAGAGACCACAGCAATTTGATGGAGGTCCAAGGCAAGCAAGTGTCTCTGTGGTGCCCAAAGTCTGTCAGGCAAAACACTGATTACTGCCATGTCATGTCCTATCAGGAAAATAAAGTCACTGGGCTGGAATGTTGTCACCAAATTACTGCCTCCCACTTTACAGCAGTGTTTAGTTCCAATAAATGCCTTGGCTTAGCCATGGTATTTGTACAGTGGCAGCAGGAGGTCTCCTGACAACTTGTGTTCCCATGGACTGTCAGCTCAGTAGTTAGTCGAACATGCAGGACCTGCCGAGCATACAGAGGGAACGAGCATGTGTTAAGTGTTGCTGTGGACAGGACAGGCACGCACAGGGGATGAGCCAGAGACTGTGGTGTTTGATAAGGCTGTGTACAACTGATAAATGAGATAAAATGATCCCTTACATTTTTGTGATTGCTTTAAAGCACAGCTGGGTCTGTCAAATGATGAAATGGTTAAACCAAAGAAATAGGCCACTTTCACAATCTACATTTAGTGCTTAGAAGTTCTGGTCTAAAGACCTACGTTCTGGAGTTGCTTAAGTCTGGAGTTCTGAATTGGAGAGAGACTCCAGAAAGTCTCTCTCCTTTGCAATAGGAGAGATTTCCCAGAACCCTTTAAGAGTGGCAGAAGAGGGGCCAGGATGCAGCAGGACAATAGATGAAATTCTAGCCCACTTGAAGCCAGTGACAAAACTCGCATGGCCTTTGGTAGAATCCAAGTTTTATCCTATAGGCCCAGTCTCTCTGCTTTTTCGGGTGAATTTTTGTTGCCTTTTCTGTCCTTCTTTCTTAGTTTCATTCCCTCTACCTTTGAGCATCTCCTGTAATCTTTCCATATTTCAAACCCTGCAACATTCCCTTCCTGGGACCTTCACTTCCAGCCTTTTCTCTGTTACATGTGAAATGATCATGGCTGTAGTGGTTAATGCTGACACTGTAAAGCATCAAGATTAGATCTGAAACTTAGCATCCCAATAAGATGCATAAAAAGTAGGAGAATTATTTACAACCTTGCTATTCTTCAGGCCGTCTGCAGATTCAGGCAGAGACTGCTACAGCAGTTTACTCTTGGTCACATTTAAAACTAGGAAGCTTAAAAATATTTTCTTAAATGAAAATCAGAGTAGGCAGAGTCTAAATATGTTGTAGGAAACGCATGAAAATTTCTAGCAAGCCAGGGTTTGGACAACACTTGAAGGGATTTGTATCAAGAGAAGTGACTGGGGAGTGATCGGAGAGAGGTAGGTAGCTGTGTTAGTCTGAATTCAGGCAGAAGGTGAAGTAGATATGTACTTTATAGACCAACTAAATAAATATATAGAGAGGATAAGCTTTTGTGAACTCGAGTGACTTTCAGGTGGTGGAAGGGGAGAAGGGGGGAGAGGAACAGTGCTGAGATAAGCAAACAAGCAAATAACCTATACGAACACTTTGGGTCTTTAAGAAGAGGCTGGATGCCCACCTAGCTGGACTCGTTTGAGTCCCATTTCTCTTTTTGGGGTTTTTGTTGTTCTCCCGCCCTGGCGGGGGGTCGGGCTAGAAGATCTACTAGGTCCCTTCCGACCCTTAATCTATGAATCTATGAATCTATGAAACACGGGTCACAAGAACTAATCCAGGTAATGGAATAAGAATCCATAATTCCTATTTAAACCATACTTACCACAATCTAGTCTGTGGATGATTTTTTGTTCTGCAATTTCCTGTTCAAACTGGTTTTTGAAATGCTGTTGTCTGAGATCATCAGTGGAGTGTCCAGAGAGGTTAAAGTGTTCTGACACAGGCCTTTGTGTCTTTCTTCAGTTGATGTCAGCTTGGTGTTCATTTGTTCTTGCATGTAGAGATTGTCCTGTCGGTCCAAAATAGACAACAGATGGGCATTGGAAGTAGGTGGTGATGTATATAACGTTGGTAGCACTGCAGGTGAATGAACCTCAGATGTTGTACTCCTTGTAGAGAGTGATCACCAAAGATCAGGACGACAAACATGTTAGCATATCAGGTGCTGGCAGAAGGCAGGTCTGCTTTGATCCTTAATTCCATGCATGATACCAGGCTTGAGTGAATCCAGGCAGTGGATTTTTTTTTTTTTTTATTCAAAGAAGGCTGGAAGCAAAGATGTTATCCAGACTTGGGCGGCTAATGGTATCTTCCCCTGATGGGTTATTTTATTGTTAAGGAAAGCTGTGTTTTAGACAAGTGCCTGTATTTGAAAGGAGTTTGTTTGGTTTTTTTTATAGGGAAGTTGATTGTATTGATTTTCATCCTAAGAATAACATGGACAATCCAGTAAACTGGAACTGTTCATTAAAGCAATTCATAAATATTTACAGGTTTTCAGGAGGCAAAAATCCTTTTGAATATAAATAGAAAGGCTAAGGGGATTTTAGGACCCTGTTAAGGAGCCTTCTTAGGTGGGGGAATGGAGGAAGTTTCTTCTGCATCCTCTCGGTGTACTGGCTAGGATTAAAAGCCAACAGCTCTAGTCTCTCCCCTGTGGTCTGAGAGTGGGCGAGTCCTAGGGAGATCTGTGAGGATTAGGAAATTTGCACATATTGTGTTCTCTTTGCTTTTTTAAGAGGAAAAACAAGATGCCTGTATATGGTGCTGATCTACATGTGGTCCCAGTGCTACATTTTGGTGCAGGGACACACTGCAATTAGAGCTTTTAAGTGTAGCCCTGTCAAAGTAATAGCGGTACAAATACCTGGCTTTCTCAACTAATATTATTTCTTTGTGTTCACAAATTGTCTGGGAGTATACTGGAGTGGTGTTTATGTTTTTGTATTTGAATTTATAGATATTTCTATGAATAATTCTTGGCCTGTAATTTCTTCATGAGCAGCTCATTGCAAGAAATCAGTATTAAAAACTCAAGACATTTTAATTTGACATACAGATTACATGGGGTGAATTCCCAAAAAGGGAATGCAATCACATGTCATAGCCACTTGTTAATGTCAGATTGCTTTATGTGACTATCCTGGAATATTTGCTTAGCATACAATGTTTCTGGGACCATTCTGACCTGTAAACTTCATTAGAATAGATATGGGGAGTGATTATAGAAGGGGAGAAAGAATGTAGAAAAACTTTGTTTAATAATTAGGATAGATATTTATTGGGATCTTATTCTTGTATTTGTCCAACTCACTACAAGGAGCATGATGTTCAGATCATTACATTCTAAAGTGCCTTTCAGATAAGGAACTAGCACTATACTAGTTAATGTTGATTAGTTTTAGCAAGACCAGTCTGAGAGAGATTTGCCATGCTTTGATTTAGATTTAAGGTGCTGTGCTGTAAATCTACAGTCACTCTTTTGAGGTCAGTTGGATTGGCTGTACACAATTGCAACAGAAAAGCATTTTAACCTGGTTACATGATGTTGGAAAACACAGGTGTTGAAGTATCGTCCTTTGACTTTACAAAAATATTTTGGAAATCAATCCAACATGTATTTGGAGGCTACCAAAATCTGTCTGACTTTGAGGAGGAGGGCTGGTCAGCAGATGGAGGTTTCTTGTTCCTCTCCAGTTTTTTTCAGGCTTCTACCAGTCTCAGACATTGAAGCTACCACATGACTACTCGATCAGTTTGTACTAACAGTTAGGGAGTGTGGAAACGCAGAAGAAATACTGTAAGAGAATTTGTACTATTGATTAGTATGGGAGAGAGGAGACCAGGAGGGGGATTGGAGGAAGGGCAGAGATGTGTGATGAAAAGATTGGCTCATTTCTCTCCTATTGCTGCCTCAGGACAATGTATTCAAGTTGAAGGGGCAACAGCATGTAGTAGATAGACCAGTAGAAATGCTTATGGACTCTGAGAGTATGCATATTAAGACAGAAAGCAGAAGAGCTATCTATGAGTGATATGGCTGGGATCCTGTATTGCTTACTAGACTTTCATAGTTCTCAAAGCCCTTACTGTTATTGAGTTACACCTGGCATTATCTGGGGCAGAGAGGTGGTATTGTTGAGTACACAGGGAACAGGGAGGTTTGCCAGCTTGCCTACAGGCAGTCACCAGGAATAGGATCCAACAGTCCCATTCCAGTCGTTTGGGCTAGCCCCTAGACCCCGCTCACTTGAACACCACTGAGTTACATATTCTGAAGTCCATCTGCTCCCACTCATTGAATTTCCAGGGATATCTTACTAGGCCATATCCTGAATACTGAAAAATAAAAACAATTAACTTGCCAAGGAAAAGGAAAACCACACAAAGTGCATATCATCCAACAAGTTTCATAACCTAAGAAAACAACACTGGTGTGAGAACATAGAGCATCCTTGCCTCATGGGCTTCTCCAGGCATTTAGCTTGAGTGCAAGCAGCAGGCTAGCTAATGTCAGTTTGCCACATACCGTGTCTGATTTCAGTCCACTTATTATCTACAGAATTAGCAATCCCTCCCCCTCCACTTCCTTCTGGGCAGTTCATTCCCACTGGAATCTTCACCTATGGTTTATGCAGCCTGGGGATTGCTTTTGTAATTCTGGTTTGTTTCTAGCTACAGTTATAGAAAGGGCATATGTGCTTTGAACTTAAAAAACTAAATTACATTAGGCAAATGTAGCTTGGGGAACTCATGAGAATAGCTTTTCAGTAGCAGCAGCTGCACCCTTTGCAGAAGTTGTACAAGGTGCAGCACAAATGAGGGGCCACTGAGGAGATATGGGGGAGGGAGGAATTAAATGCTGTACTCTGTTCCCAAGCCCCGTGTTCTGCCTACACTGAGCTCATTAAAGCAAGCCATTTCAGCCTGCAGAAAACCTGCAGGGGAAGCTTGCAGCTAAAGCAGAAGATTGCAAGTTGACTTTTCTCATGTGATCACCATTTGGTATAACTTTATACGTGGGGGGTACCTGGAGGATTTGAGGAGGAACCAAAGAGGAAATCACTAAGATTAGAGGCTGCACTACAGCCTGCCGTATAAAAAATAAAATCACTAAACTGTTAAGAATCCGTTCCTCACAGCGAGGGAGGGTCTTCAACCTGTTCCAGACCATATAATTTTCTTCACAGATGCAGACTTGCACATTACCTAACCATGAGCTGGGTTCTGCCAGCTTCTCAGAGCTGCCTCACAAGTCACTGCACACACATTCTTTAGGTGAAATGTACAGCACGTGGGATTTAGGTAATACGTTCCCTTCTGCAAATTCCAACATTAGTTTCCTTTTTTCATTTGAAGGAGGGAAAAAAATCCCTACCACACACTGCTTGCAGTCATGCACACCCTTCTGCCTATAAATGTACGCAGCCTAAAGTGATAATATTGCCTTTTTATCCAAGTTCGCACTTCAAAAGCATTCTGTGCTTAGTGCAGAGGTGAAAGGAATGTGACAAATGAGCTCTCATGCTTACCGTATTTGACCAGTAATTAGCTCCTAGGAAGAGAATTACTGCTTTTAAATCACCATGTTTATTTCTTGGCATTACAATCTTGAAGGCTTAAAGAGAACATTTAATGAATAAACCTAAGCTACTAAAGCAACATTCCCCAATAAATACTCTGATGCCAGTTAAGATCTCTAGGTAACAGGTTTGCTGCAGCTTTGGGAGGGGGAGGCAGGGAGGGCTGGGGTGAGGAACAACGTCCAGGTACCTACCCATCCAAACCCAAGATGTTGGGATAGGGGGAATGGAGAGAGAATGACATGACAAAACTCAAGCAGAGTAAGAGTCAGAGGTGCCACTGTTTGCTCCTTTCCACCCAAAATATTGGCAAATCAGTCAATGGTATGAAGCAAGTTGTAGCAGCTGGATTTCCCAGAGAGCTTTCAGGAAGAAGATGCCAGGCCTTAGTCAAGTTCTGGCTCTCAAAGACCCTGTGGGCAGGGACTTCAGAAGATGGGAGGAAAGAAACTGCCACCTCCCTACCCCTGGGTCTCCTTGGAGCAGATCACCATCCTGAAAGAGAGGGTCACAGAAGCCAGGCTTCTCTGTAGTTTCTTTTTTCTGTGATGGCCTGAGGATTTTAGAACCAAGAAGGGGTTTACAACTACCATAGTTTTCTTCTCCACAAGCTTCATGCTGTTGAGTGTCTGTGTTGGGAGCTGAAATCTGAAAGTGATTTAATCCTTGGGGCGTGGGCATGAAGATCTGTCATAGTCCGTTCCTGCCCTAAAATTCTCAGGTGTAAATTAATGTGCCTCTCCTGTTCATTAATGCACTTTTCCTGATACGCATTACATTTAGTACCTTCAATAAGAGGCACTAAATAATTGCACATTTGGCTGTGCTAATGTGCAGTAGTGCAAGTGCATACTTTTTAGGTGGTACTTAATGTGCAGTAGCCTATTTTACTGCGCATTAGCGTATTAGCACTTTTTATGTGTCACTTTAGTGCACAATAGAATAAGCTACTGCATATTAAAGCACACAGGTAACGTGCCCATGGAGACTGGAAATATCAGAATTTCTGATAGATGATTTCTTCCCTGTCAAACTCAGTGCAACTCTGTTCGCTTTGCCTACATTGCTCCAAGGTAAGGATTTGGATTACATTTCAGAATAAGTTTTGTATGGTATGTCTTGGCAGGAGCTAAGATGCACATTTTTAAAATACTAGTTTACTTCTTGCTAAGGGAAAGAGAGTTGCTGTTTCCTTCCAATCTACAAAGCATTTCTAGAGGCCTGCGTACTTATCTTCTGATCCACAATTGTAACATTTTATTGCAATGGAGGGGAATAGTTTGGAATAGGAATTTGGAATGTGAGGGGGCTGGGTGTTAAAAGCATCGGTAAACCAGTTGTGGTGTCCCCCTGCCTAGGTCAAACAGATGTGAATGGAGATTTCACCAAGGGAGGGTTATCTACTCTTGCTCTGTGGCTGCTTTGCTTCTTCACTCTTCAGACCCACCCACCCTGGACCCAGCACCCAGGCTGGCCATACAATTCTTCTACCCAAGTTTGCTTTGCTACAAGTTAATAACAAGTTCCCCAAGTAATTTCCACACCTGCCTCTCTTCAGCATTGGTACCTCCTGCTTTGTCTTGGAGATGTTGTCACTGTTGTGACAGAACACCTTCCTGGCTCTCACTCCATCCTGGCTTTGATCCCTCCATTTCAGTGTTTCAGCAGTCTGGGCTCACCACCTTGGCCTACTGCTCCACAGTCCCTCAGCTAGTCTCTGGTCTACCCCCGTCTAACCTCTCTGGCCTTCTGCCTGCTGGGAGCTGTCCAGCATCAGAATGGAGCACTTGACTCTGCTAGCCTAGGGCCAGCTATTTATGCTGATGATCAGCCTGCCTCCTGGCAACAGTGCTGGTCAGGAGAGTCACAGTGAGTGGTCCTCTGGTCATAAGGTACCAGCACTTATCCTTAATAGGGGAGAAAGGCAGCTCCATTACAGTATATCCTCTATCTGTCTCTCTTGATTTATGGTTAAATGCGTGTGCCTGAAAAGGCCCAAACTATCTTGAAAAATACCAGTAGGCTTTCTGTAAACAGGGTAATTCTATCTGAGAAATACAGCTGGTACACAGTGAGTGAGCCTGGGCATCCTGGAGGGCTGGCACGAGGAACTTACGATGCTCCCACACCTGGAATATTGTCCACAGGTCTTGTCTTCACATCTCAATATGCATGTAGTAGACTTGGAAAAAGTATGGAGAAGGGCAACTGTGATCTGGGGTATGGAGCAGTTCCCTTACTAGGAGAGACTAAAGAGGCTCAGACTCTTTTTACTGGAGAATAGAAGGCAGGGGGGGATGGGAGTTATGATAGAGGTCTATATAATAATGTACGGTGTGGACAAAGTGAACAGGGAATTGTTAAACACCAAGCCCGAGAACACTAGACTGAAGGAGTACTGACTACAATCAGTAGGAGACGGGTCTAAAACTAACAAAAGAAAGTACTTTTTTATGCAATTCATTGCCACAGGAGGTGGTAGAGGGAGGTAGCATAGCTAGGTTCAGAAAGAGACTAGACAGATTCATGGATGACAGATCTATTAATAGCTGTTGAACAGAATGATTGGAGAAGTTTCCTCTGGCATCTCTAAACCCATAATGGTGGATGCCAGGGCAGGTAATGAATAGGGGACAGATCACTCCAGATATATCCAGTTCAATGCTGTCTCTCTCAAGCTTCCACTCCTGCCACTGGCAGAGACAGGATACTGGTCTGGATGGATCATTGGTCTGACACAGCCTTGTGCTTCTTACATTTTTATGTTCTTAATTTCAGTTTTATGGAAAGGATGCTAAGATTACTTTTGGATGTATGTCTTATGTCAGCATTGCTAGATTAGGATTTTT
>NW_017729011.1:24125428-24165354 GCF_001723915.1 Gavialis gangeticus
AGATCACTCCAGATATATCCAGTTCAATGCTGTCTCTCTCAAGCTTCCACTCCTGCCACTGGCAGAGACAGGATACTGGTCTGGATGGATCATTGGTCTGACACAGCCTTGTGCTTCTTACATTTTTATGTTCTTAATTTCAGTTTTATGGAAAGGATGCTAAGATTACTTTTGGATGTATGTCTTATGTCAGCATTGCTAGATTAGAATTTTTACTGACCCAGAGCATGGAGTAAATAAAACATTAATTGTTGGGGGGAATTCTTATGATTCGGGGGTTAAATTGATGGTTCCTGGGGTGCAACATGCCTACTGTTTATATATGCTGCCCTGAATTACACTGCATGCAACCTGACCAGAGATTCTTTTCTGAAGCAACACATATATATATAGTCTTCCTCCACATACTGCTTCACTGCCTTCCTCACTGCTTTCTGCCTGATCTGAAGAGTTCTGTTTATCTCTGAGCAGAGTAACTGTCTTCTTCCACAAGTTGATGTTGTGACCTCAGGATTTGGGATAAAAACAAGCTTGCTAAGTTTAACTAGTTCAGTCTATGGAAGTCCTGAAGATGTAAAGACTTATCAGTGCCTATGCATTATTTTCTAGGTAAAACAATGGCCTTTTATATGAATGTATGCTCTTCCCTGTGCCTTTAAGGTTTTAAAAAGGAGCTGAAACAAGATAGGCAGGAGATGGAAACAGAAGGGGACAAATATATCCTTGGGTACATGTTGGACAGCTTTACCTTTGGCCAGACACTGCAACCTTTGCTCAGGCAAAGCTGTTGAAGCCAGTGGGGGTTTTGTTTGTGACAAAACAATAGGATTTGGCCATAGGAGCAGAGCTATTGCACCTCTGCTAAGGACCGAAAGTGCTGCTTCTCAAAGTGTGGAGTGATCTGAAATGAATTGGACCCTGCTGAAATAGACGTACTGAAGCTTCAGTGAGCAGAGCATTGTTCATTTACAATGAGCCAAATCCTATGATCCTTACTGCATCTATACTTGCACACACTAAAGTGAATGGTAATTTGAATGACCCAGGAGAGACCTCAGGACTTGACCCACTGTGTGTAGACTGGGGGCTTAAAAATAACATCTAATTTGTAATTGCAATGGGACTATTCCTAGTGGACTGTGAGCTGAAGCAATCTGTTTTTGATGGTTCAAAGGTTCTTATTGTGCTTTTCCTGTTAAAAAGACACCCAGGGGTGTACAATGATTTAACCCCTGTGTGAGACAGATTATACCAGAGAAAAGCAAACAGAAAACAAGCGTGTTAAATTGTCATGAACCTTGGAGATAATGAATTGATTTGATACTGTTTATTCTGCTAGAACTCAAAGTGAGTAATTGAATAAATGTTTAAGTCTGAATCTTTAATTTGCCTATAAATATGTTTAGTAATTAACAAGGAGGAAGGAGATGTTCTTGAGAGTCACCTTGAGCAGAAAATAACCATGCATGATGCATGCTTGGGAATCAGAATGTAATTATGGTATCTAACCGCTGCCACCAAGTGGCAGTTTGATATCATTGCCCATCAGCTTGGCCCCTGCCTGAAGAAGTCTGCAGCATTAATCAGGAGACAGACAATGCCATGGTGTCAGGGAAAGAAGGTGACTGCACCCAGGAAAGGATGAATGTAGAAGGATTCTCTTTGGAAAGAAGTTTCTTCAGCACAGAACAACTGTTACCCTGAGCAAAAGCCTGCTCACACAGACTTTAAAGAAATAATTTCCTGCTTCCAGCTTTGTTTTAAAAAATTGCCCTAAAACTCAGTTTGCATGGAAAAGGCGCAGCCAGGTGGTGGGAGAGGGTGGAAGGGTTCCTGCTTATGTCTGAGTATTGGGACATGTGAGAGATGGCCCAAAACAAAGTACTATCCTGGGAAAATACATTCCTTAGCTGCCACCTTCCCCATTCTGCCCAACTGTACAGTTGGAAGAGATGTTAGACAAGTTTTCAGGCACATTTTTATTTTTAGGGACAGCTAGAACCAATTAGATGATGTGGTGGTTAAAAAAGAAAATCTTCTTTTGCCTGCTTCTTTCAGCACTCACACAGCTAAGGTAGAAAGAATGTGAGAGGAGCCTTCTGGATAAGTAGGCATTGTTTTTTCCATACTTCACAAAGGTGGTGGGATAATTGCAAAAATAGTCATACTGCTTAATGGAATAACAGAAGCCCTTTTTAGCTTGAGTGCAATTGAGCCAGTTCTTGGGACTTGTCCTAAAACATAACACGTAAATGGATATGACTTATATCCTGGATGTGAGTGGCTGATGTAAATAGCTGAGAGGCAGGATTGTCCAGTGGTTAGAGTGGTGAGCAGGCTAGATCTCATAAAAACAGGGTAAAAGGTTTAGGAAGTAAACAATTATCTCATGAGTTAAGAGTGAATGGGCATGTATTGAGACGGAAGAGGTGCTCAGCAGAGCTAGATGCAGCCAGGATCCCACTTTGGTTTGTCTGGAAAAGCTCCGTACAGACAAGGCTGGGAAGCCCAGAGATTGTTAAGGGGAAATAAGGCTTATTACCTGCCAGAGAGACTGTGGGAAAGAAACTAATGTTGGGTTCACTTCTTGGGTGAAGAGAAGAGGTGTGTAGGTTGTCTCTGGGGTCGTGTAGGACAACAGTATATGTTGTTGGGCTGGAGTAAACCTGTTGTAGGAGTACATTCATATCTTACACCGAGTCAAGAAACATTATTGCACAATGCTATTCCTTCCTACCAGGGTTCCTGTACACCCCTGCCCCATGTATAATTCAGGAGCAATACATAATTGAAGGACTATAAAGCCACGCGTACTTTAATATATTTACATTATTTGGCAAGCAAAAGGAGAGTGCTCTGTCTGGCCTAGGCTTTTGCATTGTCTTTTCCAATGGTGTGTTAAAGAGGTGGTGACCCAAGGCCTGATTGCAGCAGCTGGGAGCTAGGACCAAAATGCAGATCATTAATAATCAATGACCAGGATTGATTTTTACTAGAACAACATGTAACTAGTGACTGAAGCATGTGGCCAGGACCCAGTTCTGCATCCAGTCAAGAAGCAGCAACAAATCATCAGGCCCGTTGCTACAAAAACTAACTATCATGAACTTCTCATGTTTTATTCGTGTCTTCCAAGTTCTTTGTTAATGGTTCACGGGTAATTCCTTGAACCTGCTTAATAATTGCAGGTCATTCATGCTTATATGCTGTTTTAATGAGTGGATTGGTCACATACTTGGTATGGCTATTGTTTCTGTTCTGGTTGTTTGACATCTGTAATCCAATAGCAGCTATCTCATACACACCTTGAAATTCATCCATCCAAGCATAAGATTGGCTTTTTGTGATGATAACATCTAAAACTGAAAGTAAAAACTTGACCATGGTTAGGCTGAAACTGGCTTGCCGATTGAAAAGAACATGCACAGACTATTAGTTGACTACAGTGTTGTAGATTATGTAGAAATGGCACATACAGGAATAGTTGTCTAATCTAAGATGTGAAGAGCTTTTAGTTTTGTTGTAGGAGCTATCAGTATTAGTAAATTAATCCATCCTATTCCTAGCTGTGTCACAGACTCCTTCTGTGGTTTTTGGCCAAACACTTGGTCTTTCCGTGCCTCAGTTGCCCACCTAAAAAGTGGACACATCACTTGCTTTCCTGCTTAAGCCCAACTTAATTAGGGTGTTTAAGGCAATGCTTCCGGATTTAAGGGCATTATTCTCAGAAGTGCTGGGTATACACAGCTTTCCAGACAATTGAGGTCTAAATGATAGGCATTCTTGGATCTGATCCTGAGACATATTGAGAGCCTGCAAGTCCTATTGCACTCAGTGGGAGGATGTAGAGCCTCAGCACCTCTTGGGATTAGATCTATTTTTATGTGATTGCTTTTCAGCAGCTTGTTCTCTGGCAACAATTGTTATGAACTTTAATACCAAAAAAAAGCTTCCTTAGCTTCTGTGTGGAGCCTGCCCGCATGGCCTGGCGGCATCAGTCTGCCGGTATGATGCTGAGGAAACAGCACAGAACCTCACTTGCTTTAAATTTTTTATTAGCACTCCTCCTCGTGCCAAAGACTTGCAATGGCCTGCCTGGCTCCAAAAAGAAAAAGGAGCTCCTTGCATTGCTTCTCCTGTTATTGTGGAAGTTCTACCAAATACGTTCCCAGTTCCCATTCCTTTTTTATGCCTGGGCTTTAATGCTATTGGGCTTGCAGATCAGAGAGCATATTGGACTGGGGGTCTGCTAGAAACATTTCACCATCCAGTATTGTTATGTGCTATTTATAGTTCACAACTGTGATTTTCTGTTATGTGTACTTGCCTGTCTGTCTGCATAGGTGCAGTGTGTATATGCAGTCAGCTCCTGGGTGTTCTTGCTAGATCTTGTTCACATTCCATGTTCTTCTGGGTTCTGTTAGCTGGTTTGTTTCTGTCTGCCAAGCAGGGGATGTTCTGCCATTTCTCCCAAGTGAGATGGCAAATGCATCCATTGGCCTCATGCATTTATTCTTATGTCATTTTTTGGTGTAAACAGACTCTCCTTGTTTAGAATCCATGCTCCCAGAAAGCATCCTCCTTCATTTCAGGAGCCACCCAGAAACTCGGACTCCAGCATTCTCACTGGCTACTTTTCAACATAAAGTAATGCTAACTCAATGAAGTCTCTTCAGAGTCAAGCGATCAAAGGCCATTCCCAAGTATTTTGCACTTTTTTCTTGTGCTTTTCATTGGAAAATCTCAACACACTTTACAGACATTTATTAATTTCTCCTTATGTCTATTAACTGTAGCCACAGAATGTTTTAAACAGAGCTTTTTTCCATTATTTTGTGTCTGTCTCCCAGAAATCGCAAGCAATATCAATATCAAATCAACAAGTTTCTTTTTTTTCTTATGCATAGTCAGTCAGTAATAAAAATATATGCATCAGCGTTCCTATTCATTCTCCCAAAATTTAGTTTACATGTGAAATAAAAGGGGAAAAAATGGGTAAGGAAATATTTGCCTGCCCAGCCTTTCTGGCTTCCATTATTCATCTGCTCTGTTATGGATTTATTCACAATAGGACAGCTAATAGCAATATTTTCTGCTTAACATTATATCCACAGCTTCAAGTGGTCTTAGTCAGAAGCACTTTTCTCAAGTGTCCTGGAATCCATATTTCAAATACCAGAAGTCGTAACATTGTAGGTCTTAAATTAGATCCTGCTCTTCATGGTGAAAGCAGACAGTTGTGGACATGATAAAAAATACATTGTCTTCCTGTGGTCAAGGGGACAGTGTAGTTGGGAAGCATTTGCTATAGAATTAAAAAAACAGAGATTAAAAAGTGAGCAAAATGGATCTGTCAGCTGCAGGCTTGAAAGAAAAGAGGAATCTGAAACAAGGTGAATCCTTTACTGTACAAATCTGTCTTTGAGGGAGTCCTTTAAAACAGCTTCACTCACCAGAAACACTGCGAGGAAGAGGGGTAGCAGATGTTTCTCCTGTTGTGGCCACGGTTGCACTGATATAGATATTTTAAACTCCTGATCCCACTTTGTAATTCAACTTGTCCAATTAGGATTTTTATGTCTAAAACTAGTTTGCTGTAAGATGGCACGTATTTTTGTCTTCTCAATTTCTTTTCTGCACCTAAAATAATTGATGCATGTGAGCTGATAGAAGAAGAAGGTGCCTCATTACAATTCATTTTCCTTATGAATATTCCCAGGTGTTGATAAATCAGATCCATTAGAATGGTCTCCAGACTGTAGTCAGCATGGCTTAATTTTGGTAATAGATTTAAGTAATGATGCTAGTTATTGTTTCCAGGGTTCTGCAGTAGGAACTGCAGAGGAACAATATTAAAATAGAGGACAGATTAAGAGGCAGATAAGCTGTTTGATTTGGGAAGACTGTATTATGAACATCAAAAAGCCAAGCAGAAATTCTCTGGGGAAGCATCTGAGTTCTTGAGAATGTTTCTCTCTGTGCTTAGGTTTAAAATTGCCTCATGCTTTTCTTTCTCTCTCTAACCCTTGATACCTCTTCCCTTGGTGAAGTGTTTAATAGAATTAGGACAAGACCAGAATAGAAATTGCTATCTGGACACACCGCTTGTGATCAATGAGTTATAAAATAGAGTTTATTAACCTTTTAATGGCGAGATGAGATTTGCTTCACAAAGCTCCTGCGATTTCCAGTGGATAACTCATCCCTCTCATTTTCCTTTCATTTAAAACTGTTGTATTATTTCAGTCTCTTCCCATGCTTAACAGTCTTGGAACATCTTCAAAGATGATGCAGTCTTTGCTTCCACCTGGGATCCTATAAACGAACCATGGTTGCAAACTTAGAGAGAAATATGCTGAATGCCCAAGGAAGAAAAAGAGCTTTGTTGTTTAGTCAGGCAGTGGTTCTTGTGTCTAATGTATCTGTCCAAGAGAAATGAGTAAGCAGGTAGTACATCTTGCAGCTGAGTCAGCAGAGGCATGTAGGCAGGGTTTTGATGAAAGGAAGGTTATTTCATGCAGGGAGGGCAGACTGGATAATGGGCACTGGGACAGGAGTGAGGAAAAACTAAATGGGCCATCAGGGCCAGCCACATTGGTGGTGCAGAGAAGATAAAGAATCGATACTAGGTCATGGATGCAGGCTGGAATTAAATTAGGTGAGGGCAAGAACTTGTCATATAACTATCACCTCGGTGCAGCAGTGATTGGCTGTGGGCGAAGTGTTTGGATCAGCTTATGTTAGTGCTGATGGAAGTGGAGCTCAGGATCTCATGAGTCAGGTGCTGGATAAAGAGAGTCATCTGAGCAGAAGTTGAAAGGAGCCTAGGATTTCACCAGTAGGTTGATAATCTCAAATCCTTTGGCATGTTTTGGCTGCAGGACAGTTGGAGTGGAAGGTGTTGAGGAGGTCTGCCTAGGGAGGCATTTAAAAGGGAGGATGCATTAAAAGAAATGTGTCTGCTGAGACTCGAGCGAACAGTTAAACCAAGTGCTGGGCAGCATAGCAAATGCTGATACCCTGAGTGTCTGGGGATTACTAGCTGTGAAAAAATGCAAATTATGCTGAGCATGGAATAAAATCAATACCTGAAACGTGCTTTAAAAGTGGAATCGAAAGCTTTTAACACTCCATGAGCAAGGATGGCTGCTTCATATGGGCTGAGTTGATGTGTAGAGCTGATGTAGCAAAGGACATGCCAGTGCAGAGGCTGGCGTGGATGGTGTCAGGACACCCCATCATAGGTTAATGGGGGGTCCCTGGAAGGTGGGGCTGCTCTGCTAAACACTGAGACAGAGTTTTGTTATGGGAATGCCAACGCTCCTGTCTGGTCAGGAAGCCTCAAACGCCTCTTCTGATGCAATGATTACACCAATATGTTGCATGTATAAGGTCCTTTCCAGTTTGAATCTATCAGTTCTGGAAAAACACTCTTTTTTCTTTGTAGTACTTCTTAATGTGATTTTTAGATGTTGGAAACAAAGGGAGGAGCCAACGCCATGTGAGCAGCCAGCGCTAATCACTATTCACCGTTAGAGAACCACTTATTGGTAAAATGCCACATGTACCCCTCTGAACTATGCTGTGCTACACCTCATTACAACAGTGGGGAGCTGTCCAAGTACCAGTTTCCTCTTGCACTGGATCAGACAACTGGCCCATCCAGTTCAGTGTCCTGCCTTGCTGGGCTAGTGTGGCTCATTTGTGCATCCAGCCTGGGATCCTACCTCCCCTGACACTAAACAGACTGCCTGTTCATTGTCCCAATGCCTGGAGCAGCCGGCTCCAGCTGAAGTTGTTGTTCTCCTGATGGATTGGATCATTACAGGACAGAATTTCACAGCAGGATGTTTGCTAGCAGTGGGAATGTCACTTTATTTTTTTTTCTCCTTCACACTTTACTTCTTGCACCTTGGGCTCTCTGCTGCACTGTGCTTTTGTCATTGCAGTTTAAGAAAGAAAATAAAGCTGTATCCTTCTCTCTAACAACAAGAGATACTGTATTAGAAAAGCCCTGCACCCCCTTTGTTATGTGCGTTGGAGCTGACTTCAACCCGGCCTTCCAGCCGGTTCTCCCAACCTGCTCTCCCTAGCCATCTCCATTTGCTGGACTCTGGAGGGGTCAAACTCTCTAGCAGTAGCTTATGCTTCTCTGTGGGCCTTGTTAAAAGCCTTCTGTAGTAGGCAAAAGTCTGCCTAGTGATTGCAGTGGGCTTTGGATCAGGCCCTACATACAGAAGACAGTTCTTACAAATTCATCTCTGCTTGCACCACTGCCTTGGCTTTTCTCTGTATCCAAAGCTCTCTTGTTCCCCTCTAAATCCTCCCATTTTAATTCCTCCTACTGGGATACTCTGTCTACTCCCCCAGGCTATAGACAACTTGGGTGCTTTCTTATATCCCAGCAACACTCTGCTTGACCAAGATATACCACCCACCTTGCCCCATACAATCTTTCTGTGTGCCAGGGGTTTTGGCTCCAGTCTGGACATGACCTACATACACAGCAGGAACCCCTGGCTGTGGCTTGGCTGTGTCTGCTGTTCTCCAGCCCTCTTAGCTGAAGCCCTGGCCTGGCCTCCTGTTATGTATGTGCATGTGCTCTCCTCCTTTAACTAGGAGAGGAGGTGCCATTTGTCACTATTATTTGTGTGCAGCCTTTCTCCCCCATTTCCTTATTGCAGAATAACAGTTTATAATTTGGTGCCGAAGTCAACATATTTCAGCGGTGGCTCTGGTTCTCCTCATGCTCTGAGGGCTTAACGGTTGCCTTGACCCTGCATGAGAAGGGATGCTGGGAGAGTTGTGCTCTTCCTTCTGCCAGAGAGGCCCATGGGGCTGGGATGCTGCTCTGTTTTCTTTCAATAGCTTTTTTTTTTTTCCTTGTTAAGTTTTTTCTCATAGCCGGAATTTAGGCATTTTTCATTCTTGAGCTCAAAAGTACTAGGGTGAGGCTCTGGATTCTGTCGGCACCTTTCATTCATGATCACAAATGGCTTTCCAGACAGTCATCCTTTCCAGCTGCTGCCCCTCCGCTCAGAGACAGGGAAACGGAGGAGCAGAAGGCTCACAGCGCTTGCCTGACATCAGTCTATCAAGTGAGTGGAAGGGCTTGGCCTGAAATGCCGGAGCCGTCACCCCAAGGCCATGTTCTGACCAGACCAGAAAACATCAACACCAAAAGCAGCAGCAACTCCAAATTCCCAAACACAGTTTTAATTGGAATTAAATTTAAAATGTTCAATTTTTGATTGGTCAGAGCAGTGAAACTGGACATTTTAGAATAAAGTGAATTCTGTATCCTGAAGTAATGTATTAGCTTGACCTCAGATCAGTTGAATCTAAAACCTACTTTTCACTGGTTTGCTTTTCCCTGAGCCCAGCTCTACCTGCTCTTTCCTCCCCTTTGCCCATCCGTAGTCGGCATCCCATGACCTACTTACTTCAGTCAAAGAGATGGGAAGAGACTGGCACAGAATGAGCAACAAGTGCTCTATTAGAGGAAGGAAGAGGAAGAAGTCTGCCCACAGACTAATAGGGACCGCAGAACACCCTGTGGAAGCTGGGAGCCATTCTCCAGGAGGGAAATGGCTACAGAAACAGACTGGCAAGGAGCATAGTCTCCATCCACCCTGCTGAAGGCCAAACAAGAGAAAGGAGAAACTGCTGCAATGCAGACATCAATCTTAAAGCAAAGGGCTTAAAAATACACCGCTAGGCAAGGAGCAGGACTGTGTGCTCCACAGACAGCAGCATAGTTGCATGCTTTTGAATGTGTTCAGAACAGAACAGGGAGAAAAGAGGAGGAAATAGGGCAGAACAAGGCGGCCGTGGCAGAGCAGATCCTCTGCTGGCATCTTTGCAGAGAAGGAAGAGGATGTAGGAAATGAGGCACCACAGGGAGGAAGAAGCAGGCCAGATGACAAGTGCAATCATGTCTCATCATGAAACCTTTATTCCAGTTGGCCAGCACACTTACTTGAGTAGTTCTGTGGTGGGAAACTTACTCAGTGGGAAGAAGTACATGGAAGCTCTGCGATCCAGCCTGCAGTGATCACAGCCTCATGCTCACAGGGCAGAGAAGCCACTTCACTGCTCTCTCATGCTCATGGGCAAAATTCACCAGCAGCACTGAACCCTTCTAACCTGCTCCTGCAGCTTACGGTGGAGACATGGGGACAGATCAGTATGAAATTCTGGATGAGGACAAAGCGTGGACACCAGATTCCTGTCTCTCAGTCTCTGGTGTTGATCTGGCACCTTTCATCTGCAAGAAATCTGCACATGAGTAAGACAAACATTTACAGTGAAAAAAAATACTTGGGGGAAGGGTGATGTTTATGATTGGTATAGCTCTCCCTTCCTCCTCTGGGAGCCTGAGGTTTGGCCATTCTTTGCCAAGTCACAGCCATCTTTTAGCCTTTGCTCTTCCCAGGCAGCATAATGGAAAGGTTCCCTTATTTAGGGCTTTACTGCATCTTCCTATGTCTTGCTGCACAAAACGCACAGCTAGCAGATTCCTGAAGGAATACGAGCACATGGCAGATCAAGCGATGGATTCATCATGGTACCTGAGGCCTGGGCAGCAGCCCCACTGCTGCCTGAATAGCACACTATTACTTAGCCACACTAATTGTGACTTACAAAAGGAAGGGAGGAGCGGAAGTGATCTGCGGCTTTTGTCTCAAGTCAGCTGGCCCCACACTGGCAGCTCTCAGTCATCAGAGCCATTATGATGGGCAATGCAGCTGCACTCCCAGCAGGGCCCATTGGCACATACACTTTGCAAGTTTAAGGCGGCTTTTGTCATTTGTTTCATTTTAGTCAGTAAAATCCAAAGACCTGTTTTACACTCAAGCACATTCGGCACCTTCAAAGGATGGGAAGAAAGCTGAAGAAAGCAGCCACTCTTCTCTGTGCTTATTACTCTATTCCAAATGATTGCCCAAACACTCACACTGTAGCCTGCAGATTGCATGGCCCCACTCATCAGCTATTGCCAGGCCCCTCTGTGCCACTTTAGCAGCAGAGAGGGGCCCTGAAGTGGGCAGAAATGGTTCCCCAACCTACAATCAATGTAAACTTGGCATAGAGACTAAAGCAGCCTTGGTCCCTGCTTCCAGCAAAGGAGGTGTATGAGAAGGATGGCTAGAATAAAAAGGCACTACATTCACTCTTTTCATATGCTTCTCACGGCTCAGGGAAGAATGCAAATCAGGAGCTAACAGACGTCTTTGATTTGCACTACAAGTCAGGCAGGTCCCTGCACACAGGTCACACACAGGGAAGGTATGGAGCAGTCCTAGGTGGTCTGGTGTGGTGTCATTTTCATTCGAACTGAAGCTGATTGTACTAAACAAACACCTGTAAATAAAGCAAAAATGTATTTCCAGGTTTTATTACAGACCCCAAACCAGCTCCAGCTTTGCAGAGATTTGGGGCAAGACTGATGGTGGGCTATGTGTGAACTTGAAGCTGACTTACAGCAGTCTGTGAAAACCTTCAGAAATGTGTTGCATCTAGTTGAGCTGTACTTCAGATGATTGTGTGTATCAGTTTTGCAAAAATGCTGGGCTGGAAGTTCACTGAGGAGATTATCTAGTCCATCCTCCCACCTCACCCTGCACAGAAGCAGGATCAGGAATAGGCCATCCTTGACAGATGTTTGTCTAGCCTTTTTGTTTGAACTAGAAACACAAAAAGTCCTGACAAAAATCTAAGTTGAGATGCTGCCAAATTTCAGCACAGCTGTTATTTTCCTTCCCCGCAAAAGGACCAGAGGTGAGACCCTCCGTGGGTGCAAACCGATAGAGCTCTATGAACTTCAGTGGAGCTGTGCTAATTTCTACCAGCCTAGGATCTGTCCCTTCACCTTTAAATTGCTATTTGCCAACTTGTATGTACATGCAATTATTTATATAGACATAACTGTCACTGCAGTTTGCTTAAAGGAGTCTGTGTAGTCTCCGTCTGAGATTCCTATAAATGGTATGCACATTCTTGTAGGCTTTAAATAATAACACCTTCATTAGGAGGGTGCAGTTTGGGGAAATATCAAAGCTACTGGGGTAGCCAAAAATGGTGTGGCCTCTGGTTATAGTGTTAGCATGCTGTCTGCAGAACTGTCATGTGAGCCATTTCTTCCACCTGACACACAACAGATGCCAAGCATTATCTTCTGCAGAAAGATGCAGGTGAAGACAGGATGTTTTCAAGAGACGCGGACATGTCTCAGGTACAGCAACAAGTTGTGAAGAGGAAAAGGTTTAATATTTCTGCTGGGTTTTTTAATTTTTTTTTTCTGTAGATGGAGGGGTAATTGTTGTTGAGCTGAATTTTTTTTTTTAAGTGACTGAGATCAGACATGAACTGGGGAATTTTTCACAAGAATGCTATCTTGCTGGATAATCTTTAACTAGATAAATCTTTCGTGGCATGTCCACTGGAGTTGCAGCTGGAGGCATGCATGCTGTGGAAGAATATCTTCTGATCAGATCCTTTGAGATGCCAAGCAACTTGCTTTTTGACTTCACAAGGAACAATCAGCATGAGGGCTGGCATGAAGGCAAAGCACAGGAGCAAATCTTGTCTTCTGGCTGTTAAATCCAAGGAATATGTCCTTAAGTATCTGCAACAAGACGTCTTCCACCCTGGATCAATATGCAGAGGGAGAGAATAGATCCCCAAATGCTTTAGGATGCCAAAGATGGAGGCTTGTCTTCATGGCTCCCCTGTCTCATTTGTGGTTTTCAGCCTTGGTGTGTGCAAGACTTGCCTGTGATATGACTTGTTTGGGTACTGTAGTGGGCTGCAACAGTGAGTGTTTGGGAGCAAATCTGACCACAGCTTCCAGTCTTATAGGTGCCCAGATACCTGAAGCAACTGTCCACAGGAAGGCTCCAACCTTTCCACCTATATGACCTTATAAAGAGAAAACAGTGCCAGAACATAGCACAGTTAGAAGAGTAATACATAAATGGCAATGGCCAGAGCTGGCAGAATACTGCCACTGAAAAACAAATGGTGTGGCAAAGCAGAATTATTTTTGACAGCTGAAACAGAGGGGGTAGAAGTAAAAGCTCCTTTGGTTTATTCCCAACTTGATATAAGACTGTGGTCATGTGTCCATGTAGGACTTTGGACCCCTGGGTTTTCTTTTCAGCTTTTCTGTTTAATTACTTAGTTATCCTTGAGGAGCTTAATGGATATGTTATATCATTGTCCTATCTTGTCAAGAGCCCAATGCAGTCTTTAATCCTGGCACCCATGAGAATGACATTTACAGAGCTTTTTGGTCTTGGAGCCTGGCAGAGCTGACTTCCAGCTTTCGAAGGGGGAATATCAACTCTGCAAAAGCTGGTAACTTGCAGGTTTATTTGCTTAGCTTCTGATTCTGCAAAGATGCTCATCATCTCTTGTGAGATGCCAAATGCCTTCCCTTGGGGCGGAAGGCAGGCAGAATTGGACAGTGGGCTAACAGTGCAGCAGTTTGCCTTTGACCAGCTGTGCAGTGCTGAGTTAACCAAAACAAAGAAAAATGCATTTCCCAGCTGCACTGGACTTGCAGCTCTTATTTAAAGAGGAATCTTGGACTTCCTCACACTTAAAGGGACACTGTGATTTAGAAAGGAGATTTCTTTTAAAACAAAGCACTGACCTGTATTGCTAATACCAGCAGAATTGGCTAAAATAGAAAGAATTCTGCTTTAAATTCAGTATGATGAGAGTTTGCAGTCTCTTGACACTGTGGGTGCTGTCTCTTTACTCCTTGTACTTTGTTCTACCAGGAAAGTGAAAACAGGTTGGTCTTTCTTTTTGGGCTCTAACCAGCACTGCCTCCTGGCTTTCAGCATCTGGGTGTAAACAGTGCACCCCAGAGGTGAGATTGAAATCCTATCAAGCTTGCTGTTGATGAGTTTTTTATATCCTGTGGTCAGATAAATGCTGTCCTTTCTGTTAGGGTTTCCCTGCTCTTGACAACTACCAGTTGTTTAACAGTGCACTGCCAGGGGATCACTCTACCCTTGGTACTCAGGCAATAGCATTCTGTGGGTGTGCAGGTGATGGGTGATCATCCTATCAACATTTATTCAACATTTCTAACATCCCATCACTGCTGATACAGAAACTGTCATCTTGTCCCTGCTCAGGCTTCATGGATCTGGCACATGTCCCATGGCTTACTGTAACTGAAACTCCAGGTTCCATAGCACTAGTTTGCTTTGTACAATGACTTCTTTCCTTGAGCTGACAGCTCAGCAGAACCTGAGCTGGGCCCAGCAGTGGACCCTCAGTAGCCCACAAGGAAGTAATAGTAGCCCATGTGCCACTTGCTCTGTAAACTATGAGAGACAGACCTCTACTCAAGTCTCTGCTGGGTGAAATTTCAGATGCTGGTGTCAGCGATTAACTATTGCTCTCATGGCTAATTCAGTGGAGGTTTCTGAGCTGTAATTCCTTTCCCAGCAGTGGATGAGTGTTGCTCTGGCTCAAGCAGCAGTAGCTTGTATCTTTAGTATCAAAGGGGGCTGGCTTTCATCCCGTGGTGGTCAGTTCTCAGGGAGAAAAATAATTTCCCTGCAACTTTTATCTCCACGGTCCAAGAAATGCTCAGCTCATTCAAACTTGTTTATTAACACTAGACCACATTCATTTCCCTCTTTTTAATTTCATTTTGCAATTATATTTTGCTAATTGCTTCTTAACTTCTTCTTTTCCTACAGAACATGACAAACTGACAGATGAGACAGTAATGAAGCCTAGGAATTTCTTGGGGCCAGCTCTCTTCCATCAACTCTGTAATGTTTTGTGACCACAGGTACCTGCAGCCATTGTGGCCAGGGTCTGAGGCGTAGAACGTCCAACCCTTACCACTCCAGGAAGAGGCCTGTGCTCTTGATGCAAAACTGCTGCTAAGACCTTAGATAATTTGAAACAGATCTGACCTGTGTTCCCTGCAGCAGAGTGGTGGTAGTTCACAGACACTGCTGTGTGCAGATACTTTCTTAACCCAACTCCTGTAAAAATTGCCTTTTGTACAGTATTCTGCATGTGGCTACTTACTGTTTTGCTCGGGTGGGGCTTTGGGGTCCAGCAGTTTTCTAAATGAGGATTGTAACAGTTTAGCACAAATTCCTGTGAGTTTGATATTGATAGATTCTACTGACTCTGAGACCCGAGGACTTCCCTAACTAGGGACAATACCTCTGTATAATAGGGATTGTTTCCTGTCAGAGCAAGGGAAGGAAGGCGCTGGAAGCGGCTGTAGCTAGCGACCACTGCACTGCTTGGATTCTGTACTGCAGGAGAGGGTGAAGTGAGTGGAGGTGCCAACTGAGTAGCTGCATAGGATGGAAGGCCCGCTGGGATGTGCAGTGTGGTGAGCTTCGTGGGAGTCAGAGCTGGGGACTGCCCTGTTGTGCCATCAGCTCATCTTCACGTGCTTCTGTTGCTTCATTAGCAAGCTGGAGAAGAGAGTGCTTACCCACTTTTGCAAAGAGCTTGGAGAGCCACAGGTTAAACATGCAGTGGAAATGGGGAGTGTCATTCGTGATCGGTAGATCTTTTGACTGTTACTGAAAGTGGCATATTTGTGGGTAAGCAAACAATGAAAGGAAAGGAGATAATAGCTTATAAAATTGACTTTTTTCTGCCACTTACATTTAAAATATTGTGATACGGCATAATCTAGCTGTTATGCTATCAATAAGAGTAGCAACATCTCAGTGAACCTAGATGTTCCTCAGTTGCTCTGCTGATAAAAGGTTTTATTATTACATATTTCAACATTTGTTAAAAGTCACAGGGCTTTGCCTACACAACTCCATCAATCTGCATCAAACTGTTTGCAGGACTGAGACATAAGGACGAAGTGTAGAGAGCAGGATACAAGAGTGCAAATTAGCCGGGATAGGCAATATGGTGCTATAGAAAAAAAATATACATGGGCTATGTAGGGGGATGGCCGGTTTGTTTGTTTTTGAGAGCACTATTTGTTTTGTACTGTATCTACTATACAGAATCCCAGTAGCATAGCATAGACCCCTGCATTCTTGTGTGGGTACTTTTAAGGAGCTGACCTTTTGTGTGATAGCTTAAGTGAGAGCCAGTTGGAGATAGAAAGCAGGTGTGTGTAGTGTGAAAGCTGGGATTGCTGGAACCTGTTTTCTAGGAAAGAAACCAGTGCTACTTTTGCATTGTAAGCACCAACTCTGTAATATTTTCCAGAAGGATCCAACTGGTAATATATAGGTGACAGGACTCTGTATAGGATGGGACTTGCAAAGGCACCGTGCTGAGATAGGATCAGTTGCTAATTCATAGATTCATAGATTCATAGATTCATAGATTAAGGGTCGGAAGGGACCTAGTAGATCTTCTAGCCCGACCCCCCGCCAGGGCAGGAGAACAACAAAAAACCCCAAAAAGAGAAACGGGACTCAAACGAGTCCAGCCAGGTAGGCATCCAGCCTCTTCTTAAAGACCCCCAGGGTAGGGGCCAGCACCACTTCCCTTGGAAGTTGGTTCCAGCTCCTAGCCGCCCTAACCGTGAAGTAGTTTTTGCGGATGTCCAATCTATACCTCCTCTCCATCAGCTTGTGCCCATTACTCCTTGTTATGCCAGCGGGCGCTAGGGGAAACAGCGTCTCCCCCAAACCCTTCTGGTCCCCCCTAGTGAGTCTATAGACAGTCACCAGGTCCCCCCTTAGCCTTCTCTTGTGGAGGCTGAATAGGTTCAGGTCCCGCAGTCTCTCACTGTAGGGTCTGCCCTGTTGTCCCCGGATCATGCGGGTGGCCCTCCTCTGGACCCTCTCCATATTGTCCACATCCCTCTTGAAATGGGGCGCACAGAACTGGACACAATACTCCAGCTGTGGCCTGACCAGCGTCGCGTAGAGGGGGAGGATCACCTCCTTGGCTCTACTCGAGATGCACCTGTGGATGCACGACAAGGTCCGGTTAGCCCTGCCAACCATGACCTCGCATTGTCGGCCCATGTTCATCTTGGAGTCAATAATGACTCCAAGATCCCTTTCTGCCTCCGTGCTCTCGAGTAAGGAGTTCCCCATTGTGTAAGTGTGCTGCTGGTTCCTACTGCCCAAGTGCAGCACCCTGCACTTGTCCGTGTTAAAACGCATCCTGTTCCTGTTAGCCCACCCCTGTAACCTATCCAGATCCCTCTGCAATCTCTCCCTCCCTGCTAGCGTGCTCACCTCCCCCCAGATTTTGGTGTCATCAGCGAATTTAAACAGGTTACTTTCCACCCCATCATCCAGATCGCTGATGAAGAAATTGAACAGCGCAGGCCCCCGGACCGAGCCCTGGGGGACTCCGCTACCCACCTCCCCCCAGGTTGAATATTCATGCAGGTTAGTACTGGATCTTGCTAAATTTGTATTAAGCTCTTTCTTTTCCTCTTGAGTTGTCTTCTTACAGTGTAAAGATGCTCTGAGAGGGAACTGAGCTCAGGAGGTGGTTGACTGATTCTTCTCAACTGTATCCTGGTTTATTTTCAGTTGTTCTAGTTTTCTCTTAGCTCCCATCACGCTCTCCAGAAACTAAGGTGAACTACTAGATAGTGTAGGTTTGTTCATTCAAAGGTATGTAGTTTAACTCCAGACTCAAAAGAAAAAATACCACCTAAAATTATTTGCACACTATTTCTGTAACCAGTTTAAGGAGCCAGGAATTCAGCGAAGTTTCTGCTGAATTCCCGGGTCCTGAAAGGTGAGATTTGGGGAATGTCCCTATTGTAACTTTACAGATATATTTCCCAGCTTATCCTGAAACTAAACTGATGAAAGTACATTGTACGTTCGGTGTTTTGGGGTTGTCTTTGTTAGGTGGTGTAATAATTTTGCCTGCTTTTTTGTTTTACCTTGTCTACATTTTTTAAATAAAAAGACAGTCTCAGATCTGGTTTACTGTGGCAGTGCTAAAAGTGCAGAGGTCCCAGGGGAATTCTAGTTCCCTCTGAATGCCGAAATGCCAGTTTTCTAGATGTGTGTGTCTGTTCTTGGCACTTACCCTGTACTATGGGTATTTAAATTTGCAGGCTGAGTGTACACAGTAGGCTACACAGTGGCTGGGCAGGTGTGTGACTGCGTAAGTGCATACCCAAGTATGAGCTTAGGAAAAAGTAAAGATGAGGAAGGAGGTGGCAAAGGACTTCTTCCATGTTTTGGCACTTGCCCAGGATATGGGAGGCTTGTATTCTAGGCCCCCACCCCTGCCCAGCACAGGTTTGAACCTCTGTTTCTTTGGTCTCCTGGGATAGTGCTCAAACTATTCAGTGGATAAAAATGAATGAAGTGGGGAAGGTTCTGCCCCATGGGGGCAGGGCACCTAGGCTAGAACCTAAGGCCCTTATCTCACCAGAGCAGCATCTATCTTAGTGAGCCATACCCTTTCTACCTTGTTCTTTTCTTGGCTTATATATCTTCCTTACTTAGCTGCCTGGGGCCAGCTTTAAAAGGAGCACTGAAGATACTCTTGCCCCTGTGGCTTGGTGGTTAGACTTCTGTGCTGGGAAGTCAGAGAGATGCAGGTTTAAGTCCCCTTTAGGCAAAGGCAGCCTAGAAGCCAAGTGCCTGAACCACTCCTCTGCTGTGCAGCATCTTTAGGCCAGCTGCTTTTTCCAGACTTAAACACATGTACACATCCAGAATGGGAGTGCATGCATATTAGCCATGTACCTAGCCAGCCAGTGCAGTCTGTGCATGCATGCTTACACGTCCATAGTGCAGGGGTGATGGAATTGCAGCCTGCATATACATACTAAAATGCTGCTTGCTCAGCTGAAAAGCTGCCCCCTTGGCACAAAGGGTAACAGAATTCTGCCCCTAGTGTGCAGTCACGTGAAGGTGCAAAGGCTCAGATGACAGAGGCCACAGTCACAGTTTGCACCATCCTTGAGAGAACTGGCACTGTGGATAGCTCCCCAAACCCAGATGGCTGTGTGTTCTTTAGAGGAAAAGTATTCTTTTAGTCGGGGCTAAAGACCTGGTGAAGACAAGCCCGTTTCAGTTGCATCTCAGGTTGGCTGGTTGAAGTAAAGCCCAGAGCATCAAGAGACTCTCTCCTCCCCTGCAGTCAAGGCCTGTGTGTCTGATAACAATAATGACCATTCTGCAGCTTCCAAGCACTGCACAGACCGTTGTTAATTGTTCCTCAGAATACCTGTGAAGTGTGTGTGTTGCTCTGGTCTAGCCCTAAATTTGTGCCTGGTTCAAACTTCCTAAGTCAGTGGATTTGGGGTTTTGCTTCAGTCTTTGCAGAGAGGAAATGTGGAGTGTTAACTCGGTTTGGGGTCCCTCTCTGACTGCCCTCACTTTGGAGAGGGAATCTGATTTATTTGGGGGCCCCTGTGGGGCTGATGTCAGAAGTTGGATTAGAAATCTGCATTTCCTGGGCCTGTGCTCAGTATGGCAGTCTCTGCCAGGCTGGTCAGTGTGCACGTAAGTGAAGCAAACTTCCCCAAGGGGCTACAGTGGAACAGGCAGCTGGGAGCAATAAAAACCAGGTGCAGCAGCTCCTCACTTAGGTTCTGTTGCACATGGATCTAGCACTAAAAGGGCTTGTTCTCTCCTCCCCCTCATTCCACAAGCCAGTTTGAGGAGGGAAAACAAGACCCTGTGTACTGAGACTATGTGTAGTGTGTTCCCAGCCTGGAGGGAATGGCTAACCCATATGGGAAGCAAGGAGGGGTTAACCAGACAATACATGTCCTGGCTTTTTCCTTCAAATCTAAGGGGAGTTCTACAAGTTCTTGCACCTTGCTTTTATGGGCTCCATCTGCATGCCCCCTGCAATGGCAGGTTTGCTCCATGTCTTGCCCCTTGGTGCCCCTCTAACCATTTAGGCTGTAAGGGAAATTTCTTATGGCTGTCCTTGCAGCTCTGATTTATGGCTGGCTGTGGTGTGGCAGGGTGGCATCTTACCTTTCTGAGCATAACAGCTGTGAAATCTCAGAAATGCTGCCTGCTGGACCATCCAGGGCCAGGGGCTTGAATGGGATCAAAATAAATGCACAAGCAAAGAGAACCTGGATTGTACAAGACTGGGTAGGAGAGGTGGGGCCTAGATTCCAGGTGGCCCATGCTTCAGGAGTCCGATCCAGACCTATCACTGCCCAGAATGTAAATGGCAAAACAAGCCAGTATGGTTTTTTCCCTGCATGACTGATTATGTCTGTCCAAAAAAACTAGCAAGCCCCTGACCTGCAGGGTGTGGGAAGGCTGGCCTGAGAAGGGGAATATCTCCATCAATGACCTCATTTTACTGGCGGCTCTGAGACTTGACAAAGCCCAGGTATAAGAAGAGCAATAGGACTAGGATAGTACTCAGGAGGGGATGAGAGCCAGGCTTGTGCAGGGTGTCACTAGGTGGGATGCCTGTTTAGATGCTGGCTAGTTTCAAGCCATGATAAAAGGTGTATCATGTACGCATGAAATATGCTCCTAAAAATAATGCTTTTGAAATGCTGTTGTGTTTTGATCATACATCGCCAAATATTGGATTCTGTGTGTTTAATTTGCAAACAAAAACTAGGTTAAGATGAAGTTAAGGTGGCGAGAACGATCTGTCATGTAGGGTAGACTTTGTTGTAGGGTTACTGCTGTCATCTTAAAAACAGAAGGTGCTAAAGCCATGACATTCTCACTTAAGTTTAGACTTAACAGAAATGCAAACACTTTAATGTCTGGAGCGGTACAGCATGGCTCAAGATGGGTGCTGTGTCATGGGGCATATGGTTAAAACTCAGTGAAATCGTGTGTAGGGTATAATTGGATTTCTTTTAGGGTTAATGATAATTTCCTCATTAGCCTCATTCTTGAGACGTTAACCTTGCCTTGCAGTGCCACCTGAACAAAGGCATAGTTATGAGCAAGTCGCTTCAGTTTTTGTAGGTAGTAGTTAATCTTTTTTTCCATTCTCCCTGATACCACTACGAGTTAGAGTTCAGGTTCTTTGGGTGCTTTAACTGCATTTCCATACTGTAACATCTTCAGGCTTAAAAGTGTGCCCTTTCCCAGGGCTAGAAGAAGAGTTAATAATAGAATTTAAGCCTCTTGATCTACCCTGTCATCTTTATCTGGAGACGGTTCTTTGCTGGTTGATTTTTCTGGAGGCATGTGTAGGAAGGGTGGAAATGTTGAAACTTTGCACACCAATATCTTTCTCTAAGCAAAACCCCTCTCAAGGGCAGCGGTGGTGGGGCATGATGCTGAGGGAGGTGTTGATAGCTTTTGTTTAACAGCTGTTGTTTTTCTGGGCAGATGTATTAAGTACCAGTGGTACCCAGGGCTCTCGCTGGCTCAGAAGAGGGAAGCCAGGAAGGTCTTCCCGAAGACAGTAGGAGAACTGGAGGTGAGTCTTGTGAAGGAAGCACTGTATTGAAACCCTGTACCTGCCTCCAGCCAGGTCATGCCTTGTGTCCAGCACTTTCAGAAACAACAGTACTGAGTTTCTGTCACCAGACTGTATGCCATCCCTTGTGCCAGGTTTCAGTAAAGGCCCTAATCAAGCTATCCCCCTGACCTCCTGGGGGAAGGAAAGATCCAGTAGCAGATTTTGTAAGCATCAGCGTTAGCTTTGGTGTCCTGTCTGTGTTTCACCTTGGCTGACTGTTCTGCCTAAATTCTCCCGTTAGCTTCAGTTGGATGCTGTGTTCTCTTACAGTCTGTCCTAAATGTTGGGTAGTATTACACCATGTGGTAGCTGTCCTGTTCCATCCTGGAGGTGACTGTGTTTCATTGGGTGAGGAAGGCAGTTGCATGTCTCATGTCTAGCTCCCAATATTAATGTGATGATTAGCTGTTAGTGAAGAGGTTTGAGATCCCCTGAGGCAACATCGTGTGAATACAGTGACGCTGCTCTGCTTTGCCTCTACCTAGCCCACTTCTTGCATGGACCATGCCTAGAAGGGTGTCTTTGGGGGTTGCAGTGATGGGCTGGCTGGTTTTAGGTCTTCAGATTCTTTTCACAGTCTTGGGAACTTTGTAGGCTCCTCCTGCTGAGTGTTTTGCCCAACACCTGATAAGAAATGGCTGAAGCCTGAATGGCTATTCTTGTAGCCATTGCTGACATGCCCTGACCTTGGCTGCTGTTGCACTTAGACCTGAATTGGAAAACTGTAAAATACCTTTTAGTGGTGCTGCTTCCTCCTCCTCAGGTTTTTTCCTCTATCATATTACTGTGACTGTGGGTGTGAATACAGGCTCCTCTCCTTCAGAATTCATCTACTGCTGCTGCTTTTTCCCACACCCGAAGCCATAATCATTGCCTGGGGCATTGCTGCCATGGAGGTAATTGCTCTTGGATTCCAGCTGCACCACAAATAACGGAGTGCCTTAAAAAAAAAAAAGGTAGCTTTGCAATTGACCCCTTAACATTACCCCCCTCCCTTCTGCATGTGTGCAGGCAGTGCAGTTCACAGGCAGACGCCAGCAGGGCACACCTATCTTTGCTTGGCTCTCCTTAACTTTAGCAAGAGAACTGTGCTGACCTCGTGCACATTTGGGCTGTGCAGGCGTGAACTGCGGGTAGGGCTCGGGATGTATCATAGCAGGGTCTGATGGTTCCAAGTCAGGCATGAAATGGGGTTTAATTCAGCATGCTGTAGCAGCTTGATGTTCTGAAGCCATCAAGCTGATTTTGCTTCAGGTATATTGATGAACTCCTGCCAAGCAACTGTGCATCAGTGAGTGTGCCAGTTAGCAGAGCTAAACACTCACAGACACCTGTACCAGGGATCAATACCAACTCCTGACAGCTTGGCTAATATGATGAGAAGCTTGTGGAAGATGCAAGCAGAGTCCTCAAAGCACGCTCCCTATGACAGCCGGCAGGGCCACTAGAGCTACCTTTAGGTCCAAGGCAGAAACTGCAGCCCTGAAAAGACCTGCCTCCTTGCACTCTTTCCCCATCCTCACCAGGTGATCAAGGACCATAGTGGGGGCCAGTGCCAGAATTGAGGAGGACTTTTTTTCAGAGAGGGCTCTGGAGCGGCTGCCCCTAGTTATTTCTCTGTGCAGTCAAGTGCTGTGGGATTAAAGAAGGAATGCATCTGATGAGATTCTTGCCAAACCTACAGAACAGAGTCTGAGCTCACTTGTAATAATTCTGCGGAGGCTCTTGATGTCCTGAGACCAGCAGCTAATCCTGGATCCATTCTCCACTAGCACAGACCTGGGAAATGTTCCCAAATGCAGATTCTGGAAATGCTTGCTGTGCTGTCACCACAAGGTTTATTACAATGCAGCAGGCAAGACAGCCCTTTTGCTTTAGTGTGCAACACTATTACTTTCCTGATGCCTTCTGCCTTCTCATCTTCTAGCCCCCCTTTGTTTGTACCATTCATTTGTCAGGGCTGCCACAGCCTAGATTATGAAATCTCAGGCAGGAATCATATATCTGCAGAATGCCCTATCCCTGATGCATGGCTTGCTGTACTACTGCTGTTCAGCCATTCAGGACCTGCGAGCTGGAACCAAAATGTTGGTGTTGACAGGCACCGACTCAACAATGCTTCCTTTTTATTTATTTATTTTTTTTTAAGAACTGGCCTTGTTGATAGTGATTTTTTTTCCCCTCCCACTGGCATGTTTTGATCAGAGAATGCAGGCAGCCAACATTATACTTTTTATTCAGAGCAGTCCAGGTACCAGGCAGTGATTTGGGAAAGCAGTTCCACACTGAAAAGTGACGATGTGTGAATGGCTATTTGTCACTGCACCCAGGGTGAAGTATTATATGCTTCGCATGTTGAATCAGTTGCATTTGCTGACTTCAGTGACAGAAGCATGTTCTTGTATGTTTTTTCTTAAGTGAGTCTGCCAAGATTGCTCATCTATGGGCAACTGAACTGGGTTTTGCTGTGGTTCGTGCATTAGCAACAAAATTGTGGGTGAAATTTAAGTGCCAGTGCCACTTACACTTGCATGGACACCTACCTCATGACCATGACAACAAGCTTGAATGCCCTTGAGTCTGAGCACCGCTGACCTTCACATGCTCACCCTCTCCTAGGCACCTTATGCAGTATGATAAAGGGGTGGTGTTTGGATGGAGACCCCAGCAACAAGCATCGCAACAACACTTAATGTTTCTACCTACCTGACAGTCCATACCTAGTAATCTTTGCCAAGCTCCCAGCTTCTGCTGTCCATGCATGTGCAGTCAAGGTAAGGCCAGCAGCTGGAGAAAAGGGGTGTATTGGAAATGGTAGTTGGGGCTTGAAGGAGCACCATTAAATCTAAATGAACATTAGGAAGTGCTCACTAGTCCTCCCCACAGCTCCATTGTTGGAGTTGTTGGTATAGACATTAGTCATAGATTGGAAATCCATAAGCTATCTCAGTGCCCAAGATACCGCAGTAATCGGGGAAACTCCCCAGCCTTCATCAGGTCTCAGCATTAATTGGCAAGCTTGTGAAAATAAGGCCTCAGGATACAATTGTAGATGAGGCTTTCTCTGGTAGATAAATGGGCTTACAACATCCACTTTACTGCTTTGGTCTTGAAGCTGGTAGCATTTGCTTCTGGAATGAATTGGCCAACAGTGTTTGAACACACAGAAGTGGGCCATGTCAGTGCTTATCTGTCTCCTTGGACAAAATCACTCATTCCCCATCTGGCATTTGCATGGCCTGTATTCATCTTGCCTGCAGACACATGATGCCTTGCTTGCCTAGGGTCATGCTTCCTGTGCACACCCCTCCTGCCCAGCTTTCCAGCTTCACTTGCCTGTATGCATGTACACCGTTGTCCAAGAATGTTAAGCAGATTCTCCCCAGCCTGGCTCCCACCAGGGTTGGAGACTCATCTGAGTGCTGCATGGGGTCAGTTTTTGTGTTAGCGCTACACCCCATCAGGGTGGAGTTCATGCAAAACTGCAGTGCTTTCTCTTTCCTTGTGCAAGCATTCCTCCTTCTGGAGCAGGAAAAGCAACCTCCTAGGAGGCCAGGAATGAGGACTAAGGCAATGTTGGCTGTGCTTAGGTTACATGTATTGAAAATCTGAGTGCTTGTAGGCAGAAGGGCATTCAGGTGCACTGAAGAAATGGCAACACTTCCCCAGTAGAGCTTGGAAGATGCCAGATAACCTCTAGGCTCAGGGTGGGAGAGGCAAGTGTCTTAACCTATATAGGGTGATGGAGCTAGGGAGCTGTGAAAACTACTTTGTCTGCAAAAAAAAACACTCCAATGGGATGTTGAAAAGCTTGGGAACTCATTTCAGTCTCCTGATGTGATGAGGCAGGATATGGCATGAACAAGCCTGGCTTAAATGAGCAACAAATAGGTAGGGAAAGGAACAAATGTTGTGATTCAAGCCTCACAGTGGAGTTGGGTCCCCACGCAGCATGAGATCCCGTGGCATCAGTGAGCAGATGGGAGAAAAGATGCTGAATTATTACACTGATTTTGAAGCCACTTGGAATCAGTCTCAGTGGAGGAGCTAAATTAGCTAGTTAGAGTGGAGCTGTAACCAGCCTCCTCCCAGGGGTGAGGATCCAGAGAATGAAGCAAAAAGGCCAACCGCAAACAGTTGCTTTGTAGAGTAAACCCAAGCAGGGCGCACAGTGGCACTGGAAGGGGCTGAGGCTATCTATGCATTCTGCGAAGAGCCCTTTCCAGAAATGTCTCTCGGAAGTCCCAGAGACTGCCATTTCCCCAGAGCACCGCGAGTGTGGAGATCATCTTGGAAACAGAGTCTCTTTCCATAAGGTTCTCCACTAGACAAGTAGTTTAATAGTTTGCTCTGCCTGGAGAAGGGGTTCTTGTGAGTACCCGTTTTAACGCTACTGCTGCCATCGCTGCTTTTCTAATGGCCTCGTTCCAGCACACCAGCTCCTACACTGTCTCTGTCCACAGATGGCTTCTAATGCATGCCATGCTTCCCTCTCTGTGCATGTATCAGTGAGGTGCTCTTTGGGTTCACTGCCTGGGACACTGAGTCTCATGTGAACCAGCTGCTTGAGCCATAATGATCAGTGACCTGGTGCCCAGCCTGTGGAGATGATTCTCTAGAAATCAAAGCTGTGTCCCTGGGAATTAGAAGCAAGAGGGGCCCCAAAAAGAAAGAAAGGCCCTGACCTCCTATTCCTGTGCCATATCCCAGGAGTACTAGACCGTGCTGACCTCCCTCTTCCCTCTGTCTGCTCCCAGCTGTAGTAATGGACCATGACCCAGAGACCCTGCTTAGAGAAGACTGCAGCCCTCTTTGCTGTCAGTACACGTGGGGAGTTACACTCTGATTAGGAAAAGGAGCTCTGCACACTGGGCAGGTAGTTGTGTAGCAATGCTGCAGACAACTACATGGAGCAAGTGCTAGGGTTTGAGGACTGTTTGTCATGCATCTGCTGATGCACGATAAAGTGCAGTTAGCTTTTCATCAGAAAAAAGCTTTATCGTGCATCAGCAGATGCATGACAAACAGAACCAAGGAGGTGATACTTCCCCTCTATCAGGTGCTGGTCAGACCGCAGTTGGAGTACTGTGTGCAGTTTTGGGTGCCACACTTCAAGAGAGATGTGGATAACCTGGAGAGGGTCCAGAGAAGGGCCACTCGTATGGTTAAGGGCTTGCAGGCCAAGCCCTACAAGGAGAGACTAAGGCACCTGGACCTCTTCATCCTCTGCAAGAGAAGGTTGAGAGGCGACCTTGTGGCTGCCTATAAATTCACCATGGGGGCGCAGAAGGGAATTGGTGGGGCTCTACTCACCAAGGCGCCCCTGGGGACTGCAATAAATAATGGCCATAAACTAGCAGAGAGCAGATTTAGACTGGACATTAGGAGGAACTTCTTCACAGTTAGAGTGGCCAAGGTCTGGAATGGACTCCCAAGGGAGGTGGTTCTCTCCCCTACCCTAGGGTTCTTCAAGAAGAGGTTGGATGGGCATCTGGCTGGGGTCATCTGAACCCAGCACGTTTCTATCTATGCAGGGGGTCGAACTCGATGATCTATTGAGGTCCCTTCAGACCCTAACATCTATGAATCTATGACTGCACTCTGCCTGCTGCCTGTGGCCCAGCTGCTCCTGCTCATTTCCTTCAGCTGCATGCAGTTGTTCTTCATCTCAAGCTGGGGTTGTTCCCTGAATTGCCCTTACCTACCTCCCCACGTAGTCTGCACACATGAAATGCACGCTGCCCTACAACCACTTCCCAGCTCTGCTTCTGGGCACAGGGCCTGTAGTTCAGCTCTGCTTGCAGGGCCTCTCTTGGCAGCAGCTGAGAGTCTCCTCCATGACAAGCTCTTCACTTCTCTCTCAAAGCCTGCTGAGCATCCCAGGCATCTGCACAATTCTGGGACTGCCTGCAGTGCCAGCCTGAGTGGCTGCGCTTGGTGTGTAGACGAGAAAACTTCCCAGCAGCATCCTCTAGTGGCCCTGGGAGGCTTTCTCGCAGTGAGATAGTCTGGAGGAGAAGGAAGGTGAATTCTGAGTACTCCTGACCAGTCTTGACAAATAAGTCACAAATTCCTCCAGCGAGCACAGCCATCAAATACCCAGGCCACATGCCAGACTCCTCTTGCTGCCTGTCACGTCTGCAGAGAGGAGTCCTTTTTCCCTGGCATGCATCAGCTGTTCCTAGGTGCTGATCAGTATTCTTATTCTGCTGTCTCCCACAGCGGCCCCTTTGCAGGGACTTGTCTGCAGCGAGGCAGAGGTAAGCAGCAGAAGAGGATCAGGGGAGCTTAGAGCCAAATTGCAGGGTCAGGAATAGCTCAAGGGACACCTGTTTAGTGATGGGCTGACTCCGGTAACTCCCCCCAGGTGTAGGTTAACAGGAGAGTGGCTCCATCTCTGAGTGTCTGGAGTACACGGGCTGGGAGCTGCCGCATGCTGCGTTAGCAGGCACCCCGCTAGGGCCGGTGCTGTGTCTTTAAACCAAGAGGGTTTAAAACCGGAGGGTTACCAGTCACGCAGTCGCTTCTTAGCGGCTGCGGTTCCTCATAGGGTTCTGCACCAAGAGGGCTGCAAATTCCAGGCCAGGTAGGTCATTTCTGCCTGGCAGGTAACTAATGCAGGTTTCTCTGTACCTCCTCTAGTTCACGTCTCCACCGCTGTGAGCTGCAGCAGGGCTGTGCCCTTCATTTATTGGTGCTGTTTGAAAAGTGGATGTTTTGCCTTGAGAGAGGGATTTCTTTGGGAGTGGTGGCAGTGCGGGACGTGGCTCTGAGCCCAGCCGCTCAGACATGGCCAACTTTCTGAGAAGCTGCCTGTTGGATTACACATCTGACAAGAATACCCGGTCCCTTTCGGGGATGTTCTTTAGTCCTAGGGTTGCTGCATCCCAAAGCAATAAGAGGCTCTTGCCACGCGATGGCGCCTGATGGCCATTCTTTTCTCAGCATCCCGTGGCAGACCCTAAAACTACATCGGCATCACCAGCTGCACACACACCTGAGCTTTAGCCAGCCAGGACACTCTCAACAACATGCTCTTTTGCTGCAAATGTTCCAGACAGGACTGTCTTGCTACTTTTACCCTGAACACTTGCGTTAGGTCTGAAATCAAATGCACCCCATGCTGTGGTCCAAGCTCTGTCTGTCCAGCACATCCCCCATGGGCTTTCTGTGTAGGACTCCAATCCACCTGTTCCCTCTGCTTCTGTGAGCGCAGGTGGCAGCGACCAATTGCAGATGTGTCTGGCCCAGGGAGCAGGCACTCTGGCTTGATCCACTGGAGGATCTGATCAGCAAAGATGGTAAACTAAGTAGTTTAGCTTGGTTAGCATGTATAGTAGGGCTTGGTTAGAGTTACCGGAACTGAAGCTTTGTGTAGTTTGTCAGTTGGCAGCAGTTGCTCTGAATCATCAACCTCACCCGCACAATGCACTCGCTTGGCTCATGGGGTGTGAGGACGTCTGCAGGCCTTGGAGAGCTCCTAATGCAGTCTGTGCGCAATGGCGGTACTCCCATGCCTCTGATTTTGTGAGGTAGATTGCAAACCCCTAAATTTCTTTCCAGTTTTCTAGACATCAGAATGATATCCCATGGCCTGGCAGTGTGTACTACAAGGTAGGCACCTGATGTCTTAGTGAAAAAATGATTGTTCTGCACTCTTCTGGGATGTTGGGGAAAGAAGATGGTTTTGCTCACTCACTCATTGTCCTGAAAGACAAATCTATGGTCAGAAATCTGACCGTGTGCATCCCTGAACATTTCCCAGTATTGACACTTATTTGAGCCCTATCAATCTGAAAAAATGACTGGAAATCTCTCCAGAATGGACTTTACCACTGAGGTTTCTGATGCTCCTGCTACTGGCCAAACTAAAATTTCCCAAATCTGTGCTTCCTTTGCTGCATTTTGGCACATCTCAGCCATCACTGGAAGCAGACATCCACAGGGAGGTAAAAACTTCTCCCACTGGCTTGAATTGGGAGTTCAAGCCAGTTCACTCTTTGTCTGAACTTGCACATTTACCCTGCTTGCAAGCACTCCTGTCACTCATGGGTTATACTGAATTTTGCCTGTTGAAAACCAGGGCCTGATAAACGTGCTAGGGAGGAGTGGAGGAGGTACTGATCTGAACTTGCAGATAAAGAAGTCTTCAAGACACTGCACCGGGGGCAAAAATCAGAAACTAATCAAAGCAGCCTCCAAGTTGACATCTCTCATGTCCCCGTTGTTGAGTGGGGGAGAATAGAATTGGTTTTTGATTGTGAATACTCGGGCTGGTAACCAGGGCAGGTGCTCTGTCCTGAGACAGGCAAGGTTTGTGCACAAGACTGGGCTAGAAATGCCCCGATCCTAATGGCAGCTCTGAGGCTGTCGTCTTCTGGGATGCTGAAGGACTCACTTTTCTTCTCTGTCATGGTGACTGCATCTGGGTAATGCTGCAAGAAGAGAGCAAGGGCTGGTGCAGGCTTGTATCATTCACTGAATGGGCAGTGCTGAACATTATGTTGTTCTGCATCTGGGGAAGATCCAGGCGCAGAGAGCCTGGGCAGCCTGGCCTGGGATCTTCAGAGGTGTGCAACATGAAAGGGGATTCTGGCTGCTCACCTCATTCAAAATGCCCAGAGCTGTCCCATTTTCCTGGCCTCTGTTTCTGGCTTGGGGAGTTTCCTGCCTGCTGGTTGGGAATAGATGTGCTGCTGTTATGCTAGCCTTAAGTCTCCTGTAATGAGTGTTACACAGGAAAGCAGCTGTGTCCTTTGGCTCTAATTTTAATACTGTGTTAAAGAGCAGATTATGCTGGGCTGGGCCACAGTGATGTGGAGGTGGCACGCACCATGACCAGTTTGGGGAGGGCTTTAGCAAGGATGACTAAGGACTTGCAGCTTATGGTTTAGGATAATAAATCCACCCAATTGCTCTCCTCTTCGGGAAGCGTAGCCAAGCCTAACAAATCAGTGCCTTAACAGACTCGTATTAAGGTCCTTTAATTGGACTAAGCTGGTTAATACCCTTGTGGGGTTTGTGTGCTCAGGGGACCAGGACGGAAATGGGCTGCCATTTGTGCTGGCAAAGCCCAATACCATTTCCACCCAGAATGCTGAAATATTAACTTCTAATATCCTTAGAGGGAAGTGCTGGATTAAGGCTTTTTGATTATTATAATAAAGGGAGCAGATGGCTGACCTGTATGGGCTTCATTAGCTTGGGCCCAGTGTGACACTAAACAAGCCCTCAGTCCCAGCAGGTCTGTTGGAGGCTCCACTATCCTTTCCCCAGTGGCCCCGATAGCAGGTTCACCTTGTACAAGGAGTGCAAATCCCCCCAACCTGCTTCAAGCCCCAGAATAACAATGCAGATGGCCTGAGAGCAGCAGTGGCATGTGGGGTTGGGCTCTGTTTGTGAAAGCCTCTGGCTGCGAATCACAAACCTAATTCCCCTTTCCAGGCCCTGCTTTTCCAGGTGGCTCATGGCTAAGGAGTCTGCCCTAGGTCTGTGCTAGATTTTCATGCAGTGCAGCTGATTTTTCCAGCTGTTTTTCTTAAGCAAGGGAAGCCACCCCTCCCAAGACGTGTTTATAGCATGGGACCCAAGCCTCCGTGCACAGCTCTCCTGTATTAAAGATGAGTTCACCTTGTAGAGCTAAATGGACTGCATTTCACCACATCAACACATCCCAAATTTAAATGCATTAACTGCACTGCATAGGCAAAAGCAGTTGTATTTCGGTTATATGCACTGGTTATGGTTACCTGTCAGGCTAATTATGACCTGGTGGCATGCTTTCAGATGCCATGGTCTTTGTCTACCCCACGTCAACCTGTTTGCTGTAGTGGGCCACACGTGCAGCTCTTGATGTGTTATGTGGGCTGCACCCACACAATTTACTTCCTGTGTATCCATTTAAAAATGTTTTGATTTTTAAAACATTGGGCTGCAGGAGTGTGCTGGTTGGGTCGCATGTGGCCCACGGGCCGTGGGTTGAGAACCACTGGTCTACCCTGTGAGGAGTCACTGAAGCATCATAGTGCCTCATGTGTACTCTGACAGTGCAAGCTGCTGTTCGAAGTGAGATTCTCATTCTATTCAGCACGTCCGGTGGCAGCTCCAACAGAAGATCTGTGGAGAAGCAGCTGAGCAGAGAATTCCTCTGCCTCGGTGCACAGCTATGAACACTTTCCCACAAACTCACCCTTGGCAGGGGAAATGGGAGGCCAGTGGGTGAGATTGAAGAGGTCACTCATCAAGTGGTTATTGCTGAATACTGTGCCTGTTTAAAGCCCTGGACTTTAGCGGATGTTTTATTCTCTCTTGAAATGATCAGTGCAAAAAACTGAATTTTCCTCTTAACTTCATCTTTGGTCTGGAGACTGTATCTCAGCACCAAAAAGAGCAATTTGCATGAAGATCCCTGCATGTGTTGGGCATTGTTGAGCTGGCGCATCAGACTTGGATTCCCTGGGTGCTGGTATAGTCTGTCAAGTTGGTGCTGGAGACTAGTTCTCTGGGATTTGCCCATTAGTGATAAACTGGCTACAAAGAGAAGTGACATGGCTTGCTGGTCTTTGCACAGGGTGGGGTGCTGGGAGTGCCAGTAGGTATTCTGGCTACTACCGCTGACCTGCTGCAGGACCCTTGGCAAGTCGCATCTTTCCTCACTGGAGAAGGATCTGGCCATTGGGGTTCCTAAGCCAGATGCTTAACAGAAAGATCCTATCATCCTAGGCTAGTAGGAACTGTAGGCAAGTCTAAACAGGCTGGCAGTGCTGAGGATCCAAACAGCCCCAAGGCCATAGAGCTGCACTTAGAAGACTTTTGCCATCTTGGCACCCAAAGGCAGCACAGAGGAGCAGGTCTCTCTTTGAATGCTTTGAGAACTGAATGACCGCAACTTCAGAAGCTCCGATCTGCTAATGACTGATTCTTCATCTCTAGGCTTCACGGGGTTACACCATGAGGTTTGCCCAGGTGATTGTCAGCCAGATCCTGCCACAATGGCCAGTGTATGGAGAGAATAAATGGCTACCTCTGCAGTTATCACACAGGTAAGAGTCAGTCTTTCAGGAACATCTCCCTCTTGTATGATCTTCTAGCAGCAAGCAGCCTTAAGCAGCACCCATAGGGAAGGGTACCCTGCTTGATGCAACCTTCTCCAAGAGGACTTCTGTTAGGTTCTCCTGGAATAATCAGACAGGCAGACTGGCTGGGCTGGGGACCTAAGCTGGAAAGGTGCTGTGGGCTGAGACTCAGCACCATGTCCTCCTGAGGTGAATGAGACTTCCCCAGTGACTGTCCATGCAGTACTGCTTATAGTGCAGTTCACGCCTGGTGGCCTCAGCTCCCCCATCACAGGAAGGCGCTCTGTGGCACAGCAGGGTCTATCGGCTCCCTGCCGGTGGGCTGCTCCTGTCTGCCACCTCCTGTGCTGTGGTAAGGATAAAGGCTGTGTTTTCTCCATGCTCCCCTGAAGGGGTTTCCCTTTGCTCCGTTTGCAGGCTTTGAAGGGAAATGTGGTGAACTGGACAGTGACGAACGCTTGCTCAGCCCCTGCGGAAACAGTGCCAGCTGCTGCAGCACGTCTGGGAGCTTCGTGTGCCTGTGCCCTGCCAGCCGGGGAGGCTGGTTGTATGACAGCCTTGGGAATGCCTGCCTGTCTGAGCCCTGGAGGAATGGAGGCACCTGCTCAGGAAGTCCCCAGCGGGGCTTGGTCAGGTGTGGCTGCCCTCGGGGATTCATAGGCACTGGATGTGAGCAGTAAGTCAGCAACTGTGCCAGCAGCTCCTGCCACCCAGCGCGCGTTACCGGTGAGGACGGTGCTAAAGGCATCCAGGGTGAGTCCCACTGTTGGTTTGCTTCCACTTTCTGGGGCAAGCAGCTCTTGAGTAGAGGGGCCTGGAGCTGGACTCCTGCGCAATGCTCCATCTCCCCTGGTTTCTCCTGTGGTGCGTAGACCTGATAATCCAGAAATAGGCAAATCAGCCCTGTTCTGAGTAGCATACATGGAGAAAGGGACAGCTGCGCCACTCCAGGTTCTGTTGTCTCTGTAAGGAAGCAGTTTTCCCCCTGTGGCAGGAGCATTATCCTCACTGACAGCTACTTGCTTGTTTGAAGCCTACATGTGGAGCCTGGTTGAGTGAATGGTGGCAAAAGTCTGCCCTGCACTGAAAGGGCCAGGATCCCCACGCTGTGTAGAAAATGGTGGTGATGACTATCTGTTGCTCCCTGTTTCATTTAGTGGGTACAGTGATATAGTTGCATTCCTCTTCTAAACTGTTGTGCAGTGCAGCTATTAAGCAGGAGTCACCTTCCACCCCAGAAGTGGCCACACTTCAGAAGCAGGTGGAAGCAATGGGTCCTTGCTGGTTAGCCATGAAATGGTCCCTGCAGAATAATTCAGACAGACCAGGTTAAAAGCCCCTGAGCAAAAAGATTGTGCACATGCAGCAGTTGAAGCCCCCTGACAGGGAAACCAGAGTCCAAAGGGAGTGAAATGAGTTCCAGATGGTTATGGTAACCGGCAAGAAACTAATACTGCAGTTGAGCTTGAATAAACAGAGCCACGACACCAGAGATGGAGCTGGGGGCAGGGTGGTCCAGATAAGGATGAAAACAGACAGTACATCATCTCTGGGGCACCCCCAGGCCAGGCAGTGAGCTAAACCATTTGTTTCTGGTGTGGTGTCAGAGTGGCTGTGTTCTCCTTTCTGAACTGTTTTCAGCTCACGCAACGTGCATTCAGTATCCCTCGCCCTTTGTGCGATCCACCCGCAGGGATGCAGGGATCACACACTGCTCACAGGGTGCTTTTGTTTCCATCAGATCCTTGTTTAGTGTTGTGGTCTGTGTCCTTGTGCCATTAATTAATTACCAGTAATGGCAAAGCCTGCCCAGCCCCTGCACTGCTTTTCATGTGCCCATTTTGGCCTGGACTCTGCTTTGCGGACTATATTAATTTAAAAGCTGGTATGGTCTTGATTTGAGAGAAGTGGCATCTGCTGCACTTGGAAGAGGCTAGAGATACCACTGGACCACTGAAATAGTCTTCAGAGAGACCCTGGAGTGCACTCTAGGATCTCTCCTATGAGTATTTCAATGGTACAGTGGTATCTCCAGCCATTGCCCCATCACAAGGGATGGAATCTGCTCTGAAGATCTTGGTAATTTGTAAAAAACAGGCTTGGGAATCCTTTGTGCAATGAGCTGTTGGAGTTTACTTTCATTATACCCTCGGACTTCGCTGCGGTTCGGTGCGAGAGGCTCTTCAGGTGTACCCAGGCTCTGTGTCTGTGCTTCCGGAAAGCCTCCCTTTTTTTAATGGCTTCTGTCCCTGTTAGTATGTGCATTGGAGTTGGAAGGGCATCTTGCTGCAGTAAATAATTCCCAGGATCCCACAATAGGGTGTCAGGGCAGGTTACTTGGGGCTGTTCCCCTTGATAGACATGAAGAGCGTTTTGTGTACTTTGGGAGAGAGACTGAACTCCTGGCTACAGCTGGGGGACTCGGAGACAGGAATCCTGTTTTCTGTTCTTAGTTTTAAGAGGGGACAATGATCTGGGGGTTGAAATTAGGTGGTTGTGGGATTTGGGATGCCTGGGTTCTGTTCCTAGCTCTATTCTCCACCTGTGTTTCCGTGGGATAAAGAAATATTGTAGGTGCCTGTTGAGCAGAGCATGTGGGAGGCAAGACCGTAGCGGCTGATCAAGGTACAGTCTTAAACTGTAGAGATGGAGAAGAAGCGCTTCTCCATTTTAAAAGGCAAACATCTCTGTTGAACTACCAGACCCTTGCTAATACATCGATGCAGTAAGTGTAAATGCTTTACGGAGCTCATGAAGTCTAATGGGAAACTCCCCACATTCAGCTCTGAGAGTCCTGTGCCTTTGCTTTGAATCACTGGGGAGACTTGTATAAACCCAGGCTCTCTTTGGGGATGATGAGTTCACTGGCTCCTGCTGTTCAGCGGTTTATGAACCTGGGGTGACTGTGATGTCACCGTGATCTCAGCAGTTGATCTTCTTCATGTTTGTCAGGGGCCTGCGGGATGAAGAGAAGGTTCTGATGAACTCTGAAGCACAAAGATGTAGATGGCCCTGGTGCTAGGAACTGAGCAGAGAAATATCAAAAACCTCATTCAAAGGCAGGATGGCTTCTAAAGCAGAATGCGCCCTCCGAGACATTAGTGACTCTTATTTAATAACAGATGGATTTCTAACTGATTAAATTCCAGGAGCTGTGCTACAGCATCTGCAGGGATTGGCAGCAGAGATGTACAATAGCGGCTACACAGCTTTTTACGATGCAGCACGCAAGATTTTTGATGCACGGAGCTTAGAGAGTCAAATCCACTCTGTACTCTTGCCTCAGTTGGAAATAGGGGTCCAAGTAATGGTGATCAACTGGGCTGGGGCCCAGCTGAGTAGAGAAGAACCCCAGAGAGACTGCATTTATTTCTGCCCTGTTGTGAAAGGAGCCTTTAGAGCCCTTGGCTGTGCGATTACGGACAGCAGAACCTGCGATCCCTTCCATTTGCTTCTGCCTCTGTGCCTTGTGGCTTCCTCCAGATGTTGCAGGTGCATGGTGCCGTGAAGGTATGGCCAGTGTGGGTTTTACTCTGATAAAGGGGGAGGGAGTGTGCAGGACTACACACTTCCAGGCTCCCAGCATCTGAGCTCTTATGCAGTCTGCTGGTGCATAGCTTGGCTGGAGAGGAGCTTTGTTACCTTTGCCCCAGTATCTCTTCCCTCCCTCTCAGCTGTCTGCTTCTTCTCAGTTGCAACAGCACTGGTGTGGAAGTACCTAATGAGATTTTCTAGATTTTACCTACCTGTTCCTTCCTGGAAAGGAGTCTCTAGGTCCCTGGTTTTATAATGCCACCATAGAGACCCCAGTAATGAGAAGGTGACACAAAGGCATAGAGGGGTGGACATAATCTTTTTTATCCTTGCTCCATGATGACAAGTTTGGATTTCATGTCCCTGAGGTTTCTTTCAATGTCCGAGAGCCCTGCTTCACTCTAACAGCCTGTCTGCCACCCTTCTGATGCCCAAGGGATGGTATGGGAAGGAAGGGTGTTGCTGTAGCAAATGTAATGTTCATGGATTAGGTCAACCAGGAGCAGCTGTGGATGGGTCATGTTAACAGTCTCTTAGCTAAGCACTGATTTTTGTGTCTGTTGAAGTTTAAAGCCCCATCTTGACACCCAGACGGTTTTCCATTGTGCTTTGGAGCATCCGCACAGAGGAGGTACTGTGTGTTTGGAGAAGGGCCATGGACACAAAGTTCACATGTGGATCTGGCTGGTTTAGGTGAAGGATTTTGAGCTCAGTGGTGCATGGATCTTGTAAACAGCTCTTGTGGGTTTTTGGACCCAATTGGCAGAAATTGCTGCTGCCCTCCTGAGTTTGAACACTGTGTGTGACTTCTAAATGTCACCATGCAGATGTCTGAGCAAGTTTCCGTGTGCTTCTTACCCAGCAAAGTGCTGTGGGAGTCTGGAGGAATGACATTATAATGAGATTCTGGTCAGGCACGGGGCTCTTTGAGGACTACAGGCTTCCTCTACACTGACTGCTCCTCAGGCCCGGTATAGGGTTAGATTTCTGTTGGGAAGAGGGGTTGTGTGGCTGCCATGCTGGGCTTCCTTCTCCCTGTTCTCTTCTTTTCCCTCATGACCACAAGCTAGTTTTGCAGGGTTGCTATAGCCTCCTTCTGCACGGCCAGGGGAAGATTAGGTGTTAGCTTATGGCTGGGCATTCCCAGGGTCAAAGCATGAGACTAGCAGCAGATCCATAATGGGGACGAGTTGCCACTACACCGTTTCTGATAGTGGAGCATCACTGATTTATACCAGCTGAGGGGCTGGCTCTGGGTTCGGGTCCCAGCACTGCCACTTGCACATTGCCTGACTTCGGGCACCTGCTTTATCTCTCAGCTTTAACTTCTCCATCTGTCCAATGGTAATAACAATGTCTACCTGCTCTCCAGGGGCTGTGAGGGCAAACACTTTGGAAAGAAAGACAAAGTGCTTAATTTTTCTTAACAAGCACATGATGAAGTGTGCCCAGCTCGTGGGGGGGGTCCCCATTTGAGATGCTTAAAGGTGAGGCATCTTGGGAGTCGCTAGTCAGGGAAACTTGGTCCCAAGCTTAATTATGTCAGAACTGCAGTGGATTCTGAATTTGGAGCTTGCTTCTTGTCTGAAATGTTTATGCGAGGGTGAGCTGGAGAGAGAGTGAGTGCTGGGAGAATGGGTCCCAAAGGACTTCGGGAGCTTGTTTGTTGCTCCATGTAAATCCAAGGACAGTCGGATTGCTCAGCTGGGTGGGACTGTTTGTTAGTTATTGCCAGCTCTGTTAGGTTTTTTGATAAGGTTTTCTCTTCACCCCGTCCATCATCCTTCCCCCCAGTCTCCAACCCACACACTCCTCATGGGCTCCAGCAGCAGCCAGGTTCCAGGCATGTGAAAATCTGAACTGGATTTTGTTGCGGCTCCTTGAAAGCCCCATCTGCATGCTTTGCCTGTGACCCTGCACTCAGCCAGATAGGCGATGTACATTCCTGCAGAGGGAGAATTCCTCTGTATAAAGTGCCTGTTCCTTCTTTTCTGGATTCTTTATCTTCTGCTGGTATTCTTCTTTTTTACCAGGAAGAGTCTTGAACTGTGGAACCTGGGCATGTCTGCTCGAGTAGGACTAAACACATTTCTTTTTCCTGATGTCTGAATGATAGAGTTTTCCTCAGAAGGAGACATGAGAGTGGTGAGCATATGGGCAGCATGGGTGGTGGAGTGCAGAGGATGGAGCACAGCACACGTGCTCTTACACCAGATGACTTGGAGGGGAATGTAGCCCAGGGCACAGTCAGCAGCCTAGGAAAGGGAAGGCCTGAATGGGAGGATCCCTCTTGGGATGCTTGGAACAGAGAGAAGTTACAGATACTTGTGGCCTGATTTCTCAGACATGCTGAGCTCCCACTGAAGCCCGTGAACTGTGGAGTTGTCACTCCTTCCAGCTGGATCATCTCTGCTTGGTGGTTTAGCAGGAAGGGAAACTGATGCAGCGCAGTCGTGCTGCTTGCACTAGCCAGCTGCTTCCTTGGTGCTGAGAGAACCACTGCTCCTGCTCCTATGGCCTAAAGCAGGAAGGTGCATAACACCTCTCTGGTACCTTTAGTTGCCAGTTAAGTGGGACAGCAGTGTACATCTCTGAATGATCTTAAATTCCAGGCACCTCACTTCATTTGCTATCATCATGCACCCACCTCTGGTTCAATATGGTAGGTACTCAACAGATTAGGAGCAGGGTTAAAATGGGTGTGTGCAACTGAAATGGCATCCATATGTTGCCTTACTGTAGCTTCAGTTGTCTTCTGAACATGCATTGATTAAGGCTCCCAACACCCATATGTCCATGTGTTCCATTTTCTACACCAAATTAATGGATTAGAAGATTATAAAGCATAAGCTTCATGGCATCAGCTTTTACTACAGCAAGATCCTGGCTATGGAATTGGGATATTGCTGGAAATGGGAACAAACCCCACTCTGCAGGTTCAGAACAGCAAGGCTGGCTGGTAAAGAGGTAGCCTTTCCTCTTAGTCTCAGTGGCCATGGCTGGAGAGGATGGAGAATGGGTGCTTGTGCCTGGATTTTGCTTGCAGTTACTTTGTCAGTGCTCAGACATTCTAGTCGAGGGCTCTTTTTTTTCTTGTGCAATCTAAGCTGTGTGCCTGAACTTAATTGCAAAATTTCCACTAATTTCAGTGGGAACTCAGACATTTCCTGGTGTGAGCTGTTGATGGGGACACTTTGCTAAGCCAGATGGACCCTGGGTTTGGTCTGATGCAGCAGCTCAAAGGGGAAGGTCTGTAGGTCCATTGTCTCACTTTATCTTGCACTGATGTTGGCCTATTGGATTAGCCAGTCTCAGGGGAGGCAACTCCCTGCACAGCTCTTCTCCAAGGAGACGGGATACAAAGGCTGTCAGCATGGAATTTAAGTATTTTTTAAATTTCTGTGTTGTTCTGGAAAGGCATTAAATGGAATTTGGATTTTGCCACCTCAGATCTTTGGCACAATCACAGAGGCGTCCTCACAGTGCCCATAAAGGGTAGGTTAATAACTGATCTTGTTTGGCAGGTAAGGAAACTGAGGCACAGCAGTTGAGTGACTTGCCTAAAGCCATTGGAGGGTTGGCATTAGAGTGGGGATGGGACTTTGACACTGTTCCCATGTTTGTATGTCTAGTCCCTACCTCCTGGTTTGCTTTGAGCCTCACAAAGGAAATGCAGTGCATCAGAATGCAGCAATACTGGGGTGGAGCAATCTGGGCCTAGTCAAAGCCTTGTTAGCATCTCCGTGGGCAAACTGCACTTCATGCACATTGGGGCTTTCCTCCAGGCGATAGCTGGTATAGAAACTGGTTTCCTGGATACGGTTCGCTCTGTTCGCACAAAGGCAGAAAAGGATCTTGGAGTCATCATTGATGCCAAGATGAACATGGGTCGGCAGTGTGGGGAGG